>NW_024412377.1:12223133-12539901 GCF_014898765.1 Herpailurus yagouaroundi
CCCCAAGCCATAACTTTTTCATTTTTATGGATTTTAAGGTTTTTATGGATTGAACTTAAGATCTGTTTAAGAGCCATGTCTATAATGTGGGTTCATATAATGATCTAATTACAAAATTCTTTGGGCAACTATATCACCATAGCCATTGAGGTGTTTTAAAAGTAGTCAACATAGGGCCCCAGAGGTCCTATTCAACCCCTAAGGTCACTGAGGATCAGCTATAATCACTTTCAGGAGAAAAATAATCCATTCAGAAAAAAAAAAAAAAAAAAAAAAAAGATTAATCATACGGTTTTAAACAGAAAGCTAAGATCTTTATGCTAACTTAAGTATTTGATGGCATTACCTAATTATTCAGCTTCTGTGCATATAAAATAGATTTCTTCACTTTGTTAATTTATTTTTAATGCTTATTTTTTTATTTTGAGACAGGGGGACAGGGGGAGGGGCAGAGAGAGAGAGAGAGAGAGAGAGAGAGAGAGAGAGAGAATCCCAAGCTGGTTTCGTGATGTCAGTGCAGAGCCTAACACAGGGCTCAAACCTGCAAACCATGAGATCATGACCTGAGCTGAAATCAAGAGTATGGTGCTTAACCAACTGAGCCACCCAGGTGCCCTAATTTATTTTAAATCAGTGTATTGAAGGAGATAAAAAACAAAACAAAAAACTTCTCTTCCTTTTTTAGGCTATGAGTAAAGCAAGAAAAGTAAAGCTTGGTCCTATCACTCTTTAAGTTTGTTTCTCAAGTTGACCTGCTTAAAAAAACCTCATTATCACAGAATCAAATTTACAAGTAATAAAGTCCTTCCAGAGCGTCTGATCCAATTCTAGAGTCTAGAGAGGTATGGTAACGGAGACCCAAGAAAAGCAAAGTGACTTCACTTAACAGATTGAACAATTTAAGAGAAATACTTAAAACTTAAAAATAAACCTGTTTAATTTGTTCCAATAATTCTGCAGCTTGCTTGTGTATACGCTACATAAGCTAGTTGTTTTTCTGCTCGAAAATAATGTAAAGTCTGACACATTTGTGCTTGTTGCTTCTTTAGTCAAAATAGAAAAATTAACTCCACAAACACTCACATTTACCATGTTGATTTGTGGATGATGCATCTCAAAATTACCTTCCCATGTATCTGCTTAAATTAGCTTTGACAAATATAAATGCAGAACAAAAATAAATCTCTGGCATAGCCTGAGGGGGAAAATAATGTGAATAACTTAAAAATAAATAACTATTTCAAACCAGTTTGAAAAATTAGGGGGTTGGCAATGGATGGGAAGGAGTTGAAGGACTTTGAGTCGACAAGCGACATTAGGATAGCCCCGTGGTTAATCTTCCTTACTGGGGCTCATTTGAGCATGTGGATATTGTGATAATTATCAGGTCAGGTTGGGACATTAGGTATAAAACAGGACTCTTACCAGGAAACTTGGATATATGATCACCCTATTCTTTGGGAAGATTAACCCAGCAGAGATTTATGGGGCCAACTGGACAAATCACAGGTTGGTCAGTGTTGTCTCTCAAATACTTCAGCTAAAGAGAGTGGGGGCCCGCACATGCCTGGGAGCCGCTTTCTTCTTGGACAAGTGGCAGGAGTGGACAGCGACTTGCTATGTGGCTTCCCCTCCACCTGTCTGGACCAAAGATGCCCATCTGTCAAATGTATACTCTCCTTTGAGGCATCTTCCATTTCTAAATCTATGTCACGACTGCATTTCTTTTTTTTTTTTTTTTTTAACATTTATTTATTTTGAGATAGAGCAAGTGTGAGCTGGGGAAGGTCAGAGAGAGAGGGGGAGAGAGAGAATCCCAAGCAGGCCCTGCACTGCCAGCACAGAGCCCGACATGGGGCTCAAACCCATGAACCATGAGATCATAACCTGAGCCAAAATCAGAAGTCAGCCACTTAACCAACTGAGCCACCCAGACGCCCCATGACTGCATTTCTAAACAGTAAAGAGTACATATGTTATAATGAGAAGCAAAAGGTGATCATTTTGACCAAGTTGGCATAAGGGTGTGGGTCACCTAGCCTTTAGAGAGCCCCTACCCCACTCCCCCACCAAGCTTTAGCCTACCCTCAGCCGTCCTGCTGGGCAGGACAGGGCACAGAGAGAGAAGAACTGTGTTCCCAGCAACCCCCGGGGCGAACCTAGATAAGCCGGAAGTAGTCCCCTCAGTCTGGACAGGAGAAAGCAGCTGTAGTTACCAGTGGGTGACATTTAGCACATGCTGATAAAATGCAGGTCAGAGTGTTTAAATGGAGTTTTCTGATAGTACTAAATGTTCAGGATTCCAAATTAGACCATTAAAATGCAAATTGGTTTTAATCCAGTTCCCCCAGCTAGGTATTTACTTTGCCTCCAACACTTGTTTTTCTTCTGCGTTTCCAAGGAAGGTGTCATAAATTGAGTTTCCTATTCTCAAGCGCTCTTTCTAGAAGGAGCACTTCTTCCTTATGATCGCCAAATATGCAGGTTTGTAGCAGTGAGGCGCCCCCAGAAGCATTCAGGGCTGGTAGTTTGGCCTGTGGTTGGTAGTAACGCCTGAGTGTGCATGGGCAAATCAACATGGTTTTGCGTGACATTACATTGCCCGGGACTCTGAACTCACAGGTCGTCCGGAGCTCACACTGTTCCGTCCTCGGCTCAGAAAGCAAAGACCGAAAGTTACAGGGGCCTCTGACTGACTGCTGGGTCTCCCTGTGAGCAAGCCCAGGATTTGGCACTTGAGACAAGACAGCCTTTCCAGGTCTGTCAGCAGCAGGGGGCACATCTGTGCTGGAAATTTCTCACACACGCCTGAGGACCGGATAATTTATTATTTTCTTTTTTTCCAAATAAGCTGAAATATGTGTTTGAACGTGATCTAACCCCTTGCCTGCTTCCTGTTGAGTTGGCCACAGGCCTTTTTCTTTAGATTCCCTTCATTGTCTTTCTCGGTGTAGCCTCAAATTCTGAAGAACTCTAGGCCAAGTGTCTCGTTTACACTCATCTCTCTTTGTGTTTAAGTGGAATGAGACGGACTCCTGAATTGGTTGAAAATGTATTTTCTGTTGTAAATCTTTCCATATCCAGCCATGGACTTCTGGTGGTCAATGGTAACACTTTCCCAGAGCCCCTTCCTCATCCTCAGCCTGGACTCGCCCCTCCCTCATCTTCCACTGATTCCGTGGGCGTGGCCACATGTCTCCCACAGTGTGTGGCTGGTCTCTTGGCTCCCATCCTTCAGTAACTGTTACAGGGAAAGATGGCGGGCTGGGCCCTGAGAATAAAGATGAACGAGACATAGCCATATAGCCCCATTCCCTTCCCCAACACGAAGAAACAATTACAGGTTGATAAATTATGATATGAGAGAGATTTGCCCCAAGTGGCCGGTTCCCAGTGGCGATCCCCCTCCCCTGAGTGTCTCCCACGAGTGAAAGCCGAGATGCTCCACGTGAGCAAGAGCTTGCGTTGTTTTGTACTGTACTGCGTCACCAGTGCTTGGATGGTTCCTGACACTTAGTAGGGACTCAGAGTGTGGAATCTAATGACAGCATAGCTTGTGAGCTTGTGTAGGTATATTTTGTTCTTTTCACCACTGCCACTCAGAATTCATGTGGGCTGCTCTTTAAAAGTCTGCTTGCATTAACCATCTCATTTTGCCCAGCCTAGATTTCTGAAGACAACTGATTATTATTTTCACCCAACAAACCATCCAAATCCCAGCTGTGTTCCTTAGGTAATACTCACAACAGAAATTGCTCTCCCTTAACGTTAAACCACTGCTGTGGATTTAATGTGCAGAAATATATATATATATATATTTTGCTAGTGGGCAACACATAATGGTCATCATGTGAAGTTGCCTAACTTCACACATATGTCGCGTTTCAGTGTTTCTCTATCATGAACATCTGTATGATTGCATGTTCTAAAGCAAGACGGTGAACGCGTATTTTCTGGATGGTTTACGCAGATGGTTATTTGAATGCTGAACTTCAGATTTACCTGTGGAGCCCTTCAATGCTTTCAGATAGCTTCCTCTGATTTTATCAAGCAGTGATCGTGGTAGTTTAGAGCTTGGGATCTGGATTGGAATCCTAAGTGCTTACCCTCCCTGAAATGTATTCACTCCAAAGAAAACGAAAGGAAAGGAGAGCAGAGGAGAGGGGAAAGGGAAGGGGGGGAGGGGAGGGAAAACAGGAAGCCACTAACAGAATCAATTTCATAGGGCTGTTATGTGGATTATATATGATGAGGGTATGTGCAGATTTTAGGACAGAGCCTTATACACAGTGAACACTGAATAATTGTTAGCCATTCATATTATTATCACTAGAGTCTCACAGAACTCATATTATTATTAAAATAATCACTTATTCATATGAATGTATTATACTCCTAGAAAGCGCATACGATTTTAAAGAAAAAAATAGCTTTAACCGTTCGGTGAGAAGCCAGCCTACAGCAAATGAGAAGAGAGACCAGGATTGTTTGATTAAACTGAAAAAAAGGAAGTGAAAAAGATGAGAAAAGATAACTTGAAAATAATGTTTATTTTGCGTAAGGGAAGAAATATCAGCATGCCCGTTTGAAACAGTATCCGAGTGTCACGATATCTTATCAGCCAGGGCTGCAAATTCTGGCCTTTTTTCCCAGTGTCATCAACGACGTTTGTCATTCACATGTGCAACACGCATTTCTCAATGTGGATTCCCAGAATTTCTTTGGATACAGAAAATATTTTGTCGGATGGTTTAGCAAATACCACACTGGTCTGTTTTGGTATAATACGTGTATTTTCTTGTTCAAATACATGTCAGTGATGAAATCAGATATAGTGACCCATTGTTTTCATTCTATGCAAAAAATAATAGAGGCATATATTTTAAATTGAAGTGTATTTCTTGTTGCTTACTGTTTCTAGATCTCTGTCAGCACAAATCATATTAAGAAGGTGAATAAACATGTACCATTGAATAATAATCACTGATCAGCCTTATTCAATACTAAAAAGCATATTACATGGAATACAGATTTGAACATATTAACGTTTACCATGATTGCAAACTCTCTTTGCAGCATTATTTTATATGTCTTGGATTTGTTCACTGAAAGCTGTAATATATGATTAAAGTCCAGCTGCCACTATATTTTTCATTTATATGACGTATCGAAACTGAAGTGAAATAATAAATTGCATCAATATTTGTTAATCTCTCCCTCTCCCCCTAACTCAAAAACCCAACAGACAGACCTATCTTACTTATTCTGTATTTTCATCATTTAGCATAGTTCTTGGTACATAGTAGACATAACAAATAAATGGTCAAACAAAATGTAGATATGGAGGGGCACCTGGGTGGCTCAGTTGGTTAAGCGTCCAACTCTTGATTTTGGCTCAAGTCACGATCTCCCGGTGTGGGATCAAGCCGTGCATCAGGCTCTGCGCTGACAGCACAGAACCTACTTGGGATTCTCTCTCTCCCTCTCACTCTGCCTCTCACCCGTGTGTGCTCTCTCTCTCTCTCTCCCTCAGAATAAATAAATAAACTCATGTCTTCACATAGTCTTCCCTCAATGTGTGCCTGTGTCCTAATCTCTTCTTATAAAGTCATATTGGATTAGTGCCCACCCTAAGAACCCATTTTAACTTAATTACTACTTTGCAGACCTTATCTCCAAATATAGTCACCTGTCTGAGGTAGGTAGGCTGAGGACGTCAACATACGGATTTGGGGAGGACACGGTTCAGCCGGTAGCAGTGCGGTCACGAAAATCTTCCGTGACAAGATTGGTTTGAGACATGCTTAGGGACACCTCATTTAGAGGAGCCCTTGAATATGCTATCGTGCCCAAGAGAAAGCTGCAGGGCTCTGGCTTTACCGAACAAAAACAAAACAGATCTCCAGATCTTCCCATGGAACACCCACTTGGCAGATCACGGTGGCGGCCCAGCTCTGTGTTGGCGTTCTTGCGTTTGAGTCGTGCCGTTGCAGAGGGCTGCTGATGAGTCCGACCCTAAGAAACCCCGCCGATGAGTTCAGTCTCTAATGAGCCATTGTTTGCATGCTGTCCTATCTCCAGAATGCATTCTTAGTTTGACACAGGACTCTATGCACTTAACAACTCTTTCCGAAATTATGAATTTCCTTTTTTTGCACTCTACCAAAAAGTTGGTGCCAGTTTTTCCACCCACTTCCTCACTCCGGGTTGGAGATACCGTTGGAATCTTTCTCTATCATGACTGGCATTTGATAACACTTTTTGCAGCTAATTCTCTGAGCGCTTGAACAAAATGAAGAAAGGAAGAGACGCAATGAGATGCCTCTTGGAGAGAAGGAAACATAAGCGTACAACTTCGAATAGGGCTTCAATGCAGAATAGCTGTCCAGCCTCCATGGAAACAGAATTCTTTATGGACTCATTATACAGGCAAACTTGCTAAGCTCTTTAGGACATTAGTGCCTTTGATAATGATGTTAGCAACTTTCCCTGAACTATTGCATATTTACAGTGGGCCCTGAGTGGAGTAAGGGCCTTGTGCATTAATCCCTATTTAATGAGAAATATTTGAAGGTGATGAGAGTCATATGCTGCTAATGGGGAAACTCTGCCTTGATAGATTATTTTTGGAACATTAAGTTCTACTCAATCAAGACACTTGACTATTTAGGACAGGACAATTTTGTGAAAGATTGAAATAAAATACAGGATTTATACTCAATTATTTTCATCACCTATAAAATGTCCTGTATTTGCTTTAAAGGTTTTAAGTTTTCACACTTTCTTGCTTTCATCAAACCTCAGTAGCCTGCACTAAATCAAATGGCTAGATACCGGAGTTTTGGCTGAAGGGTGCTTTTAGGAAGGTGACAGCCAATGGCTGCAATTGAGAAAATGTAATTTACTTTAGATTAATTTGTAATATAGGTTTCATTTCAAAATGTCTGGAAAGGGCTGTGAAAAGATGTTTATATGTGAAAAGTGCTGTTGGATCCTTACCAGCGTGATATAAATTTTCCACGTCTACCTCAAGACTTAGATACAAAGCATAATTAAAATGTTTTGAGGTACTTGGAAATGTTTGGATGTTCAAAACTAAACTCCTGTATTCAGAACTGATATTACCATTTCTTTAGACTTGATCTTACCACTCTGTTAGAAAGTACTCAGAAATTGGCTGGTGGAGGGAGGTTACCAAAATAACCTGTTTCCCTTGTAACTCATCTACCTCTGTTCACTTCTGTTCATAGGTATACACATAAAAAGGGTTTAATTTCTTAAGTTTGAGTGGTTTTTGTTTCTGTTTCTGGCTGTAAGTTTGAGAAAGCCATGAGGGTGTGGGAGTGAATGGATATGGTAAACTCTAACAGCAGAAGGATCTCCTTTCTTTTTGGAGATGGTGACCCCTCTCATGCCATGAATGGCCTTTGCTTTGTGCATCTGTCCAGGTCATGCCTTTTCAAATGCAGTGAACACTGAATTAATTTGATAGCCAAATCCTGACATAAACCCGGCAGTAGAGAAGCATGATTTGGTGATAAGACTACTGAATCTGATCCTGACTGGCTGTGAGTGTAGTCCTGGGCTCTCCCGGCTACACTTTCCTCATCGATGAGATGAAAAATTACCAGAGACCCCCTGCTCAGTGCTGCCTTAATCCTCATCATGGTTTTGCATTGGCATCCACACACAGGTTAAAAAAAAAAAAAATGTAGCTCACGCTGTCATGGCACAGATATTTGACATGTTTTAGATGCCACCCTTACACTCAAAGCTGCTTTAAATATCTTACATTGTAGCTACTTATGTTTTTCATTATGAAGACCGCAAAGTTAGTAATCTACTCAAAATTTCCTGTTGAGAGATTTGTCTATTTTGTTATTTCATACAAAATAATCTTAAGAAGTTTTTGTCGGAAAATGAAGTGTAATTCCTTAACCGATCCACTTCTGTGAAAAACCAAAGTTTAAAAGAACTTCTCCTAATTTCTGTGTAGGTTGTTTGTGTTTAGATCCATGAGAGGTTTGTGGCTGAATGAGAGGTAATAAGAAATTGCCCATGGGGGCACTTGGGTGGCTCAGTCAGTCAAGCGTCCGACTTCAGCTCAGGTCATGATCTCGTGGTCCATGAGTTTTAGCCCCACATCGGGCTCTGTGCTGACAGCTCAGAGCCTGGAGCCTGCTTTGGATTCTGTGTCTCCCTCTCTCTCTGCCCTCCCCAACTCGTGCTCTGTCTCTCTTGCTCTCAAAAATAAATAAATATTAAAAAAAATTTTTTTTAAATAGTAAGAAATTTCCTGGACTTCAAGCCCAAAAACGTGGGACCAAGTCCCAGATTCAGCTTCAGACTTTGGGCCAGTCACCCACTCTGCCCACACCTCAGTTTTCTCACCTGTAAAAGGGGAACGACACCCCTCACAACAAGTTCGAAAGTGATGGGGGAAGTGTCTGAAGCTTTGTCACAGATGGATGCCTGCATGGTGGCAGCCAAGTGAGGTGAGGGGTGCCTGGGTGGCTCAGTTGGTAGGACTCTTGATCTCAGCTCAAGTGATGACCTCATGGTTCGTGAGACGGAGCCTCGAGCCGGGCTCCGTGCTGACAGTGCGGAACCTGCTTGGGATGCTCTCTCTCCGCCCATCCCCGACTTGCGTGCACATGCGCACACACTCTCTGTCTCAAAATAAATAAATAAACTTTAAAAAATAAATAGATAAATGGGTGGTAAGGGGCACCCGGGTGGCTCAGTCACTTAACCGTCTGACTCTTGATCTCAGCTCAGATATTGATCTCAGGGTTGTGAGTTCAAGCCCTGCCTTGGGCTCTGCACTGGGCATGAAGCCTACTTAAAAATAATAATAATGACAATAATAATAGCAATAATTAATACATAGGTGATAAAGTTTAGAGACTGGATATCAGGAGATTCATCTTGGAAATAAAGGCAAGAGAAGGCATGCTTCTCTGTGATCGAGCTTCAAGTCTTTGTATTCCTTTAATGGCAGTTCTACACAACATTGAATCAACAGGAGTGGTAGAGAACATCTTTGTGATGATAGTGCTATGATAGACATTCTATCATTATTCAGCCACAGTACTATATAAACACACACACACACACACACACACACACACACACACACACAGACCTGCATGTATATGTATACATGTGTATATAAACTTATGTATACGTATACATGATATATATGTATATGTGCATACATGTATACAATGCTAGTATCATATGTTAATATAGTAAATAAAACAGTATGTGTATGGTATTCACGGAGAGATAAAATCTGACAAAGCATGTCTATACTAGGAGAGATTCTCAGATCATGTTTAAATGAGAACCTAAGAATCTGTAGATCATAGATATGCTATAGCTTTTTTTTTATTTTCCAGTTTCTTAAACTAATGAAAAAAGAAGAATCACTTGAAGTTTATTTTTTCATAGCTAGATGTCAAAATAGAAATTTGATGGTTGTTTTTAGTCAATACTTACTGATCCAGATTTGTTAAGAATTGTGAGTTCTAAGGTAGCTAAATCAACCCTTTCTTTTAAAAATCCACTAAATAATAGGATTAAAAAGTAAATTCTGCAAAACTTTACATTCTAAATGATACAGAAAATATAGTCACCTCATTATTTTTAGGCATTTTCTTTATTCATTAGCTTTCTCTATTGAAATGTCAATTTAATATTGGTCATGAAATAAGCACATTAATAATGCTAAGTAATAAAATTTGGTGGGACTTAAATCTTATTGAGGTGAATATGATGCTCCATCATTTCTTATGATTTGCGTCATTTAAAATTATAAAAATGGAAACTGTGAAGAACATTTTAGCTATTTGTTTACCAGTGCATCTGAAGTCAGCCCTTTTCCTCACGAATGCATAACGATTTTCAAGGCAAAGGGCGGTTAACCCAATGGCCTCCAAAACAGAAGCTCGCCTCTGAATGATGGCCAAGCTCATTAGTACATTTTCTCAAAGCGTGTGTCGTTCGTGTGCATGTAAAGTCTCCTGATGTATTATAACTTCCTAACAATGGTCATAGAATGACAATTAGCTAAGGAAAGGAGATGATCTACGTGAAGGATTGGCAGACATTTTCCACAAAGGGCCAGGTAGGAAACATTGTTGGCACCGGGGACCTCAGGATCTGCCCTGGAACCACTCAGCTCTGCCTTGTAGCGTGAAAGCCTCCAGAGATGGTCTGTAAAGTAATGGTCGGGGCTGGATTTAGCCTGCAGACCTTGGTTGCTCACAAGGGTCCTACATGATGGGAGAATAATTTGGGTTTCTAATTACATTGTTGCAGCTCATAGGCTTGTGGCTCCATAAAGTCCCGTGGCTGTATGGAAACCGCAAGGATGCAATCAGTCGTCTGGATACCTTCAGCACAGGCCAAACATCTGGATGTTTGGACATCTAAAGTTTAAAAAACACCTATTACGTTATCATTATGACTATTACTAAACTTTTGTGTACCTCATTCCAAGAGTGATCTCAACGTATTTAAAAAGCTGGAAACAAAGTCAAATTATACCTTTTTTTCTTTTCACTTTGAATCTGGTATTTTAAAATGAAGGCCAATGGAGGGGGGGGGAAGGTTCTAGTACAAGATAATATATGTTTTAATATCAGCTACTCTCTTAAAAGCCTCACAGTTAAAGCCACAAGAGCACTGAGTTAGCTTGATGTCAATCAGTTTGCAAGTTAAAGATTTTTTTGTTAGGAGTTGTAACCAGCCCCAGGATAACGCGCGTGCAGACTTAACCATCCACGTACTTCCCAGCTTAACCCCATCTGAGTCCTAATGCTGGAAAGAGAACCTGCAAAAGGGGGACGATGTGCAGTCTTGCCTTGCCGGGTTCTGTTGTGGCTGATAATCTTAGACGACAGAAAGAGGGACCAATGTCTCGCAGCAAAACTCTTCTTGTGGCTTCTCCTCCTTTTCCAAATGGTATTGGAAGGTGAGGCTGGGCCCCATGTTGAATTCTAGAATGAAAACAAACCAGCTCTGTTTATCCAGAATCTAGGGCAAACATAAATGCTAGGATTGTTTCGTATTCCTTGCAAATGCTGGAACCCAAAGTTTTGTTTGTTTGTTTGTTTGTTTGTTTGTTTGTTTGTTTTTGGAACGAACTCCAGCCTGTATCTGTGAAGTCCTCTCGCACGTAATGTTAGAAGCGCCTCCGTCATTATTTTACAGCAGAGGAAAAACTGTTGCGTGCTCGGGTCTCAGTCTGGCTTCAGCAGCACAGCTTCTAGGGCTACACTCAACACTGAACTGCCCAGGCTCTGGCCCTGTCCTCATCTGGACGCACTCTCACCTCCTCTCGGTACCTTCATTGCACCTGATCTTGGACCCCGTTCCTTTCTCTCTCCTCTGAGAGTGCTCTGTGGCTTATCCTCTGCCTGTGTTCACTTGAATATATCTTGAGCATATCTTTTCCTCTTTTTTTATTAATCACAAACACTGAAGCCTCCCTCATCTTAACTTCTCTCTCTCACTCTCTCTCCCTTCTTCCCTCCATTTTTCCTCCTTCTTCCCTTCGGGGCCAAGCTCCATATGAGAAACCGCTCCTAGACCGCGGTCTTGCTAGTCTTCTGAAGTCCATTTGTGGACTTCCTCCATAGCATTCAATGTCAATTTTCCCATTTCCTGTCGACTGAATTCTCTCTTCTCGCTCTTAATGCTTTTATTTTTGAAGACTTGACCACACCCTTGCATCTGGTGGTAGCTCCATATTTTTGCCCATCAGGAAGGATGGTTGGTTAAGAAGGAACACCTGGCTGCACGCAGGCCGGTGAGAAGAGAATAAATCCCAGGACTTGAATGGGGTCCTTAACCCTGCTGTCTCAGTCTTGGCTGCAGCTTAGTGTTAGCTAAGGAGATTTTAAGAGATACTTCCTCAGAAATCCTGATGGAATAGATCTGGAGCAGTAAATGCTGTGATAGAGGTAAGTCACAGTGCTATGGGAATACTGCCTCCCTGATGGTGAGGACACCTGCTACTCAACTTTGTTTTCCCATGCACTGAAGAGGGCCCAACACATGGTATGTCCTCTGTAAATGATTTCTTAATTGGGTAGCTTCATGATGAGTTCATTTCCAAAGGTAAGAAATCATTGGCAATTTCATCCATTAAAATTATCATTTGGGGGCACCCGGGTGGGTCAGTCGGTTAAGCGTCCAACTCTCGATTTGGGCTCAGGTCACGATCTTGCGGCCCGTGAGTTTGAGCCCCGCGTTGGGCTACGCGTTGACAGCACGGAGCCTGCTCGGGATTCTCTGCCTCCCTCTCGCTCTCTCTTTCTCTGCCTTTCCCCTGCTTGTATTCTCTCTCCCTCTTTCTCTCAAAAATAAATAAATAAACATTTTTTAAAAGATTATAATTTTATCTATTTTACTGACTAGACCTATCTTTCCTTCAAACAGTCTTTTTTTTAGATTATGAGCATCGGTCTTCCCATTGTGAAGATTTTTTTTTTAATTTCATAATGGTGCTTGAACCACGTCTCCAGTAATTCCAAAGGGAGACCTATCTCAAGTTGCCATAAAATGGCAGCTCTTAAGAAAGCAGTGCCCAGGGCAGAACACATGCATTCTAGAGTCAGACATGCCCTGCTGCTAACTCTGCCATCTGCTGGCTGTGGGATGTTGGGCGACTTACTTCACCTCTCAGAATGTGTGAAATTAATACTTGAGCAATGGTGAAAGCAGTCGCTAGATGGTAGCCATTTTATCCCTTCTCTTATCTGATGCTCGCAGCCTGTGAGGAAAGGACTGTCACCACCGCCACCACTCCTGGGGTACGTATTTAGAAACTGAGGATTGAAGACTCTCCAAACTTTAAAGGATCGAAGAAACTCCACAGCATTCACTCATCACCATCAAAAAAGTCAGGACTGACTTTTCTCAGATTTCAGGGGATGAGCTGAAAGTGCCTGGAAAGCCCCAGTTTCCCCTTACCCTTCTAGCGCCTGGGGGAAATAGTCTCTAACTTCTCAGTAATGGAGAACCGCAGGGCTCCAGCTGGCTTCCATCTTGGGAATGGACATGAAGACGTGGCATTTTAGACAAGGTTCCTTTGGCTGCCTCAGTAAAAATCATCCTTGGGGTCTGAGGTGGGCCAGCCTTAACCCAAATGATGCCCCTCAGAAAGCTTGCTAGAGCAGTAGGTGTAGATGCAGGCAGTGAGGGTGATAGGGCAGCTTTCTGATGAACACCACGTGATTGGCTTTTCTTCTCTAGGAAGTCCTGTAAGCCCTGGTCTATGAGCCTGGATATTTCTCCATTCCACATTTCACTGGGTATCTCCAAATAACATTCACGTTCCAGTCAGTGTCACTTTTTTTTTTTTCTCTTAATGGCTATTGAGATTATATAGTAATATTAAACAACACTTACATATTGCTTTGCATGTACTATGCACTGGAGATATCTATTAAGTCATGTATTTCTCACAACAACACAATTTGTCTCATTTTATAGCCAAAGAAACTGAGGCACACGAAGATGGGACAGTGGTTCCCAGATGTCAGTATGCATCAGACGTCACCTAAAGGGCTCGTTAAACTAGATGCCTGGGACAGAGTTTCTGATTCAGGGGGGCTGGGGTGCGGTCTGAGGATTTGCGATTCAGGCAAGTCTCTAGGCTGATGCACTTGAGAGCCCCTGAGATGGGGTAAGCTGCCCAGGGCTCCAGAAGTGGCAGAGTCTGGATTCCAAACCAGGCGAGCAAGCCTCCAAAGTCTTGGTGTTACCTGCGTGATAACTAGACACGACTGATCTGCTTAACAGGAAGAAAGTCCATTTCCATATAAGCTGTTCTTCCCTTTCTGCATGTAAATATGCCTGTATAGCTGTTCATGCATGTGTGTGGATGAATATATGCATGTATGCTATAACCAGGCGCTCCACTGAGTCCAACTGTGGGTAGATAGATAGAGAATAACCATTAGCGACTTCTTGAACCATTCTTATTGGAACGATTATAATCATTACTTTGCTTTAATGACAGATCTGTGAGCCCATCATAGTCATCGTGCCCGTTATTTAGAAATAATGGGCTTGTGTTTCCAAAGCATATGCAATCCCATACTTCGTTTTTAGAAGTAAATCAAACTCTATGCAATTTGACATAACAACAAGGGTAATTCATGCATTAGAATTATAGGTTCTTTGTCATCAACTCCAACCGCTCACCAGATTCATAAATCTCCGAGATCTGTGAATGAAGGGCAGGCAGCCATTGCCTGGAAATTTCCCATTATCTGACTCACTTGTGGGCGGATCCCCTTGTTTTGGAGCTCTCTTCCATAGCCCCCCCAACGCTGCCCTCCTGTGAGCTCCAGCATCCAAGACCTGGGCCCTCCAGGGACACACAAGCCTTTTCTGTGCTTCACAGGAGACCATTCAAGTGTACAAAGCCACCACCCAAGAACTTAGCCTTCAAGCTCCACCAGCCCTCGGTCTTCAGTTATTCCCTGTGCACCAAACATATCTTCCTACCCCCGCCCCACCTGCCATGGGTGTTCTTTAACCTGGCACAGTTCCTTTGCAAATACAGCATCCTAAAGTGAATGAAATATTCCTGAAGATACCCAAGAAAGAGAATCACAGCCCTTGATCTAGAAATGCATGCTGAGACTAAATGTAAATCATTTTTATTGGCAGTTTCCCAAATACATCCTGAAAATGTTTTGTTCCCACCTGGCTATGGCTCATTTTGTCAGACTCACAGCTAGGACTTCCTGGCGCTGGATGTGATGTCAAGTTTTTTCTTTTGTTTTGGTTGTGATTGTGGCTCCCTCTGCTGTTCTTAAGGGTTCCCAACATTTGCATTTTCCAAGAAAAAGCTGTGATTGAAAGGAGAACATTACATCTGTTGACTTAAAACAATAATCGTTTTCTTCTTCATGGTGGACAAACACTGTGAGCCCCTTTTTAGCAATGTCACCTGGTCTAAGTAACCTAGTCTCACCTACTGGCTGATTTTTTTTTTTTTTACATTGTATCTGTTTTTTTATTATTATTTTTTTTAGTGTTTATTTTTGAGAGAGAGAGAGAGAGAGAGAGACAGAACGTGAGTAGGGGAGGAGCAGAGAGAGAGGGAGACACAGAATCCTAGGCAGGCTCCAGGCTCTGAGCTGTCAGCACAGAGCTCAACGTGGGGCTCGAACCCACGAACAACGAGATCAAGACCTGAGCCAAAGTCAGATGCTCAACCAACTGAGCCACCCAGGCACCCGTACATTAGAATTTTGCAATCCATGTAACAGAGTAGTTCCAGGGTCCTCTCAGTACATCTTGAAAGCTATTATTTTGATTCATAAACTCTCAGAAGTTGAAGACACTTTCAGAATTGTCAGGCCAGTCTTTTTACAGATGTGGGGCCGAAGTTCCAAGAAGTTAGAAGAGTTTCCAAGAGGCATAAGCAGTGTCAACACCCGTCTGCAAGTTTCAGATGTGAACCTAACTCATTGGGATATGTTTTTATTTTAGTAAATCAGATATATTAATTTTGTAACATGAGATATTATAAACTTTCAGGGTTTTTTTTTAAATTTCAAGCCAAAATAAATAATAAACATTTAGTTAAAATTTTGCAGTAATTTAATTATTTTGGCATTTATTTAATAAAATCCATAAGCTATGATGGATGCCTTGGAAGTTCAAGTTTCAGTGTTTATTTTCTGATGTTTTTTGTATGCTTGCTCATACAGCTTCTGACAGAAGTAAATGTATTCATGGAATTGTCAAAGCCACTCTTATTTGTATATGATTACTAGAAAACAAAGGAAGTTTGGAATTTGTCCATAAATGTTAAATATTATCTGAACTGGATCCAGTAAAATCATCTTTATTTGGTAAAAAAAAAAAAAATAGGACTTTATGTGGAATATAAGGTCTCAATCCAATAAAATACCACATATGTTGCTGTAAAATACTGAATAGATCTTACAACTCCTCTAACTAGAGTAGCTTTGCAATTTACTTATTTAGAATTGTTTGAGGTTTTCACTGGCTTCTAGCCAAGCAAAGGAAGGAACACACATGCATCTGAATGAAGTAGGCCTGTTATGTTTTGATCAGAAGTAGACAGTATTCCGATTCCTATTGCAAAATATAAACCTTTGGACATTTTATTTTAAGTGTTTTCTAATTTCTGAATTGGTATGTGCATTTTGGTCAGTGGGAGGCATTAGTTACCATCTTTTTTCTGGATACTATCCCAGGTCACCTGCAGTTTTGCTAAAATCTATTTGAAATGCAAAGAAGTATAAGTAGTTCCTTCTAACAACTTACGGTACAGAAGGAGAATTAGAGTCACAGGGTTGGTGCAATCATCGACCTCAGTTGTCCCATTTTGGCGATGCAGGAAAGGAGAAACGCAGTAGTTTGATGACTTGCCCCAGTAAAAAAACCAAGAGCAAACTTGGGCTTCTTTGATTCCCAACTGAATGCTCACTGCCTAAAGTACATCATCCTAGCCTCCTTATGGAGCTTTTAATGAGCTTAAAATGGCCAGAAACATATTACAGAAGCTTGATGACATGGTTCACATTTCTTCTTGGGTTACCAGAGGCCAGGCCCAGAACAAGCCTAGAACAAGACTTGTCTTGAGAGCAAAATTAAATGTACCGAAGTCAGCACTTTCTGTTATTTCCAGTATGTCTGATCAACGTCTGTATCAGTCCGTTCTTTCTCCAAGTCCTTATTTCCCACTTCTTAGCTACAAACTGACAGATGAAAATACTAGAGAGAATGCACATTTGAAAATATTTTAAAGGCTCCTCGTTTAATTCTGGATGTCTAAGGTTGAGAAAATCTTACAAAAGGCAGATGAACTGTCCAGACTTTAGTACTTAGAGAAAATAGTGGTTAGAGCATATGTATTTCAGTCTTTAAGCACAGGACAGGCAGTCCGATTAGGAAAAATAATGTCAAAAAGCCTAGAGGCCTAGGGGTGCCTGTCTGGCTCAATCAGTAGAGTGTGAGACTCTTGATCTCGGCATAAATGCATGCCCCACATTGAGTGTAGAGATTACTTAAAAATAGAATCTTCAAAGAAAAGCCAGGAGGCCTGAAATAACAGAGTGTAACTGTGTTCCTTGTGGTAGTCTCTTGACAGTGTAGAGAGCCAGGCTTTCTCCTTTGGGCCATCCCTATGGCTTCAAGTTTTCATACTGAAAATATGCTCAAGGAAAGATGGATTCAGCTGCCTAACGATGATGAGAGGCAAAGTTCTCTCCATTTCATTCGATCAACTTTACCTACAACAACCTTCCCCAATTTCCTTTTCAAGGACCACTTTCTCATTCTTTAAGATTTAGTTCAGCCACATCTCCTCCTCGAGGACCTTCTTGTAGTCCCCTAATTTTGAGATGGATAGCCCTACTCCACTCTGTATTTCTATTTTATGGGGGAGCCTGGCTGGCTCAGTCAGTAGAGCCTATCTATGGCTCTTGGTCTCAGGGTAGTGAGTTCAGGCCCCATGTTGGGTGTGGATCCTACTTAAACAAATAAAAATAAAAATTGTTATGTTTTATATAGCAACTGAGAGTATCTCTCTACCTTTACATCCAGTATAGTGCATTTAAATTATTTCTTGATGTGTCTTTCTTCCAGATTTGACACATAGGAGGTGCGTGAACTTACGTTAAAACAGAAATCTTCATTTGGCAGTTGTTGGTGCCCATTTAAATGATTTCTATCAAACAAATAGGTCAAGTTATTTGGCTATTAAAGGGCATAAATTATAGCCAGTTTATCTTGGAAGGCTCACCCAAAGTTTAATTGCTTAAAATTCAATATTCTGAGTATTTTAAAGGGCATAGTGGGCAATTGGTAACACCTGCTGTGGATATTTTCCAAACTAAAAGTATATAACAATACTCCATGCCAGAGATTGTTAAGGATCTTGACTGAGCATCTGTCCTTGTGTTCAAACAGCTAAGAACTGTTTCTATGGAAAATCTTGTCCCTGCCCACCTCCACACGACAGGAAGACATCTGAGTGTCCAGGTTTAAAATACAGTAAAAACTTGGATTGCAAGTGACTTGTTCTGCGAGTGTTCCATAAGATGAGCAAACATTTCTAATAAATTTGAATTTGATAAATGAGCGATGTCTCGCAATATGAGTAGAACGTGACATTGAATGTTACATGGCCACCACTGAGCCAATGGTTCTTCTCTCTCTTCTCTGTCTCTCTCTGTCTCTCTCTCTCTCTCTCTCTCTCTCGCTGCAGGACTGTGTGTGATCGTCTCCCGTGCACAGATATTCAGTGTCAGGCTGGGGTGTTTGGCAGAAATCAGTGATTTTTCAGAATGTTGGAAGGTGCCCACAACTAGCAGTAATGTATTTTTTGTCACTTCAAAGCATCTATGGACAGTCCTTTGCTTTTCCATACAAGAGTAAGCTCACGAATGCTTTGCTTCATTCTAGACCATTGGATAGGTTCCTTGTTAAAGCTGCATGAAAAGAAAAAGATTCCATGGAGCCAATAGATAGCAGTGATTCCATTAGTGGTAGTGAAAGACATCCTACACAATAACCCTCCTCTCTGTCTCCCTCACACCAGCCACAAAGGTTTTCAAAGGTGAGTGCAGGTTCATTTGTTTACTTTTCTTTATATTTTGTATGTTCTTTATTATTTTGTATTATATTACCGCATTGTAATCATTTTTACATGAATATTTTTGGGTTGTGGAACGAATCATCTGAGTTGCCGTGATTTTTTTTTATGGAGAAATTCTCTTAGGTATATAAGTGCTTTGGATTTCAAGCATGTTTCTGGAACACATTATGCTCGCAAACCAAGGTTTTAATGTCCTCGATTTCATCTGAGAATGTTTACTTTGTTTCTTTGTGCTTCCCTTTCACACCTGTAAAATGGGGATCACAGCTACCTCAGGAGATTCCTGCGATAGTTAAAAGCACATAAAAACACATTAAGCATCTGTCCTAGTTGGTGCTGTGTATGTGCTTTTGCTAGCTGCCATTAATATGCAATTGTGTTTGCGTTGCCAGCTTTAGCAAATAAAAATGTGGATGCCCAGTTAAATTTGATTTTCAGGGAAACTATGCATAATTTGTTTATTATAAGGATGCCTGTGCAATGTTTGGGATGCGCTCGCACTATGAAATCATCTGTTATCTGATATTCAGATTTAACTGGCTGCCCAGTATTTAATCTGGCTGACCGTAGGGTCATTGAATGAATAGACCTTAGGTGAAGGTTAGGAATATAACTATTTTTTTTATTAAAAACTTTTTTTTAAGTTTTCTTTTTATTTATTTTGCGAGAGAGACAGAGAGAGCAAGCAGGGGAGGAGCAGAGAGAGACAGGGAGAGAGAGAATCCCACTAGCAGTGCAGAGCCCGATGTGAGGCCCAAACCCATGAACTGCAAGATCATGACCTAAGCCGAAATCAAGGGTCGGATGCTTAACCAACTGAGCCACCCAGGTGCCCCAAGGAATATAACTTTAAAGGGTGTTTTCATCAACTGAATGGAAGGTATAAAAAAGTTTCCTACAGCAGGAGCCTTCTCTGATTCATGGAACACCTTCTGAGTTAGGTGCCAGGAAGTGCATCAGAAATTCCGGGTGAACCAACCATTCAGAGTTCGGGGGTCCAGTGGGCCTTCTGTGCCGGGTGTAGGTTTGGGTTGAGTCTCCCTCCGACCTGCCATGGCATGTTGGAAAGGCCGAAAGGAATTTACAGTAGAAATTTTTTTAAGTGTGTGTGTGTTTGCTTTTTTTAAAGAGAGAGAGTGTGTGTGTGCTGAGGGGGTGGGGGTGGGCAGAGAGAGGGAGAGAGAGAGAATCCTAAGGAGAGAGAATCCCTCTGCACTGACAGTGCAGAGCCTGATGGGGGCCTTGAACCCACAAACCGTGAGGTCATGACTTGAGCTGAAACCAAGAGTTGGACACTCAACCAACTGAGCCACCCAGGCACCCCTACAGTAAAAATCGTAACTAGAGTGATAGCAGAATATCATTACCTGATTTGGAAGCACCTTCAGTGGATCTGTGAAAGAAATTGAAGACAGTATAACAAATGCTATGGGAACCTGTTCACGTAAGCTTTTCTACCCGCTTAGTCCTGTTTGATTTGAGAAATTATATGGCTTCAGAGTTATTAGAATTTTTAATGAGGGGCGCCTGGGTGGCTCAGTCAGTTGAGCATCAGACTTTGACTCAGGTCATGATCTCGTGGTTTATGAGTTCAAGCCCTGCTTAGGCTCTGTGCGGACAGCTCAGAGACTGGAGCCTGCTTTGGATTCTATGTCTCTGTCTCTCTCTGGCCATCTCCCTCTTGTGCTCTGTCTCTCTCTCTCTCTCTCTGAAAAATAAATAAACCTTAAAAAAATTTTTTAATAATTTTTAATGAAATAACAAAAGTGAAGTATGAGAAGAAATCGTTGTTAGTAACGTAACTAATTTGAATAGTGATTCATGACCTTAGAAACCTGGCCCATTGCCCTGGATTATTGGGTTTTAGTATAGCTTGTTTGTCCATCTGGTTGCATTAACCATCTAATTAAGTAACTGTATTCTCATATCATTATTTAAGAGTGACCCTAAATTAACTCTTCAAACTGGAGAGCCATCTTAAGCCTTTCTATTTACCCTTGTCATCTACAGTAATTGCCTTCGATTTTTTTAATGTAATGTAATGATCACAATTTTTGTTAGTTTGTTTGCTAAGCCATTTATCCCTAGAAATTTGTAACTGCAGAAAATACTAAATCTATAGGGTTTTTTTTTTAAGTTATCTTATACTTTTGGAAAGTTTGCACCTTTTAAATATATTTAAAATCCATGTTTCAATAGCAATCTCAAGAAATAAATGGTTAAAACTAAAACATGGATTTTTTTTCATTTTTGCATTTTTTTCTACATTGCGAGTCACCCAAGTAACATATGGTAATCATTTAGGATCCTGAATCATATATAATTATTTTCATTTTAATAGCATCGGCTCTCTTTGCTTTAAAATTCACCAGTTGGCATGTAAGTTTGCCAGTGGACAATCAGTCTGTATTTTCCTAAAAGTGCTCCTAAGAGTATATGAATTGTTGTCCTATAGTGGTACCATAACTTTGGAAAGTTGAATATCAAGATTTACTTTTGAAATATTATTGTTTTATTGGAAAAATAATAATATGTGGCACTTGGATATTTCCTTTGTAAGAAACCTAAAAAGTGATTGCCCTTAGGTTCCCCCTCTTCTGTTGGTATAATGTGATTATTTTGGTAGTTTAAAATAAAACCGAAATCCAAATCATTGATGTCTCGAGGCATGCCCAGAAAGTTGCATGTTGGGTTGACAAATGAGCGAAGGTGCCCTCATTTAGCATGTTCCTGGCCACATGTCTCCCTGTTCAAAATCCTCTCCTGCAAGGCTGGATTTATCCTGAAGCCAAGAGGCTTTTGCTTCAGGGCCCACACCTACCTGGGTCTTTTCAAAGTCCTGGGAGACATGTAGAAATGTATTTACATAGGCTTCAGAAAATTCTGCAGAAATAGGATATCACCACAATCAGGTAAGACCTCAGTCCTTCAGTCTCTTTTCCTCTCCAACCTGAAAGAAAACCTCCAAATTGTGCAAACCTCAGGCCCCACTAAACTGGAGTCCACCCCTCTTTCCAAGAGCCAGCTTATTGTGTTAATTACGCATCCTGGATTGTAAAGGGGGTTGAATATTTTTTACCATTATGTCTGTTAGTCACATGTTGGCCTTGGAACCAGCTTTTTTACTCCCAACTTTGCCCCAAGGGAGAGTCGGGGGTTGAGGAGAGCCCCCTACCCGCAACCCTTGATTCCCAGCCCTTGTCCTGGAGCCCACCATGGCTTCTCCCAGACTTGGCTCCTCCCTGCTCCCCTGTTCCCTTACTCTTCAGGCTGACTTCCCTCCAATCTTCACACCCAGAGAGACTAACCCAGGAGGTTCTCAGCCCTGGGCTCTAGCTCTTTCTCAGAATCTGAGGGCAAAAGATAGAACACAATGGCAACCTCACCACAGATATCTTTAGTAAAAATACTGTGATTGCAGGGGTCACCAGAATCAATAGTGAACGGCCGGGGCTCTCGTGGCCTGGGCTGGGATCAGCCTTCACCCACCCCTTGCCTGATTGAGTAACTGGGTGCCGTGGGACTTGCTGAATGTTTTGTTGGAGGTGTCGGGGTAAAACAATGACAAGAGAAGAGCTTTGTTAAGCCAGGAGAGGTGGTGGAGTTCTGTGTGCTTTCACCCTTGCCCGGGTGCTCGAACGTTCACCACTATGTTTTCCATTCAGTCACATTACTGACAGGGTGAGGGGCAGGTGTTGAAGCTGGAAGATTCTAGAGCCAGACCTCCCGACTTCAAACCCAGGCTCCGTTCCTTATTTGTTATGTCAGCAAATAATGTAGCTGCTTTGGACCCTACTCTCCTCGTCTGCAAAATCGGGTATAGGGAGGTAGCTCACAGGGCAGTCCTGAGGATTAAATAAGTAGACAGACGTAAGACATGTGGCACCATAGTTGACACATGGGAAACATTCATCAAACATCAACAGATACCGTGGTCACCCTTAGTCCGGGTTTCCTGCGGCTCCCGTTTATCTGCGTTTGTTCTAGAATTATTGGTTTCAAATGATAATATATCTAAGCCCTTTATTACAATCATATCAACTCATTTTTCCAAATACACGGGCCCTACATAAAATAACATAAAAGGTCCTGTTAACGATTTCTGGTAAGGAGTGTCTGTTTTATGCAAATACTGAATCATTATGCTGTATGCCTGAAACTGATATAATGTTACATGTCAGTTACACCTCAGTAAAAATACATAAATAAATAAAGGTAATAAAATAAAATGAGGAAATAAAGAAATGTCTGCTGGAGTCGAACCAAGTCCACAACTCTCTCCCACAGGGAAACGCAGAAGTCCCTCAAAACCTGATTCCTCGCTCAGTTTTTCTTGAAGAAGAATGTGAAGATTTTTCTTATATGAAAACTAAATAAGTCAGTAAAGCATACACCATCATTCAGGCTTTGGGCACAGAAGGATATCCGCCTGATTCCCAGTTTCAGGACCTGAGAAACAGGACGGGAGCTGAGAAGAAAGACGGTGCTTTCTGCCTTCTTTACCTGGGAGTGAGGCAAGACCAAAGTAAAATTTCAAAATCGTCAGAGTCTGCCTTCTCCGCCAAGCCATCTGCTTTTTCACACTTTCTTCTTCTGCCCAGGGGCTCCTCTGCCTGTTCCTTCGCACAGGGGGGCCTATCTCCCTTCAGGATGTCATCTATGATTCAGAATTGCCAATCTGCTCACCCCAAACTTCAAAAGTACCTCGCTGCTCACAGCAGTGAGCCATTCCTAAAAAGCAAACATGCTGATTTACCTGGGAACACAACAATAAACTTCACCCTCTTAGCTGTATTTGCATTTTCAGGCGATGCTTATTTTCACCAAAAAAGAAGTGTTTTTGAGAACATTTAAAAAAAAATTTTTTTTCAACGTTTATTTATTTTTGGGACAGAGAGAGACAGAGCATGAACGGGGAAGGGGCAGAGAGAGAGGGAGACACAGAATGGGAAGCAGGCTCCAGGCTCTGAACCATCAGCCCAGAGCCCGACGCGGGGCTCGAACTCACGGAGCGCGAGATCGTGACCTGGCTGAAGTCGGACGCTTAACCGACTGCGCCATCCAGGCGCCCCAAGAGAACATTTTAGAAATAACAATACAAAGAACCTAGTCCCTTCCTCCAGCCTTGCACCGTGGTCCTCTGAAGCTTCCACATTCACTCAGAGCTTACTCACCTCCTCTGTCTGGGCATCAGCCTCCACAGGGGGACACGGAGGGCACACCTGCTTTGATCAGGTCTCAGTGGAGGTATCTAGAGGAGGTGGCTTCCTTGCACTGGCTCGGACTATAAACTAAAGGAAGAGGCATGCAGCGGAGGCCCGACCACGTAACCAGTTCTAGCCAAAGAGTTGGGAACAGAACTGATGGCACAGCACGTGGGCTGGAGCATTAAACTGCTGATTGGCGACCCTCCTCAGTTCTTTCTCCCTCTGCTGCATCAACAAGCAATGTTCCAGGTAGCATCCTGTCTCTCAGAGGAAATGACTGGCATATAACTGCACAGTCACCCTCATGTAGCACAAATAAGATATATGCCTTTATTGTTTGAACCACTAAGGTGCTGGGGCCGTCTGCTATTGGAGCACAGCCTAGCTCATCCTGACTGAAGTACTATTTATAGTGCTTAAGAGTCCCCCTGTGGTCCCCACTTCTCTCTCCCGGCAATCTGTTCAATCCATCAGACAACAAATGGGTGCCTCGTCTAGTCAAGATTCTTTGTAGATGCATAAAATTCTGGGATAAAAGCATCTAACATATTGTTCTTCAAGGGAATTGCTACCTATGGAGAAGACAGACTTCTACCCAGATAAAGATAATACATGGCAGAGTGCTTTTAGTACCAGCAATCAAAAGAGTAGTTGGTTACACGAAAGATCTTGAAGATTCTTCCAAGGTCAAGTGAAACGAAACACTTTGGAAGCTCAGAGGAGATTACGCATCAGAAGAATAACTGAACCTTTCCTGGAGATGGTGGCCTTTCAAGCCTCAAGGTTGAGGAGGATGTAGACAGCAGGGGATGTGAGTCAGAACATTCCCAGCAGTAGGTATGTAAGAAAGGGCAAGAAAGGAAAGGGACAGGGCACTTTCCCACGTACCAGGTGCTGCACATTTTGCAACACACAGTCCCATCTGATACTGCCAACAATGCTCAGTGGTATTATTTCTGTTTGGGGTAAAGTCTAGAGCAGGAGGCAGCCCCCAGGACGCACTGACCTCACCACCAGGGAGCTGGCCTACTGTTCCCCAAAGTACAGTTCAAGGAACAATGGCCTCACGGGATGTCAGTATAATTCCCAGGAAAGAGATGTGTTTGAGGGGATCTCATATGATCAGATACTCTAGGAAACACGAAGACGTTTTCCTTTCCCACACGGAACTCATAAAAGCTCTGATCGGCTAATGTCAGGGTGAGTCCAGAAGTTTATTTCTCAGATTGTGTTGTCTGGAACTTCTTCTAGGAAACATTGTTCTAATATCACACCAGGCTGCTCTTAGGAAGGGCAGTGAGAATACAGTAAAACCTTGGATTGCGAGTAACCTGTCCTGCGAGTGTTCCGCAAGACAAGCAAACATTTCTAATAAATCTTAACTTATAAACAAGCGATGCCGTGCAATAGGAGTAGTACGTGACACTGTACGTCACATGATTACAACTGAGCCAATGGTGCTTGAAATTCTCTTTGATATGCGAGTGCTTTGGGTGCAAGCATGTTTCTGCAACAAATTATGCTCGCCAACCAAGGTTTTACCGTCCTCCCCTTTGCCGAAAGCCATGTAAACCCTTAGAGAGTAGTGGGGAGGGGGAAGGTGGCAGGGTATGTGGGACCAGGGTTGGCAAGGGGGAGGGTGTTGGGGTGGCCGAGATGTGCAGTAACGTCTTTCATTAGGAAAGAAGATAATAAACATCTGTCCATGCACATGGCGGCTCCATGTTGTATGTGACTCATCTATTTGTAAAGAGATGATCCATCGTCCTTGCTCTGCTGGTGCCCATGGTCCTTGTCCCATCCACCACCCCTCAGGATCTCTACTCTCCTTTCTGCTCCAATTCCTGGCCTTCAGGGTAAGAAAGGAGCTACCACTCTTAACACAGCCCCCCCTGCTCCAGAATATATGGGAAGAACCCTATATGCTAAATATTCCAGGCTCTGGTTAATAGAACCCACACATCTTTCTTTTTCCTGGAAGTTCCAAGCCTTTCTTATGAATTTAAATTATTCCAGCCTTCAGGGCTGTTGTCTCTGCTATGAATTTCAAAAGCCTACTTGAAGCTCCTTTGTATTACTCTTTCCCTGAGGGCAGTTCATAGAGGAAGCTATCTGTGCAGCCTAAATTGTCAGCAAAGGATCACAGAAGCAAGTAACCTCAGAGAATAGCCGCCTCATAATATCATAAAATATGATTTTGTTATATCTGTTTAAAGGTTATTTTTACAAATCCTAGAAATCACACTTAATAGGGATTAAGACAAGCAAGAAAATCATTTGCTCCTTGATAAACATCAGCTTGTTATACCTCAGTGTGAAGTTATGCATTCAAAAGTATTTGAATAATTCTCAGAAGTCGGATTAAAGAATATCCTCATTCCATGTTAGGTCAATGACCTTTCTTAACACAAGGCACTGTGATTAACCATCATGAGAACAGCTAGTTACATTGAGGGTGATTTGGCAAGTGGAACAATGAAAGAGAATACAGACACTTGGGTGACACACAGCACTCTTGAGCTAATAGAAATTCTCTCTGTCCATTGCAGCGGACCCAAACGGGAACAGATCCTAGAAGGGTTTATCTGGTACACAGAATGATTGAGTCAAAATCTATACGGAGTCCCTGGTGGGTTATTCCTTCTACTTTGCTGTGATAGACCACCTCCAGTATTTCCCCTATTAATTTAATTTCAGCAAATATGGAGCAAGGCTCATTCTCTAACGCAATGGCCACACAAAGCAAGTCTTTCCAATCTAACCAGGTTCTGTCATTTGTCCCTGTGATGAACGGAGACCCATATTCAAGGTCAAGGAGGTTATAACAGCGAAAGTAGATTTGTTTATCTTCTCATCCAGATCAGGAATAGCACCTTCAACTTGTCACTTTTCCTCCTTTGCATCCGCGTCCCAGTGCTGTCTGGGAGGAAGGGCATGGATGTGCTAAGACTTTCATGATGCTATTCACAAAATGGACAAAAGTAATCATTTTCATTCAAAATACATATTTTGGTAACTGTTTTCATAGAGAAGATCTGGTCCTTACTCTTCGAAAATAACAGTCACACTCTCTTGCATCACTGACCGTTTTCACCGTCCAGGTAATTTATAAATTTTAGCATGGTCAACTGTAGAATCATATGTAAATAAAACATTATTATCTTCACTGTACTTATTAATCTATGTTCAGTTTCCACGAAGACCTTTGCTAGGAGTTAAGAAAAGTTACACAATAGTTGGAAATAAGCAAAGTGAGGTAGCATGTATTTGTGAAGCCATACGGGAACATAGTTGGACAGATTCACCCACGGATTGTATACTTGTTTAGGGAATGTCACTTTGTTTGACTCACTAAGTACTATTGTAAAAGCCCAGATCATACGAAATTATATATCATCATACACGTTCTTGTGCAGTCAAATGATTTTTGTCTGCAGGAAAGATATCTGCCCTGTGGGGCACTGCCCAGTTGTGTAACTGATCCAGAAATCTCATTACAAGATTATTTTCTCACTGCCTGTATGTTTTCATTCTCTTTTGAATCCACCTTGCCGGTTCCCTTTAAAGAGTTAAAGAAAATGTTTTCACTTGCTCTTTCTATATTTCTATGAAAGTCGTACTTTTAAGTTTGTGAAAATTATACTTCAGCACAGGTAGTACATAGATTTTTTTTACTGGGATCTTTGTCTCCCATGAAGGATACATATATAACACAGATTAAAAGTATAGTTGCTCTGAATCTGATGAACTGGAAGCATCCCAGATAACCTTAAATGCGCGGCTCTCTGATTATAAATCCTGTGACCTTAACTGGCTTCTCTTTCAAGGAATTCAGATCATGGCTCCAAGTGTATGATCTGCGTACGTTCTTGTCCAGTCAAGTGATTTTTGTCTGCAAAAATTTGGGCTCCAAGAACGAATTCAGATCATACACTTAGAAGCTGTATGAACCTATCAGAGTTCTCAATCCTTGGATGCCCCCATTTCCTCTTACCTGTGTGTTTTCTAGCTTCGAGGCTGAAAGCCTGGCCTTCTAGAAGTATGCAGATCGCAAAAGTGCCCCTTTGTCAATAAGATTTACATCATGCGCGTGCTATCTATTAAGACCTCAGTAGGCAACGGAAAAAATTAGCAAATTCGTTGGCTACTGATTTGCTTATTCTTGAATTCCAGGCGTTAAATGTTAATTACATTTCAGTAAGAAATATTTCTAAGTAATGGAGCAAGGCCACTCATCGTAAACTAATTTCATCTCCTAATGGTCACTTGTGCTCAGTTATCAAGTCATGATTTATCAAGGATGTACACCATAGCTTCTTTCAGATGTACGTAGTGGGTAACTTACGAGTCATTGCTCTGCCCTTTTAGTAAATATTCTGATGTAATGCAATCATTTTTAAGGAAGCCAGCATTAATAACCAATCGTGGCTATCACCAGCTAGATTTGCACCCAGGAAAGAAATGAAATGGCCTGTATTTTAATTCTAATTCTTAATGGCATTTTGTACCATACGCTTCCCGTGTAAAATGCAGGAAGCAAATGTGAACAGAACAGTCTTATGGATGAGAAACAAAACAGACCTTGGATGAGAAACAAAATCTTATTTAGGATTATAATAGGTAACTATGTACGATTATGGATAACTATGCAATTATAACGTATAATAGACATATTAGAGGGTCGTCTGGGTGACTCAGTCAGTTGATTGTCTGACTCTTGATTTTGGCTCCTGTCATGATCCCAAGGTGGTGGGATCAAGCCCGCATCTGGCTGTCCAGTGACTGTGTGGCCTGCTTGGGATTCTGTCTCTCACTCCCTCTCTCTCTGCCCTTCCCCCACTTGTGCTCTCTTCCTCTCTCTCTCTTTCTCTGAAATAAATAAAGAAACTAATTAATTAACTAATTAATTAATACTATAAAAATATTAGAATCATGCAGAGAAAGGACCTACAGTGCACAGTGATCTTTTCTGGAATGTCTACTAAGCATTTTCCTGGACACATCCTCTTCAGCTTCACAATGACCCTGAAGAGTTGGGTGCTGTTTTAAAATATGGGAAGCGGAGGGGCGCCTGGGTGGCTCAGTCGGTTGAGCGTCTGGCTTCGGCCCAGGTCATGATCTCGCGGTCCGTGAGTTCGAGCCCCGCATCGGGCTCTGTGCTGACAGCTCGGAGATTGGAGCCTGCTTCCGATTCTGTGCCTCCCTCTCTCTCTGCCCCTCCCCTGCTCATGCTCTGTCTCTCTCTCTGTCTCTCTCTCTCTCTCTCTCTCTGTCAAAAATAAATAAACATAAAAAAATTAAAATAAACTAAAATAAAATATGGGAAGCGGAGGCCCAGACAAAGTGAGTGACTCAGAATCACACAGTCCAGGACATGGTCGGGAGGACATTTGCTGCAGGTCTGCCTGACCACAAAGTCTGTGGTCTCGAATTACAACACAGGAAAATAGCGCCGAGCGGAGAGGTTTCGTCCTGCAGTGGAAACCTGAATGTTGTGTCACAGGCCCACTCATCCTCACATGCTTTTGCTTTATATAACACATCCTCTTACCTTCGTCGGGACTTTTTCGGAAGTAGCTTTGGCCCTTGGAGTTCTCTTGGGAATAATCTGTTTTGCAGCTTATTTGCAAACAGGTAATTCTATGACCTGTGTGTAGCTAAAGAACTGTCGGTGGGACTTGGGTCACAAAAGTACTTCAATCTTGGCCTGGTATTTTCTACTAAGATGTACTGGGTTTAAGACGCCCACACCCACCAATAACATGGATTCCCTCATTCAACAAATTCAGTACCCTTTGCTGCTGGGGACTATTTTTAGGTGCTGTGGCTACATCATGATGAACAAAATCCAAATGATCTCTGCTCTCGTGGTCCTTATATCTTACCATTTTACAGTAGTATATCAGTTGCCTTCGCTCATTTATTCTTTGATCAGATATTTATTGCACACTTATCATGTGCCAAAAAATGTTTCCAGCGCTTGGAGATACATCCGTGAACAGAATAAAGATCCCTGCCCTTCTGGAACACGCATCTGGCAAAGGAAGGCAGACAGTACTGTGTAGACATGATAAATGAGAAACATTATGTAGTACTGTGGAGATGAAAAGTGCCCCCAGAGGAAAAAGAAAAAGTAAAAGAAAAAAAACAGATTATGTGAAGAGAGATTGATTGGGAAGACCAAGATGGGAGCAAGGAGATTGCGATTTTAAATAAGACGCTCTAGGTCTGCCTCATCAGGAAGGTGACATTTGAGCAAAGCCCTGCGTGAGGTGGCGGGGGGGGGGGGTGCTCTCGACTGAGTGTTTATGTTCCCCCAGGTTCATATGTTGACATCCGCACCCTTAATGTTATAGTATTCAGAGTGGGGGTGGGGGGGTGGGCTTTGGGAGGTGATTAGGTTGTGAAGGGAGAGACACATGAGATTCATGTCCTCATCAAAGGGAATCCAGAGAACTCCTAGCACTTTCTTTCAGTGAGTGTTACAGGAAGAAGATGGCTGGCTTCTCAGGAGGGGAGCCGCCAGACCCTGAATCTACAGGTGACTGAATCTTGGACTTGCAGCTTCCAGAACTGTGGGAAGTACATTTCTGTGGTTTATAAGCTGCTCAGCCTCTGGTATTCTGTTATAACAACCCCGATGAGGGGCGCCTGGGTGGCGCAGTCGGTCAAGCGTCCGACTTCAGCCAGGTCACGATCTCGCGGTCCTTGAGTTCGAGCCCGGCGTCAGGCTCTGGGCTGATGGCTCAGAGCCTGGAGCCTGTTTCCGATTCTGTGTCTCCCTCTCTCTCTGCCCGTCCCCCGTTCATACTCTGTCTCTCTCTGTCCCAAAAATAAATAAACGTTGAAAAAAAAAAATAACAACCCCGATGGACTAAGACAGGGAATGAGCCGCGTAGACATTTGTGATGGAAGCATTCCACCAAAGGCAGCAGGGGTACCAAGCTTCTGAGTGGTGATGCGCCCAGTGTATTCAAAGAACAGTGAGGAGCAATGCACTAGAGCGAAATGGAAAAGAGAAGGATAGTAAGAACTGGGTCCGAGAGATACTGAGTCCAGACCATGTGACGTGTTATGCCCCACTCAGTCCGAGGCGCCCTGCAAGTTGTGGAGCAGAGAGCAACAGGACCTGGCCTGTGTCAGCTTTCAGCCTCCTGTCAACCACTCTCCACGGCTGCCCATGTCACATTCTGTGGTGGAATCTGCAAGGCGATCCTCCACCAGGAGAACTGGGGAAAATCAGCTGTCAACTGTACCTTCACCCTTTGTCCAGGCAGGACGTCCTCTTGGACATCTTGTGAACTCTTGGTACCTTCTGCGACTTCACTTACAAGAAAGCACTGAGGCATCCAGACTTTGCAGGTTTAAATCCCTCCCTGCGTCCAGCAGACAAATACCCAGAACTTAGCAGAAATACAGGGCCTGGGGCTGAGACATTAAGTCACTCCTTAATCTATGATACGAAGGTCTCTGATGCTTTGGTGACATGTCTTAGTTCAGACTGCTATAATAAATATTCCACAGACTGGGCAGCTTTTACACAGCAGGGAATTGTTTCTCACAGTTCTCGGAGCTGGGAAGTTCAAGATCAAGGCACTAGTAAATTCAATGTCTGGTTAGAGCCTGCTTCCTGGTTCCTAGATGGTTATCTTCTTGCTGTAACTTCATGTTGAGGGAGGAGTGAAGGAACTGTCCAGGGTCTCTCTTACAAGGGTACTTATCCTATCCACAAAGGCTCAACCATCATGAACTAATCACCTCCTAAAAGCTAGTCACCTCTTGCTACCATCATATTGGGGAAGAGATGGCAATGTATGAATTTGATGGGGGTGGGGGAGCAGAAACATTTACTCTATAGTACAAGTCTAGAGCACTTATCCAACTTTGACTGAAGCCATCATAACATTCCAATTAAAAATTCAACATAAATTGAAATACTGTAGATAATATTATTTTATGAAATTATGTGACTTTTTAAAAAATTTTTTTTTTCAACATTTTATTTATTTTTGGGACAGAGAGAGACAGAGCATGAACGGGGGAGGGGCAGAGAGAGAGGGAGACACAGAATCGGAAACAGGCTCCAGGCTCCGAGCCATCAGCCCAGAGCCCGACGCGGGGCTCGAACTCAAGGACCGCGAGATCATGACCTGGCTGAAGTCGGACGCCTAACCGACTGCGCCACCCAGGCGCCCCACGTGACTTCTTTTAAGAAAATGTATAGTTTTCTTATACTATGGAAAGAATCCTTTCAAAAGCAGCGAATACTCAATTTATCTTTAACCACATGTATTGGGTAAAATTGTGTGACACCTGTTCTTTCAAAGTTCACAAAAGAAATTCTAGGACATTTTAAAGGATCTGAGACATACAGTTTTGCCCATATATAGCCGGCATACCGTCAATGGGGAAAACAACCATAAATACGCTTTATTTAACTTCCAAACAGCTAATCAGAGACTACAGTTGAGTTTAGTGAAGATAAACTTGTTTGAACAAGACGTTTATATTTGGTTACCACTGACATTTAAGACAAGCGTGCTTAAGATTGAATCCAGCAAAGAGAAATTGAGCCAAGTTCTAGATAGAGCTGATTTAGACAACCCTCTGTGGATAACCTATTACCTAATCACTGTTTGGTAAGTATTATTATTGTGATTAGTGCTAAGATATCCTGAAAGCTAAGGATGGCTAGAAGTCAAGTCCGGCAAAGACCCAGAACACAATGCATCTTCCTTGAAACTGAGTTGGTAGGAAGTCAGGAATCCAAGGTCAGCATCTGACAGCTGAGGTTCTCAAGGCTGGGGGTTTTGTGGATGCAGACTGCCTTCAGCAGTTGTTTGTATTGCTTTTGGATCAACAGTTGCTTTTTTCTGTTTCTGTTTCTTTCTTTCTTTCTTTTTTCCTTTCTTTCTTTCTTTCTTTCTTTCTTTCTTTTTTTTTCTTTCTTTCTTTCTTTCTTTTTCTTTCTTTCTTTCTTTCTTTCTTTCTTTCTTTCTTCCTTTTTCTTTCTTTCTTTCTTTCTTTCTTTCTTTTTCTTTCTTTCTTTCTTTCTTTTTTCTTTCTTTCTTTCTTTCTCTTTCTTTCTTTCTTTCTTTCTTTCTTTCTTTCTTTCTTTCTTTCTCTCTTTTTCTTTTTTGAGATTTTTCAAACTCAAATCACTCAGCACAAAGCCCCAAAAGGCTAAATGAATAAGTAAATCTTGTTTGGGAGCAAAAGGGAGATACTCGTTTCTCTTGACATTTCCAAGGTGAACCGTGGAAATGTGTCGTTAGGGCCATGAAGGAAAACAACTGTCAGGTTCCGGGTGTTGGAGGATGGGAGAGGCGTGTGGGTGGGCTTCCCCCTGCTGTGGCTGTGACTCGTGCCCACATCAGGGAATCGGACAAGCCCCCCATGAATGGAGACCACTCTCAATGCCGAATTTTAAGAACCTGCTATATCTGCATACCCATCTCAGAGCGTATTTCTGCTACATTGGGTGCAGTACATCTGCTACATTCTGCTGACTACATCCCCTTCTTGAAATCCTTTCCACTCTTGGTTTCTGACTCCACCCCTGGAACCAAGAGCATCTTCCTGTATGAACATCTCTTCTCCCTTGGCTGTGCATTTGAAATGCAATTCATGCCTGGAGAGGCTTTCCGGACCCCCTGTTTTTCTCCCACTACACTTTCTACTGCAGACTTCTAATGACTTAAAAACTTGTGTGGAAAATCATCATTTTGAACCCTGATTCTTCTTCCCTAAATTCTACAGATAGAGGTAGCTTAAACAATGGGTATATTGCTAACAGTAACTATTACTGAATAACTTTATTTATTTATTTATTTATTTTTGTTTGTTTTAAAAATATGGAGAGCCAGTGAGCCATACAACGGCTTTGCCTTTTATCAGTTGTTTACCATGATTTCCTAAGAGTCGTCTTCTTTCGTTGTTTTTCCTTCATTGTGATGTTCTCATCTTTTTTAAGTTTTTTTTTTATGTTTTATTTATTTTTGAGAGCAAGAGAGAGAGAGAGAGCATGAGCAGGGGAGGGGCAGAGAGAGAGGGAGACACAGAATACGAAGCAGGCTCCAGGTGTGAACTGTCAGCACAGAGCACGACGTGGGGCTCGAACCCACGAACCGTGAGATTCCTGACCTGAGCCGTAGTCGGATGCTTAACCAACGGAGCCACCCAGGCGCCCCAGTGATGTTCTCGTTTTTTAAAAGCTGTTGCTTTCCCGCAGTACTATGCAGTTCAAGATCTCTGCATGTACTGCTGTGCTGGCCAGCTTTTCTCTGCTAGGACCTGCCTCCCTCCTCATACACGTTACCCATTTTTCTATCAGGTTGTCTGTTTTTTTTTTTTCATTGTCTCCTCATGTCCTAGGTTGCTCAGACATCAGGAGATACCTTACAAAAAGTACAAAGCATTTAAAATCTCTCCTGATTTCAAAACATTTTTGTAAGTTCCCCAATTTTGTAAATTGTCTTGGGGATGCTGATCATCTTTTGTAGGGGGTACAAACATCCAGAAGAATCAAGTGTCAGAGGTCTTTTCGTGGGGCTTATGTTAACTCATGGTTTCTCAAAATAGTTTTGTTGTCATATATATCCCTTCAGTTACACTACCAAAAACACTGATGCCGTTTTTAAATAATTTTGAGAGGTTCTGCGTATTAATTTGCGTGGCGGTTTATGAGATGGGTTGATATCTTGAGGCTAAGAGAGCTCTTGCCTTAGCATTCTATTCCCAAGCCTGATCTATTAGAGACCCTTTCTCAAATGACATCTATTGTTACATCATTGCTGAAATCAGCAGAACTGGCTAAGTGGAGGCGGAGATGGGGTCTGGATGAATGGAGGCAGCTTCTGAAGCGGAACAGACAGTGTGGGTTGACTAGTGGCTTCAGAAAGCCAGTGAGAATAGGGTGTATTGCTGTGACTCATTTAAATGATTTGTGGCCGATGTGTATTAATGATTTAGTTGTAATAAAGAAAAATGCATCTTATGAACTAGTGCTTTTCAGTGGAACAAGTGAGGAAACAACTGTTAGCTTCTTTAAGCTGTACTGTATTTTACTACCTATGATCAGAAAAGCAAAAAAGACTATGGAAGCATCTGCACAAATAAAACGTTATGCTTTGAAACATCCCTATATCAACCTCTTTTTTCTGTGTGGTTCTTCATATAATTTTCAGGAAACATCTTTTTTTGCTCACTTTCCTCCAATTTCTTCCATAGAGCTAAGAAATGTATGTTTTCTAATAAAGACAATAAGCTTGGCTTTTGCTTCTGTTAAAAAATATATCCCCCTCTTCTTCTAAGACACACGATTTAAAATCAATGCCCTCATTCTTCCTGTCCTCATTACTCTCCTTTTTTTCTTCATAACACTTTGCATACACACACACACACACACACACACACACACACGCGTGCGTGTGTGTGTGTGTGTGTGTGTGTGGGTTTATTGGCTAATTGTCTGTCTGTCTTTCCCTTTTAGAATGCAAGTTCCCTACAGACAGGGATCTTGCCTCTTTTCTGTGTCCCTTCCGCATAGTAGGAATTCAGAAAATGTTTAAATGAATAAAATAGTATGAATCTTTCCCTCTATGTGGTCATAGAATTAAAAATGTGGTAAAGTCCCATATTCTAAGTGTGCTCAGTCCCAACTTTTTTGGGAAGGCAAATGAATATCTATAAATTGCTGTCCTTCAATTCCTAAGTCTGATGAACAAAAGCTTAAAGGACGATTGTAAAAATCTCTAGAATTTCTGGGAATCCCAGCGGATTGCAGATTGCTGAATAATCAGTGTGATCTTCTTGCCTTTTTTGGGTCTAAGTTTTAAAATCTTAAAGCTGATTTACATCTCAAAGAGGTATCAGATGTGTCATCTTTAAGAAAGAATCTATGCACAGGGGCAGCAGATATACGTATCCTTTCCGAAGATGCGGCTAAAAAGTGAGTAACTACTGTTCTGGAGAAATGCCATATGTTAAAAAAAAGTTGTTTTCATAGAAACAAAAAATCTTCCTCCCTTTGATGGATCTGCCTAAAGACACCACTTGCCACCGTGGCCATTTATTTAGCACCAGGCAGGGGACAGCCTGAGAAGGCGGACAATTTGGAGTTCTACTGGTTTTAATGGGGGGGGCCGCGCCCCCCAAGCAATTGCCAGTAGAAGCTTTAATTACATACAGATTGGCCTTTCATTTTGCTTCAGTCCTTTTTATTCAAGTGCCAGGGACGGGAAGTATTACCTTCACTGCTTGCACTGGAGGTCTGCTTCCACTTAGCTACAGCTGCCGAAGCAAATCTTGCCTTCTTTCTAGAACTGCTAGCCCTGAAATGGGCTGTGAGAGGCATTAAGGGGGCTCCGGGTAACGGCAGTAAGATGCCTGAATGGGGCCTGCTCCCAGGTCCTCCACGAGGCTCCTGTCCTTGCCTGGCCAGGTTCCCCGGGTCCTTCGCTGTCCTCTCCTTGGAGCACTGAGAGAAAACCTGGGTCAGGGGGTGCAGGGGGGGGCCAGGTCTTGTCCCCTCGTGCTGGAGAAAGCCCCGGAGCAGAATATGAGGTAGGACTGAGCTGAATGGAGAGAAATGGTCAGGGATCGGGAAGGAGGCCAGTGCCTCTGCCGTCTCGACCCCCAACAGCATCACTCGGGTCCCAGGAGAGAAGGTGGCAGAGATGAGAGAAAACCAGACACTAGTGGGTAGGCCACACTGTAGGCCACATGGAGAGGGCCAGAGCAGGTGTGCTGTGGAGGGGACCAGTGCTTTGGCACTGACAGAGATCCGTGGCATTATTTCTGTCACAAGGGACAAACTGGGTCACCCACAGATCCCCCTCTTCAAAAAAAAAGACTTCGGAAATAACGGAGAGTCCTAAGATATAAGACCATCCAAATGGCTAGGGATCCCTGTAGGAGAATGACCCCCTCCTTTAGCCACTTTGGCCTCAGGATACATCTTGGTTCCTCCTTCCCTCAGGTAGGACACACTTGACCTCCATCTTGGCCGCTCACCTTCTGTGTGTGCTGTGTTCCCAGATGCAAAGGCGACCGCCTGGCTGGGGCCATCTCTTACCTCCTTTTCTGTGCAATTTGGTACCTAATTCTGTTGATCCCTCTGAGTTAACTACTATGTAAATAGGTCCTTCTATGAAGTGGATTCTTTCAACTGGAGGGAAACGAAAAAATGAAAGCATCGGTCATCTTGAATATTGATTAAAACATGAGGAAACCGCACGTTCATACACTGGTGGACTGATAATTGTCCCCAAATCTCGACAGAACAATTTGGCAACACCGATCCAAATTTTTGAAGGAACTACTCTAGCCCAGGGTGCAAGGCAGAATTCTACAAAAATCTGCAAGATTCTCACCCTCTGCACCTAAGCTCTGCACAATTCCCTCCTTTTAGTGTGAACGGGACCCATATATGATGGGATCTCACTCTCTTGATTAGGTTGCATTATATAGCAAAGGTGAAGAAATTTTGCAGATGTAATTAAGCACCCAAATCAGTTAATTTTTATTTAACGAAAAGGGAGATTATCCTGGGTGGGCCTGACCTAATTAGGTGAGAGCCCTTAAAGAAGAGACTGGGGCTTTCCTGAAGAGATTCTCTTCTGGTCTTGAGGGGATCACATGATAAAGAACTGCAAGCAACCTCTAAGAGCTGAGAGTGGGCCCCAGTGAGCAGCCAGCAAGAAAACAGGTACCTCAGTCCTGCCACCACAAGGAAGTGAACTCTTCCAACAGTGATGTAACTTTGAAAAAGAGTCCTGAACACTAGAAAGAACACAGCCCAGAACTTTTGATTGCAGCCTGGGTAGATACCTAGCAGAAGACCCAGCCAAGACTAGCAACCCACAAAAACTGTGAAATAATTATTGGGGTTATTTAAAACCACTAAGTTTGTGACTATTTGTTACGCAGCAGTAGGTGACTGATACACCCAGCACTTGCACTTCTAGAAATTTAACTGACAAAAATACCCTGTGAAGTCTCCAGTGTCTCACATACGATCATGTACCTTGAAGAATGGTTTAGGATAATCTGATCTTTCAGTGACAATTTCCAGGGCTTTTCCAGTTCTTTGTGTCATCAGGCCCACCCCACTTAACTAATGTTCCCATTCTTAAAGGAAATTCAATATGGCAGGAACAACAGTCTTTGAAACTAAGATGATTTTGTGTGTGTGCATGCATGTATGTTTCAACGGAATGGTTGAGCTCAGACACAACTTTAAGCTAACTCTAAAGCTTTCTAGCGCAACTGAAGTAGCTGCATGATTTTTGTTGTGACTGAGAGCCCATACTTCGTTTCATGAAAAAGAAGGAGTCTCTGTTGCTTCTCCAGAAACTCTAGAGGTTGCATTGTTTTTCAAACAGTATTTTTCAGAGCACCGAATCTTTGGCTCTTCACAAGGAAACAAAGCCAGGGGTCAATGTTTTCAAATGCTATTGCCTGGAATTAATCTCTCTTCTGGAAAAGTAAACCCAAGATGGCAGCTGCCATGTCGGACTCTCTTTTTGGGGGTATTCTTAAAACTGAATGTATAAATCATTGCTCTAGTGCTGTGCAGTTTAATGAACTCCACTGATGTATGGTTTATGTAAGTGATTCTTCCATGTATTAAAATCTCTTTATGGCTTTGGCTCACTCCTGAATTTTGTCCTTTGGTTTGTGATTTAAGTATTTGCACAAGGCCACCTAACTGTACCGTGAATGCAGTGTGTGAACCCTCTCTTGATATGCCTGTTAAATGGTAGCATCATTTTTTCTTCTTTTCACTGTATCAGAAAGAGACATTTCAGCACAGGGTTAGTAAACACTTGGCAGATAAATGAATAGATCAATGAATGAAGCAGAAGAAACAGATCACTGCTAATTCAAAGTACAAATTTTTTACATGCTAGTTTTATTTTTCATCTCTTGAGATGAAATTACTAATAGTGTTCTGACAGCTTATCTGGATTACATTTTCCTGTTAAAACTTGAAGTCCATGACCGTCTGCCTCTGCCTTACCTGGTCTCAAAAATTCATAGATCTTAATTCATTCAGTGCCCCCAGGAGTGAAGTATCTTACTGTCTCCATTATACAGTTGATAAAACTGAGGTATGGAGTGACGAGTCAGCTTATCTGACATCCAAGGTAGGCAGAGGTGGCGGGAGGGTTTGAACCCCCGCACTCTGTTTCCAGGAGCGGCCTTCGTAAGCACCTGTGATCCTACCTTGGACGTTAGAGCTTAGCCATCCCAGATGTCCGTATGCCGTGACATCCTGGAAAAGTGTGATCACCCATTAAGGCTCTTATACAACTTCAAGTTAAATTAGTTATCATTCCTTCTGAATGTGGGAAAACTTTATATAAACGTTGCGATACAGGCAACGATAGGAAAGTATTTGAAAACTTTGGATTGATAAATTCAAGGGAAAATCACCAACGTGGTTCCATGTGGAAAAAGCAATAATTTTGAAAAGAAATTGTGTAATATTCCTCCCCTGTCGGGCTCTAAGAGCTGAGTTCCTGTTCTAGCTTCTCTTGAACATTTCTCTTGCCGAGTAGTTTCCATCTTATTGACTCCTTGGACCACAGCTTCTGTCGAGACGGGGACATGTCTTTGAAAGGTCTCCCAGATCAGGCACATCAGCGCTGGACCTTGGTGGGGGTGACAGGGACACCACTTACCCAGCCATATAGACTGTGATCATGTCCACGTCATCTACTGAATGACAGGGTAGAAGGGCTTCTTAAAGCTCAGACATTCGTTAACGTTAGTAATATTATAATTAAGCATTACAGGTTTTCATAGAACATAGGTGCTGGGAATTATAGCAAGTGTTCTTTCTCTCGAAAGTATTTATTAAAAAAATAGATACTAAAAATAAAAAATCCTGGAAGAGTAAGGATTGTCCTTTCGGATGCGCGCTGTGTGCCCTGCTCGTGTTCTCGTGTGGGGTTCTGCCCGGGTGCCAGCGCACGGGAGCACCTACTAACTTCTCTGCCCCCCAGGCTGCTGAGCCTCTTTCCAAAAGGGCTGTATTTGAGGGTTCTTTCTTTTTTCCTTTGGAAAACACAGCTCTGAAATGCAGCCTTGCCTGATAGAGAACATTGCTTTGGAGCCGTTTTGTATGTAATCTGCAGGGATGCACACACCCGGCCGTTTCCTGGAGAACATGTTGCCAGGTCAGCTCCCAGTCACCCCCCACCCCCCGCTTTTTTTTGGCATTCCCTGTCTTTTGGAGAGTTCTACCACTGTTCAGAGGATTTTTCATCCATCAAGGACTTTCCGTCTGAAAATGAGGCATAAATGCCCTCTTTTCCTGTTGTGGCCTGTATGCAAAATGAAGTCCAACTTGTGAACAGACTTTTCTCTTAGAATCACTCACCAAGTAGCACACGCTTCGAGTCACTACAGGACTCAACCCTGGGGATGTGGACTCTTAGCAACTTGTCCTGGTTTCCCTGTCCTCCAAGAGGCTAGACCTTAATTTATCAGCAACAGAAGTCTGTTGGAATGAATGGATCATTCCAATCATTTAATATATGCCCTGCAGCCTTAAGGACGCTTTCTCCCTCTTATTATGCCTAAGAGGGCGAGGGATTTAGTCACTGTGATTCTCAAGGCTAGGTCAACCTGAATGGAATAAAAATTATTTGCCATATCTCTCATCTTATAGTTTCAATTCCTTCTTAATGCATTCTAATTGGTAGTTAATGTAGTTTGGGGGAGCGAAGGATATATAAGGATTAGCGTGAGCTTGTCAGATTTGTGGAAATACATAGCAAAATGGAAAACACGAGTCTACAAACTACAAAAAAATATATAAATAATCTAAGAAACCAGAAGTTTTTCCTACATGCAGCTACCCAGTGGCCTTCTTCTAAGGCAGGTTCTTATTCACTGAAAGACCTATAACCAGTTCACTTTTCACTAGTAAAGGATATGTCTAAAATATAATAAAGAGCTATCTAGGACACAAACCACTGAGCACAAACAACCTATTCTCTCTCTGCGTGCCCCGTCGATCTCATCAAGGTCACAGCTGGCCAGGTCTTTGAGTGTGCAAGGAGATGACATCATGGTGAAAAGTCCACCGGTCCCTGCTAGATAGTAGCTCCCTTAGCACTCTCCTTGCAGACTTTAGAATATCACTCCAGTATTGGACTGGTTACAGTGGAAACACAGAGAGAGATTCTAATCATACATAATAAAGATTTCCATTTGTGAGCTCAACTATTGGATCTGTCATCTTTCATCAGTAGAAAAATGGAGGAAATCAAATACTTTGTTTTGTTTCAACCACCCAGAGAAGGAAGAGAGCAGTGTGTGGGAAATCAATATATCTTACTTACTCCGACAGCCCCTCCCTCTGGAGTGTGTAAATGATCAGGGCCAGGCAAATTACTTTTCCATCATATTTGGCGCAAAACTACCCTGGTGAGTGAGGAGAAAGGGAATCATTTGATAAGATTTGGAAAATACCATCTGTTTTTCTTAGCGTTTTTGGATGAATTTATCAGGCATCCTGTAATTTACACTTTCTGTTGAAAACTATAATTGAATACCCTGCAAGAACATAAAGCCTTTGGGTATTAGTCAGAAGCTATGTAAGGGCTGTGCCATTGAAGGAGGCTATGTTTACAGTCAAGGGTAGAATCTGAAATGTTTAATTGTTTCCTTCCTGGGAAAAACATGGCTCCCTATGCCACCCTAGGATACTTCCCTACTCTGCAAACTTGGAACCAGATGCTGATGTTTTAGGCCTTTCCAGTTCTAGGACCAGTCATTCTACCACTTTGAAATCATTTTTCTCACTCTTACAAGTTTAGTTTGGTTTGCCACGTACATGGCTCCTAGAGATGTCAAGCAGTATGCATGGGGTGAAGGATATACAAATAATTAAGAAGTCTGTTCCTGAGAAAAATAAACCAGGTTATCAAGGGTGGAGAGGATATAAACACTGCTCATAGCTCACCCCGAGGACTCGCTGTTGTAAACTTCAGAGATACTGGTTTATTTAATCCTCCTCTCTCGGTGTAGATTCTTTCGTCATGTCCGTTTAACAAAAAAGGAACCGGACCCTGCCGGCAAATGAAGGAGCCAGGAGTCGAGTCCGGTACACTCACTCCAGAGTCCGTGTTCAGACTATGATCTGGTACAAGACAGTGAATGTAGGGGTTAAACCCGTGATCACCAGGTACCATGGAGCACAGACAAGGGGCATCTGGCCTCGCCCACGGTGGGCTTGGAGAAGTGGGACTCCAGGTACAGTCTCTGGGTGTGCTTTTGTCTTTTCAAGGAGGTGACATCTTGAACAGGGATTTAAAAGATGAGAAGGTGGCTGCTAGCTGAAGGAAGAGACCTGAGGACCTACCAAGGAGAGGCCACAGCCCAGCAAGGGCCCTGAGTTGAGGAATGGTACTTGGGGCGAAGGGTTGGGATAGTGAGAGGTAGAAGAAGAGAATGTATTCCTGGGACCTGAGTGATGAGACTGAATCTCGGCCAATGAGGATGGCTATAGAGGTGTTTACTGTGGGGTATCTGGGAAGACACCCCCTGGAGGAACACAGCACCGTGCCTTTCCCCAGTCCAAGCCCTTGGTGCCCTGCACATTTAAGTGCACTCATGCTCTGACTTGGGAGTACAGCCGTTCAGAGCTCTGAATTATCAATTGCATGGCAGGAAAGGGCAGGCCATGTAGTTAAGGGTACGGGCAAGAGTGCAATTAACAAGGGTTTTGCATTTCTGAGCAGGAACTTGAAATTTCCCCTGAATTGATGGTTTTAGAAAAATCAGCATGGCAGTTGTGGTTGTGTGGAGCTTGAATTTGTTAGGGACACAACTCTAAATTTTGCATTTCTAACACTGGCTATCTTCTTGAATGACATATGGATATTTGATCCTTTCGACTCTCTTAATGAACAGTGACAGAGATGTAACAGATTGTTTTCATCAACCTTTACAAAGTTTCTCTCTGCCAAGCCTTTGGACCAAAATGTTCAATAGAATAAAGTGGACCACTTGGGAGTTTCTTTACTCTGATTTCATCTTTCTGCCTTTGGAGAGAAATGCTTCTGGCACCAGAATACGAAGCAGAAATAAGAGAGAGAGGCAAAGGAGCTGTGAAATCCATATAGTAAATAACCATCTGCCAACAATTTATCTGACAAATATTTGTAGAGGGCCGAGGCATGCTTGCTTCATTTGGACATGCAACACTAAGTGTTTGTCCTCGTAAGTGTGTACATTTCATAGTTGACTGTAATGAATAGGTCAGCCTAAATTGAAAAAACCAAATTCCAAAAGTTTTTTTTTCTTTCGTTTTTTTTTTTTATTTTTTTTTTAAATAATCATTCTGTTACCCAGCACGTGAACTATCCTGTCATTCAATAGGATTTGGAATCTGTATAGGTGATCGTAGGCCTATTTACCCTGCGACCTTACCTGAATGTTAATTACATTAGCATGTTTTGGTGGAAAGAAAAGAAGGAAGAAGTCTGAGTTGGGATATGTGGCTCAGGTTCAGGTTCAAGAACACGTTCCTGTTTAAATCAGGTGCTTTTCCATAAAAGGGGAGGCGTTAAACCGGATGTTTTTAGTCCTTTTTGAATGTGAACATGTTGAGAGTATAACATTTCATATTTTTCCACATGCTCTCCTACTTATGACATATTTATGCTCTCAGCACAGAATAGATTATTCTGCTCAGAAACCAGCAACAAACAGCCCCCATCGCTTACAGCAACTGCCCCATTATATTAACTTAGCAGAATTTTTGAGTCCGGTTCTATGAGTAGGCACTGTGATGGTTACTCTTTTTCTCAAAAATACCCTAGTTAAACTGCTCAATCATCACAGACTCAGATGGGCCGCAAAAAGCAGATAATATTCCCAAATAGTACCCATCCACTTGGTGACCAGTGTTTTGTTTAATTGTTTATAATGAAACCAGGGTTTTATTAGTCCACCGTTGTGATAAGACCAGTGTATTTCCTAATGTTAGAAACAAGTCAGAATCCATTGTTCTCATTTCCTTTGCAATTTTTAGTTGACCTCATCCAAATCAGGAATACAATGAGCTTGAAGGTTTGCCCTGGCAATTTTGATAGAAAATAAAAACAAAATGGTTATCAAAGACCCTGGTTTATTTTTTATTGTTGCTGAATTCTACATATTTTAAATGTAAGTAAAGAAAAGTTTACAACATTTTAATATACATTTTTTATTTCAAAAAATAGACATTAAAAAATTTTTTTGGAGTTTGTTTCTTTCATAATCTTTACACCCAATGTGGGGCTTGAACTCATGACCCCACGATCTAGAGTCGCATGCTCTTCTGACTGAGCCAGCCAGGCACCCCCAGGTTAAAATTTTTTTAGCATGCAAAATGTAAATGAGTTAAAAATTTTTTCCTGCAGTTTTGTATTTTAAGATGACCACTGTTAATGTGAGGAAGGGGTTTCTCTACATGTGTGTGTATATTTATATAAATTTACATAAATACATATTTACAGAAATTTACAATGAAATGATAACTCTTACAGTCTTCAGTGCTTGTAGATGGGTTGGGACATGGAGATTCTGTCTATACTTTGTCCTGAAGGGCAGACTGTAAAATAGCACAGGTACGTTAACCCTTCTACTCCTTAATGTGCATATTTTCTAATTCCCTCCAAAATAAACATAATTTTAGGAAAAATGATATAGTGAAGATCGGGCTACCATAAAGATCAAGACATCCGTAATCCCACTCCCAGAATAACTACTGGTAATTGTCAGGCATTTATTTTCTCAGCTAGCATTCCATGCATATGCTAAGATACACATGTGTTTTTATTGCTTTCCTTCATTTTCGCTTCTTTCCTTCCTTCTTTCTTTTCATTTTTTTGTTTTGTTTTGTCTTGTTTTATGGGATCATGAGATACACATTGTTTACAACCTGTGCTGTTTCTCCACCTGGCTGTTTACTCCCATGAGTATCCAGCTTCTTTTTAGTGGCTATAAACTAAAGTAGAATTATTTTTGATAGTCAACCAAATGCTAATAAAGGCCTATCTCGGGTCATCATAAACAGTGGTTCAGTATACATTCTTGAGTATTTATTTTCTGCATGTATGCAGGTATTTGGGGGAAGATATACTGCAGAAAGTAAAAATGCCTGAGACTGAAATTTTGCACATATTAAATTATAAACAATACTCCAAGGCTGCCTTCCAAAAAGGTTTTACCCGTTGTCACTTGTATAGCGTCAGGTAGAGGTGCCCCCATTCCACTGCCACAGCCGCCATCTATAAACCCTAACCAAAGAAGGGCATGGAAGAGATTATTCAGCCTTTTCATTTCTCTAGTTGCAACACTGAGCCTGAGAGGTGCTGAAGGTTTGTTTTCCCATCATCGTTGGTGTAATAAGTACTCGGTGCAAGCCCAGCTGAGGTCATAGTATTAGTAATGATAATGATGGCCAGCACTTTAGAGCCAAACACTGCTGTAAATGCTTTTAAAATCCCTTTCTTTCGGGCGCCTGGGTGGCTCAGTGGGTTAAGTGTCTGACGTCAGCTCAGGTCATGATCTCATGGTTTGTGAGTTCGAGCCCTGCGCTGAGGCTCTTTGCTGACAGCTCAGAGCCTGGAGCCTGCTTCAGATTCTGTGTCTCTCCATCTCTCGGCCCTTCCCCTGCTCATGCTCTGTGTCTCTCTGTCTCTCAATAATAAATAAGCGTTAAAAAAATTTTTTTAAGAAGTCCTCAGTATTAGCGTCTATATGTACCATCAAATATAGAGGAAGAGCAGGATCAAGGATTTTGAGTTAAAAAGAACCCCAAGTGTGTGTGTGTGTGTGTGTGTGTGTGTGTGTGCGCACGTGAATGCTTGGGAAAGATGAGTATGGAGTTTCGGGCAAGCAGAGAAGAATGTGTTGGTCAGCTCTGACCAGTGAACTATAGCTGGGGTTTCTTGGGAGTAAGAGCAGAGACCACACACAAGCTCTGCTCTCCAAAAACCACTTGAGCCATAAATCCAGCAAGTGAAGAAAGCTGCAAACTGAATAAGAGACTAGGGTATAAACTGGACTGGAAAAATCCTCCCAGCTGAAAATGGCTGAAAAAAGGAGGTATCAATTAGGGTGTTCCTTATGATTCAGTAAAAAGAGCGCAATTAGTACTTTATGGGGAGAATGTTTTCCCAGTGTACATCTCAATGAGTTAAGATTCTCCACTCAAGTGCGTTGCACAGCTCGTTGTTGGTTTTCTAGGTGTAGCAACTTGTGGAGGCGCAGGGATCTCATACCCTCAAAGCTCTCTTCAGGTCAATGGGCCCCTGAGGACGCAAATAGACATTATCTGCCTGCTTTGGTAGGGGCATCATGCCTGACCCTTACATTAAGCAAAACGCACATCCTTCTGAACCCCACCTCCAGCTGCCCTCTTCATCTCCATAGTGAGGCCCAAGACACTTCGGGGACGCATTTTCTCTCCAGGAACATCAGGGGAATCTCAGTGGTCCCCTCCACCGCTCTGCCACCGCAGAACTTCTTCCTCCAACACTCATGGTGCCCTGGCATGTCTATCAGGCTTTACTTGCCGTTTGCCACCGAACCTGGTGGCACAGGAAGTACGTGTCCTGCTTCCTTCTTGCAAATCCTGTTCTTGGAAACTCTTCTCCTCTGCCCCTCCTCTCCTGAAACCTGGCTGAACATGAGCCCAGGGTACGAAAGATGTTAAGAATTCAGATTCCCTCGTCCGAGCTGTCATTCCACAAATCATCGGAAACTTGTGATAACTTTGGGTTCAGTGGTGGATCCTCTTTGAAATCTTTTGGTTCCATTTGTTTTAGATTGAATTGAAGCGGTGCTAATTGGGAGTGAGTGTAGAAGAGCCCCCAAACTCAACTCCGTGGCCTCCACCTGGCTCCCCAGGCTGCCCCTGACATAGGTCTGTGGAACCCTAGAACTCCTGGGAACATAGGTTGAAAACCACTGTTCTAGAAGTGGGGGATTATTCAGAGTCTATTAACGAGGGAGTTGGTAAAAGTAATAAATGTTTTCTTGTGGTCCTGGGCACAGTGGGAAACCAGCACAATTGGATTGGGATCAGGAGACATATCTGAGTTTAGTTTAATTATACATTAAAAAAAGATTTCCTTTTTCCTCCAGTAAAGTTCTGAATCTTTTTAACTCCCAACAGATATATGTAAAGATGGAGAGCAGAGGGTGATTTCCAGTACATAGCGTACAGTTTCTGATATATATGTGTATAATTATTTGATGCATATGTTTGAAATGTTTCAGTTTCAAGGACCAACAGCCATAAATTGAGGAAATAAAAACAGACAAGTTAAACAGTTGTTACAAGCTGGCACACAGACTCAAGAAAATGTAGCATTCATCAATATGGCAGTTTGGATTTTTTTCCAAGTTCATGGCTTGATATTCTAGTATTATTCCATTTATTTTTTCACATTAAAATTCTGTAACACTCTAAGAGAACCATAGCAAATTTCAGCCTTATAGCTATTAGAGAATGAAAAAAAAAAAACAAAAAACAACCAAGGTATATATTTGTGTGTGTGTGTGTGTGTGTGTGCGCGCGCGCGCGCGTGTGTGTGTGTGTGTGTGTGTGTGTAGTTTAAGATGTGTCAAACACTCAAACAATTCATCATATGAAAAATACCACAAATAACGCATCATCATCGATAGCAAAGATAAAGGATTATTCTACACTAAACCATTCAGTCAATGTTTTGGTCAGTAAAAGTATTCTTTTGGTATTCAGTGGAGGAAAGAAGGGTTTGCAGGAGAAAGCCAGTGGTTTTGTAGCTGAAGCCCTTTTATGGTAGTTGGCTCTGAGGGATTGGAAAAATTTGTCTAAGGGCATTTATTGTTAAGTACCATGTTTATACAGGACAGGCAATCATACCCTTATGTGTCCATTAATTTCATTGGCAAAGAGATGCTCTGTTGGGAATGATCTGATGTACACATTTCTACTACTTTGCCCAGCTGTGAATTCATAAGGAAGCAAGCCACATTGGCCAAGTGTTCATGGGGGGAGGGCGGTTATCTTTTCTTTTCTTTCTTTTTAAAACCACCAAATTATTTTGATTCTTTAGCCTGATTTAAGTTGTTTGTCTCTGCCTCTTTGGCCAAAGCTAAAATAGAAACGTTTTTCAGATTTTACCATTTTTTTTCACTTTTAAATGACCTAGGGTATTATTTTATACGCTCATCCTTACTGTGCTTAAGGGTATACCATGGATCACCAGAAATTTAATGCAATAAAATATTGTTCTATGGCCATGAACTGTAATGTGACTAGTACACGATTTGGTCTGGAAAAACTTCTACTCGCATGGCTTAATAAATATATAATACCTGTTTTAATATACTGGGATTTTGTTTATTGTTTTAAATTTTGTTAATGTTTATTTATTTTTGAGAGAGAGATTGGGGGGAGGGGCAGAGAAAGAGGGGGACAGGGGATCCACGCCGGCTCTGCGCTGACAACAGCGAGCCCGATGTGGGGCTCAAACTCAAGAACCGTGGGATCATGACCTGGGCCAAAGTTGGACCCCTAACCGACTGAGCCCCCCGGAAGCCCTATCCTGGGATTTCTAAAACATACCTTGGATCCTGTCCCTCCTCTTCCTTATCTATGTCACTTAAAGTGAGGTTTTCAAAGCCAGTCACCACCATCAGGCGTTGAACAGAGATCAGAGAGGCCAATTATTTAGGTCCCCATGTTGAGTAGATGCTGCAGGGGCACAGGAGGAGGTAGATGGAGTCTTTGAAGGTCCCCAGTGTTTTCGCTAATTCTGGAATCAAGAGAGAAGGTGTGTAGGCAACTACTAGGCCCAGACGGTACCAGGAGCTTTTTCTTCTTCTTGTATCCCATGTTCCTGGTGACACACGAGACAAGCATAAATACCCCAATGCAGAAATCCTCAGCCTGGGGTAATTTTGTCCCACAGGGTACTTTGGGTGATGTCTGTAAACATTTTGGGTTGTCCCAAATACACGTATGCATTTGGTATGCTGTTGGCATCCCAGGCAGAGTCCAGGATGCTACTTAGATTATTGTGCCCAAAATGTCAATAGTGCCAATGCCGAGAAACCCTGTTCCATTTTACAGATAAGGAACCTGAGGCTCTAAAGGACCACAGTTTGTGAATGTCAGAGCTAGAATCAAAACCCAGGGCTGACTCATAAGTTGATACGCTTTATCACTGAAACTCATCCCTTCTCAGGTAGTAAGAGATAAAATCAGAATATGTAGATCAACATCCAATTATAGACAGTTATGAATAGGAGGAGACTGTAACCTAGAGGGATTGTGGAGCCATTGAAGGTTTATATGCAGAAATATTAAACAAAAGGCAATACTTCTAGAAAATCGGAGCTCAACTAGGGGCACATGGAGAAAATACACCAGCGCTCATAAATTCCTATTTTCAACCAATTTATTAGTCATGAAATTTCATTCCTTATGCTCTCCTGTTTACACAGACATATTCTCCTGTCTGACAGCCTAGAGTTGCCAAAATTTATTGAGAGTAGCAAACTCAGGCCAAAATCAGCCCAGACATTTTATTTTAGGTGTTATTTCCGTAACTTTTCATTTTTAGTTTCCAAATATCAAGAAATGCCCTCTGGCTATCCCACTTCCTTCATTTTCTTCTTGTTACCAGTCTTCAGAGAAGTCCAGGGTGGCCAGGTTACCAGTGGAGAATTCTGATTGCGCCTTGCACGTGATATTGAAAACTCCCAATTTTAGTGATAATATTTCACTCTTTTGGATGCTGGGTTCCCTCTGCCCTTATTCAAATTTAGGTCCTTGGAGCCCGTCTTTGAAAATTATTTATTCCTACCCCCATTGTCTTCTCACATTTACTCATTAGCATATCAATTTTCCTCAACCTGGCTATTAGTTTCCCATTTCCATAGTCCCTCCCAACAAACTCAAGCCTTCTTTAACCACTTAAATGCTTAGGGGTAGTGCAGTTCTTACCAGTGGATTCCTCTTGGAAAAGCACTGGTCTCTGGGCCCAAACGACTCATGGGATGCTGGCACTGACAAGAGTCATAGAGAGCGTCCAGTCCAGTCCCCTGTTTATGTAGGTAGAGAAGTTAGAGCCAACAAGGGTGAGTGTCTTGGCAAGGCCAATAACCAGTGAGCTGTCACAGTGGGACCATGGTCTTTATCTGTTGATTTTCATTTCCATGATCTCTACACTACATATTTTGACCAAGTTTCTTCCAGTAATAGAGCTCACTGGAATGTGGTTCAAGGTAGTATTTGCTATATGGTAATGAATTCTACTCCACAGACCATATCGTTGATTCCAGAGTGATATGATTCTGCTCCCTGGGTATTCTTTAACACGGCCTATTTCTCTGGCCTAACTAGCCTTGCCAAGATAACACCTGGTTTCTTGGGCCTGGGTGTGATGACTGTAGAAGCAATACCTAGCTAAGCACTGGAAGAGGAAATGTCATTGCTGTCACAGCCTTCTGATAGATCAGACACAGGCACAAATTCTTAAGTTTGGCTGCCTCACAGGCCACATATGCAAGAATATTACCAGGCAGACATTTGTTTTGTCCATATTTCTATTGTCTTTTATCATTTTTTTTAAGTTTACGTATTCATTTGGAGAGAGACAGAGAGCGTAAGCGAGGGAGGGGCAGACAGCGAGGGAGGGAGAGAATCCCAAACAGGCTCTGCACTGCCAGCATGGCGGCCAACAGAGAGCTCAAACTCACAGAACATGACATCATGACCTGAGCTGAAACCAAGAGTCGGACACTTAACCGACTGCGCTGCCCAGGCGCCCCTTTATTTCTATTGTCTTTTAAAAGAGCAAACATAGTTGCTCAAACTAGAAGGCAGAAAGCAAATCCTCGTGTTCTCCTCATGAGCCAAAGCCATTTTTTGTTCAGTCATATGTAGGTTGGAACACACTGTGTACGGGGTGTGTGGGGAGCACAGCTTCGTGATAGTTCTTTGGACACCCAGACAAAGCACATCTGTACAGACTCAATGGGAAGGTGAGAGTCGGCCTCATTCCCCAGACCTTCCAACCTCTGGTTGTAAGACCAAGTAGAGGTAGAGGCACAGACTCTTCTGGAAGACAGCAGCAGAGCTATGAACAGAAGAGAAAGCTGGTGCCATGGTTCTGTTAACCTTGCCAGCAGCCATGCTGGTGTTCTCACCAGCTGGATTGTCGGCCATAGAAAGTCGGCTGCCCTTTGCAGGAGTTGGTCCTCTGCAGTGCAGCACATTGTGGGGGTCCCCTTTCTGGAGACTGTGGCACATGCTCAGCCTGTCATATATATTCCAAGTGTCTTCGTATAAGGAGCCAGGTTGCGTTTACCTTCTGCAAACACAATGTGATGATATGTGATCAGCTGGATTCATTTAACTATTGATTAAATGATGTCTATGAAGCATCTACTATGGGCCAGGCATAGTTACTAGCATAATAGATGATGGAAAACTAAACTTAGGGATAGAGTTATCACTAACTCCCCTTGGGAATGGAAGGAAGAGAATGAAGAGATCCTGTCTATAGAACATCTATAAAACCCACGCATTTTATGTATATTACTGCACTGAGTCCTTTCAAGAACCTGTGAGGGAATCATGATTATCCCCAATTTACGAATTAAGAATATAACGTGCCTGGGTCTCACCACTAGCGAGTGGAGAGGCAGGAGGGAAGCCCGATGTTGCTTTTTTCTGTACTCGAAGTGCCTTCCGTGGAGGAGAATGCTGAAATGGGCCAGGCTGGCCTGCTGACCGGGAATGTGCCTCTAAGGCAGCGAGATGGGACAGGAATGAGCAATGCGAAGGTCATCTACTCGGAGCTGGAGCCGAAGGTGGGGCTTGCTGACCTGTAGCAGAAAAGAAACGTGGCTCCCTCTGAGTCCAGCTGGTGGGAAGCCACGTGCTTTTTAACCTGGTGGCGGGGGATCCGCCCCAGCGTTCTCTGCTCTTTGCCCCATCCAAAATGTGAGGGGCACGTGGCTGCTCATCCCCATCTAAGAAAGCCCCCGGGGGACGCAGGCCTTTTCCTGTATGTGCACGTCAGCGCATATTGACAGCATGATCTTCCGTGTGGGTGTATGTACGCTCATCACAGAGATACCTCGGTGGACTGTAATCCCAGCATGTTCCATACAGCAAGAAGGTTAACCAGTGACCTGCTCTACTAAAGTTTCCCACATGTCCTACCAGGTGGCAGACCGTCCACTCGAAATCAGATCTCATTTCATCGGCTTTCGATGCCAGTCAGTACTAAAAACTCAAGAGTGGAAAGCCAGAAAGAGAAAGCACAAAAGGACTGAGAAAATCGCCAATAATTAAGGATCTCCAGTGTTCATCTTTTCCACAAGGAGCATGTCCCTTCCGGTCATCATTTTCTCTTGAAGCACCCATTTTTATTTGAGGAGAAAAAGTGTTGATGCCTTTTCTTTTCCCAGAGAGTGTAGGGTTCTGTTCACATGAATCGAGGAAGAAATTTAAGGAGTACCAGGCTAATTTCATCCACATGGAGTAGATTTTAAAAATATTTACGTGGGAATCTCAGAGAGTCGTGGATGTGACCTCACTGTCACGACAGTATTCTCCTTGCTGTCCACCACTGTTTCTGTGTTGCTGTCATTGACCTTCCAAGGCTAGAATGAGGTGGGTGCTCCGTCTCTGTTCTTCTATTGACCAGACTTATGGGTGGGTATTGAGGATTCGGAGGTGCGAATGGATGAAAATATAGGATTAGCCCTCAGGTTTCCCAGCGGGGAGGAGCAGACCTTGGCAGTAATAATTTAACACAAGGTCTGCCAAGCAAGTAGAGAAACTTCAGGAGAGAAGCCTGAACAATAGTGCAGATTTCCATTACCCTGGGAATGTAGCCCAGATGCGTGGTCTAGGTTTCAGTGGAACCCAGTCAGTAGATTCGGCCTTAACCTTGAACATCAGACTTAAAAAGATATTGAAGAAAACATTTCCGGTACAAGAAATAGAAATCCACCTGAAACTAGCCTTAAGCTAAACAGGAATCTATTGGCTAGTGCGACTAAAAAGTTCTGGTGTTGTTTTGCTTTAGACTGGCTAAATTTAGGGATTCTGTGGATGGCTTCAGAGAACTGACTCTGGATCTGATTTCTGCAGTGTTGCTTTCATTCGCTGCCCGTGAATTCTCTTCACACGATGGGAAGGATAACCATTTTAAATGTAAGTGTTCCTAATAACTCAAAACCTCATAAGGAGAGAAAACATCTCTGGCTCCAAGCATCCATTCCATCCTCCCAGAAAGTCTCCAGTGGGTAAGCAGGCATGACTTGTCCAGCTTTCATGGGAGGAGCAATCACCACCCCATCCCACCCCACCCCCGCCCCCGGACTGCCAGCTCTATCCTTATCCCACAAAGTGGGGATGGGTGGGTCCCACAGGAAAGGCTCCAAAGAGGGCACATAGGAGTCACAGCTCTGTGCTACAGGCTTGAAGAGACCTGGGTCCCCCAGCAGGAGAAATAGCTTAGGAGCAAAATGGGAGGTTCCTGGATATTGGAAGAGGGCATTCATCAGAGTACAGACTCTGCAAACCAAAGGGAGGAAGATTCAAACTGGGATTAGATGTGTCAGAGGGAACCAGAATCAACGGAGATTCTACATACAGCTTGCCTCCGGCATCGCATGAAGCTGGGCTCCAGATCAGCCCTTCCCAAGTCTGTTGGAGGGTGCTCAGAATTGATGGCAGGTCTTGACCCACCTTGAAACATCCACCCAAGCCCATCACATGCTCACTCAGCCTTGTGCTCCCTCTGTCCTCCATCTCTGGGTCTCTGTGTCTGTGTCTCGTTCTCCCCACTTCCTCCCCCCTCCCTCTCCCCCGCCTCCTCTTTCTCTTTAAAATAGCCTTTTGAAAACAACGTACAATAGTACCACTGGGGAGGACAATTACTTTCAATCCACTTTTACTTAGAGCTGTTTTCACCATAATTGTTGCTGAGATGAAATACTGACCTTTCCATGTTGAGAAAATTAAAAGTGCCTCAAGGGTCAGAAAAAATAATCCCCTAACTACCAGCTGCAGGGGAAGTGCCCACATGAAGTGACTACTCCCTTCCTGACATCACCACATGTAATTCTCTAATTTTCCCAGCAGAATAGATCCCCTACCCGTTCTTATTATCTTCAAAGACACCAACAATGGGACCCCTTAACCCAGAAGGCCCACAGTGGCCAACCAGTTCTCACAAACAAACAATTGTGAGCATGTCTTTTCTCTAAGACGAAATCTACACGACCACATTCATTACCAGAGAAAAGGTCACCTTTTCCCAGAAATGGTCCACAAATGAGACAGATGTAGATTTTGCTGTCGAACATTCAGAGAACGGTTGCAATTCTACACTTGATGCTGTAGACACAACATAGGAACCACAAAACAGTAATCATTAGGTGAGTGGAGGTCATGGATGGTACTGAGACAGATGTTTCCCTAACCATATGTAGAATTAAACCACTAACATCAATGTCTATTATGTAATGTGCCAATCAGAGAAAGCCAGCAAAACATTTACAGATTATAAATATACATTTAGAGGTACACTAGTGTGTACATATGCACACATGTCCATAGCCACATGTGATCAGAAATTTCCAGATGCTACTTCTGTGAGAAATCGTTCCTGTATTTACAAGTTTAATTTTATCTGTACCTAATGCCCATCGCTTACATGAAATGGGGTAAAATGAGCCAATTTTTGTCCATACCTAACCTTAGGTTTTAGTTAGAAACCAGAAGCATGCATTATGGCAGGAACACATATTTGGAGTGCATTAAAGCATACAGAAGCACAGAGTTTCTACTTTATGTATAAATCATGGTATTTAAATTTTTCTCAATGGGAACAGCTTGTAAATTCTAATCTCTACCTTTCAGGATAAAGTTCTTACGCTGACTGTGCACTTAAAGACCCCTGTCTCAGACCTGTGATCACTCACCCCCTTCTTTCCCCCAAAGCAGGTAGTGTGAGTTATTGGCATCTAGCTCTGTGCTGTTGATGAACTGACTCTCCTCAGGGCTTCCTCTCTCCGGAAGAGTGTGCTTATCAATTCTGCCCTTCTCCTGTATACCCTGCAAGACCTAACTCAAGCACACCTCCTACAGAAAGTTTTTCTTTACAGTTCTCCAGTGTAAGGAAGAGGATGGCTGGTCCCATAGATAACGTCTAGCAGGTAGACTGATCCCATAGACCAGTCATAGCAGTGATTGGTTTACTTGTCATTCAACTGCAGTAGAGCATCTGAGCATCTTCAGTAATTCTGATGTTTCCCCAAAGTGCCCCTCTGTGGCAGGAAGAGTAATTGCCCCCACAATGTCCACAGGCCAATCCCTTGAACCTATAAATGCATTACATTACATGATAGAAGGGACTTTGCAGATGGACTTAAGTTTGTGGAACTTAATGTAGGGAGGTTAAGCTGGGTGATCACGTAAGCCCAGTCTGATCACAGGGTTCCTTAAAAGCAGAAGAGGAGAGGGGCATTGGGTGACTCGGTCCGTTGAGCGTCCGACTTCTGCTCAGGTCATGATCTCACCGCTTGTGGGTTTGAGCCCCTCATCGGGCTCTGTGCTGACAGCTCTGAGCCTGGAGCCTGCTTTGGATTCTGTGTCTCCCGCTCTCTCTGCCCCTCCCCTGCTCATGCTTGCTCTCTCTCTCTCTCTCTCTCTCTCTCTCTCTGTCTCTCTCATAAATAAATGAACATTAAAAAAAATTTTAAGTGGAAGAGGAGACAGAAGAGATGTAGCCCCAGAAGCAGCATCTAATCAAAGTGATCAAGCCTAGAAGGCACGAGAGTGTGACAAAATGGAAGTCACACGCTTTCATAACCGAATCTTGCAAGTGACATCCCATCACTTCCTCTATTCTCTGTTTCTTAGGAGGCGGTCACTAGGCCCAGCACGTGCTTAAGGGGAGGCAGTCACATAAGGGTGTGAGTCCCAGGAAGCAGGTGTTCTCGGGAGCCGTGTGTTGGTTTCATGTCAGAATCACCTGGGAAACTTTTTAAAATATTGATGTTTTCTGGCTTCTGGTGGGGTTTGGGGGTTCTGCCTTCACTCCTTGGAATAAGTGTAACCCAAGTGTAGGTCAGCCAAGAGGTATCGAGAATACCTAGGGCGTCTGGAAGTGGGAGGAGGAGGAGGAGGAGGAGGAGGAGGAGGAGGAGGAGGGAATACCACTGGTTTAAGAGGATGTATTAAAAGGGAAGTAGCTTGCACCTCCTCTAACATGTAACATAGGGATAAAGAGCCCGGCCTCCCCTCCAGCTTCTCTTATCTCGCTCACGCTCCTAGTTGGCTGCCTGGCTTGTGCTGTGATTTGGACAGAAGGCAGTGCAGTGCCATCAAAAGACCACCAGAAAAAAGGGTTTGAGGTTTTTTTGCAAGAAATGAGTAGGTCTAAACATTGGAGAATTCTTCAAGGCCTTGGAGATGTGGAGACTAGATTGTGATCTGAGAATGAGTTCTAAATAGTTGGAAGATCAAGTTCCGGGCTCTCTGGGATGGGGATTAAATTCTGAGCTGAAACTGGCCTAGGCAGCTGCTGAGTTACCAGGGAATCTGGAGAGAGATTTGGCAGGAAAGGGGCTGGCAGTGGGCATTGGAGTTGAGTTTCTCATGTGATTCTATATCTATATGTGGTAGGGATTTTATTAACAGAAATAGGACATCTTCACAAACAGCTTCCATTATCGTCATTGTATGGTGACGTCAGCCCCCCCCGTCATCCTTAAGAAAGCCAACTTCCTGGACTTTTTGGGCTGATCTTCATTCAAAAGGATGTGGCTGACTTTGAAAGCAGGGTATTCCATGAGTTGTCAGCCAGGATGATTGAAACATTTGCATGGTCCTTTTATGCCCACGTTGTCCTCATGGTCAGGTACTTTGGGGAACCCATGGGCACGTGATCTGGTCTGCATCGGTGGAATCAAGCTATGCTCACATAGGGCTGAAACCCAGGACCTTCTGAGGACCAAGGCTGAGTCTGGCAAGGCTAGAAAGTCACGCAGGAAGCCATGTGAAAAGACATGAAGGAGGACAAACCTTTAAAGATGAAGAGGGACAGGCGTGGAAGAGTGATATTTTTTCAGAGAGTTAACTAATCAGGGCAATGCTTCTCTTTTGCAGAAATATTTAAAAACAGCAATGTCTTTAGAAGCCAGGTGATTAGACCAGCAGGAGTTTAGAAAGAATTACACATTGTTTTAAAGGGAAAGATCAGCCCCTCGGATGCGTTCAGTGATGCAGAAATAATAGCAAACTCGAAATCTATGTTAGGACTAATTTTCTCTGTTTTGCTTGTTAATTTCCCCTGTTATGGGATCTGTCTTTTGCTACTCACTGAGAGATGGCGCCAAGTAATATTTGGAAATTATTTCATTATTCAGTGTTATTTACCTTGCCAGCCTCTCAGATCTAAACAGCAAGGAACTGCAACCACAAAGATAGATTGTTCGTAGTCTGCTAATTGCATCTCTTTAATCTCTGTGGAATTTAAATATGATTAAATGAACCCTTCACATCAATTAACAAGCAACGTGAAGGAAATTAATATCTCCGTTACTATTCACATCGGTCTAACTTTTCTCTGAAGGTTATATTATCAGGTCAGTCGAGACGGCAGAGGGACTGATCAAAAAGTCTCCCATTCGAGCCTCTGCACAGGCTTTCTCCTCTTTCCGTAATCTGAACACAAGCATGGAAGAAATAGGACAACTGGGGTACTTGGCAAAATGTCTGTGCGTTACTAAAGAAGAAGCCGCTGTAAAGGTACACGGTGGCGGGTACAATGTGAATCCACTAACGGCTGTTTCGGGGGTAATAGGACGCTGTAAGCTGGGGGTTTGACTTGGCTTTGGTGCTAAGAACTGCATGATCAGAGATGAGCCAGCCGACCTTTCTGAATTTGGAGATAGGGTAGTTGCACTATGCAGTTATCGAGAAAGTTTAGTTGATCTCCAGGGAAGCGAATTCACAGAGATATTAAATATTCAAAACCCCTGCTCTTGGACATGAGAGTTTATGAAGCCACATGAACGTAGGTTGAGAATGTCCTCTGAACCTCTCATTCATCAATTCACAAAATACGTATAACCTATCTCCTATCGACAGGGTTCCAGGTCCCCTGTTAATAAATTAGTTTGCCTCTGGAGAACCATTATTGCACCACACAATGAAGATATTTTCCAGAAAGTGTGAACTGAGCTTGACTTGGCAATTATTTATTGTCAAGAACTGCTTATTTTAAGGAAACTGATGCAGAAGCTCCTGGTTACCAAAAAGAAGTGGAGTTTAGACTGCAAACGTACCTGACTATAAAGCAGAATGGTCCAGAAGCTGACACAGGGGGCGCCTGGGTGGCTCAGTCAGTTAAGTGTCTGACTCTTGGTTTCCGCTCAGGTCGTGATCTCATGGCTCCCTGACAGCACGAAGCCTGCTTTAGCATTCTCCCTCCCTCTCTGCCCCTCCCCACTTGCGATCTCTCTGTCTCTCTCAAAATAAAGAAAGAAATAAGCCACAAAAACACTGACAAAAGATAATACTTTCTTATTTTAAGAAGTAAGATTTTTTACTCTGAGGTTTTATGTGAAGACACCAGTGGAGTTTCTAAGTTTGGGGTATGATCTCCTGAAGACCCTTCAGAGTATCAGACTCTTGAGAAGTGGGACCAGACACGGATAATGGAGAGTTTAATATGCAGCCAAGGTCAAGAACCTGTTGCCCTGAACTCTCTCGTTCCCAAATGAACTTGCTTGCTGTCAGCTAACTGGGTACTCAGACAAAAGCAAGTCGGAACAGGGATCTCTGCTAACTCACCAGTAATAGGTGATGATTTCATTATTTCCTCTTTCAATAATTATGTGCACCTTGATATGGAACCTATACGACCCTGTACAAACCAGCGAAGTCCTAGCCCCACTAATGACAATTTCAGGTACTTCATTTTTCTTTTATCCTTACATGTCCTTGCAGAGATCACACAGGAGGAAGCATTTTGATGCACAGTGTGCTGGCTACTCAAATAGGAAGCTCAGCTTTCATAACGGCCCGAGGAGAGCTTTAAGGACAGCAGCCAGTCTCTCAGTTAAGAAAGGAAAAGAAATCCTCAGGTCTAATCTCCTTATTTTTGAAATCTAAAGTTTTCCTAGAAGATGCCTGGATGGTCTCTGCATCCACCATGACATGAATGGAAGGGCACAGATCCCGAGGGGAACTCACCACTCTGCCCCTCTCTCGAGGTTAAAGAGGTTTCGGTTGATTGGGCAGAAAATTACCCCCGTCACCCATTAAATGGCAGGAGGCTTCCACTTGAGCAGTCTCCTACATGGGAAAATTTGCTGGGCTAAATTTTGTTCAAGACCACAAAAGAGGAAATTCTCAGCATAAGTTCCCTCGGTGCGAAAAAAGGACAATCCAGCAAGACCGATTTCCTATCTAATTGTGACACATGTACTCCCTACTGGCCCATGTCACTTGAACTTGTCAGAATGCAGTACAAAATGTTCATCGATTTTCAGCTTGATTTTGGAACTAAACTGAAGGGCGCCTTTATACACACGATGGTACTGTAGAGAACTAGGCAAAAAAAAAAAAAAAAGAAGTCAGTAGAACTGGGGTTAGTAATGAGGCAATAATATGGATGAGAATGCCCAAAATGTTTCTAAACAGCCCCACGATAGCCAGACTCAATGGAATGTCAAATGCCAGGACAGCCCATAGGTTTGACTTTGTCTTTTAATTTTTTTTTTAAATGTATATTCATTTTGGGGAGAGGAAGAGAGACAGAGCATGAGCGTGGGAGAAGCAGAGAGAGAGAGAGAGAGAGAGAGAGAGAGAGAGAGAGAGACAGAATCCAAAGCAGGCTCCAGGTTCTGAGTTGTCAGCACAGAGCCCGACACGGGGCTCAAACCCACGTGAGATCATAACCTGAGCTGAAGTCACAAAGTCAGACGGAGTCAGACGCTTAACCCACTGAGCCACCTAGGTACCCCATTGACTTTGTCTTTTAAATTCATGTGAATTACTTACTCAGGGCTCTCAGTTTCAAACAATACAAATCTGCCAGCTAATTTAAGCAGGAGGAACTGGTGGGAAGAATGTTAAGTAGATCACTTACCCGCCAGGAAAATCTGAAATCAAAGTGGCCTGATGCTGGTCTGGTAAGGAACTGCACCCACAGACACCCGCCGCGCCCCCCCCCTCGCCCCCCGCCAGGCTGCTTCTAGAATCGCTTCTGTTCCTGGAGGCTGAGTCGTACTTGTGCTCTGTCCACCATTTACTGGAATGGACTCTGGTTCTCTGCTTCTTCTCCTCTCTAGCTTCCATTCCAAGTCTATACCTGGTGGCTGAACCCAGGCCAAGGGCTGGCCCTAGCAGTTTCAGTGCCTGCAGGTAGAGGGAAGTGTCACTTCAGGGATGGAGCAGTTGCCCAACACTAGAGAATGTGCAGGTGTGCACGACAGTCCTGGGGAAAAACAGTAGCCCTCTTACCCCGGTGTCGCTCCAGGTGGGGTCCGCAGACCGGTCCGTGAACTGTGTGACCAGCCTACAAAGCGACAAGTATAAAAATCGAGAGGAAGCTCTCAGAAACATTTTATACAGCAGCTTAGGCTTGGATCTCGGTATCTTTATCCCAGTTTCATTCCCCTTTCCTAATAAGTCACTGTTACTAATTTTGCGAAAGTATTGGCCTGGGATGGGTAGGAAACAAAACACTGGTACTTTAACAATAGGGAGCTGAGAAGCCCTGCTCCTTATCACATAAATACTTTGGTTTGTAACATGTGCCGAGTGAAATAAATTCTGAAAGATGTAGGCCAAGGAAAGTTTTCTATTTTCACTTAATAATAAAAAATCATGTACTGAGTACTTACCATAATCCTTCTGCCTATGTTTATTGGATACTCCCCCAGCAGGCTCCTACTATCTCCATTCCCATTCTACAGATGAGAAAACTAATCAACAGAGAGATAAGTAACTTTCCCAAGCAGGATGTTTCCAGAAATTTCACTCTCATCCACCAAACGCATTACCTTCTTGCGTGGACTCCCCTCCGTAGGGCAGCCAGGAGGAAACTTATTACTCACTGCCAAAAGTTGTCTTTAAAACACAGACTCTTTAGCCAGATATGCTATTTTTCGGAGGAAGCCAGACGCCATTTTTAAAAAACAATGGCTCACAAGATAGATGATTTCATTGTTCTGCTGGACTTGTTGTTTCCAAATTTGAGCTTGTTTGTTTTTTTGAGGCTTTTACTTTTCTGCAGAGATCCTATAATTCTCTCTGTAAATTACTAGCATCTCTCCGTGGAGACTCAAATTCTCTTATCTGCCTCATTGAGAAAGTGCAGCTACCAAGCATAAGCTCCCACAAGACGATGAGAGAAGTGTTGGCTACGGGTCATCTGGTGCTGCGGTCTCAGTGACCCACCGGAGATGAGTATATCAGCGCCTGAGGGGTAAGGGCCAGAAGTCATACAAGACGCTCTTGTGGAACCCAATCCAGGCTCGTGTTGGAGCACAGAGCTTTCTCTGTGTATCTGACTTGTCTGAGGCGTGGTCATACAAGGCAGGAAATGTCTGCTCTCGATGACGAGGAATCAGAACAGCTCCCCCATTCTTCATAAGCAGCCAAGATTTCTACAGAAGTCACATTTCAGACCTGATGGAAGTCACTCTACAGATCCAGAAATACATCAGTGCTTCCAGGCAGGGGAATATGAGCAGTGACTCCTGTGAAGTCAAGTGGTCTTCAATGCAGTAAACACAATCTCTTCTCAGTCTCTTCCCCTTTGGAAGAAGATCTCTTTTTTATGGGCACAGAACCTGTTCTTTCTCCTTGACCAAACCCCTAAGGCTAAACTGAAGTGAAACTATTAAGTTTGCAGAGCAGACATAACATAAGTGTGGGATCACCAGGCAAGGTGATTTTTTTGAAGACTAATATAGTCCCAATTTCAGAAAGGCATATTGAAAAATAACCTCGTATATTTTTTTACCAAAATATGTATTATCAACTAAAATATTTAGTGACATGTCGGTCCAGTCATTTAAAAAAAAATTAATGAAGGCCTAGCCTGCCTTCTTAGTCTCAGACAGATGATCCTGAATTCTCTTGTCTTTTAAGATGGTGACCAACTCTCAAACTCTCAACAGTTGAAAAATTCTTTGGTGTGATTAAAACCATCCTCTTCACATTTATCATTCATATGCTATGGTGTGTTCTTTAAACATTTGAAGTTAGATGGGAAACAGGAGGTTATTTTTTAATCTGCATTTTCAGTGTTGGTATAGTTGCTATCTTGGCACTGATGCCAACTGGAGACCATCATCACAGGGCAGGGAATTCAGAAGAATGCATATTCCCAAGCCCTTGATCCTTGGCAGGACCATTTGAAGATTTGATTTGTTTTTGTTTGGTTTGGGGGGTTTTCCCAGAAGAGAAAATACTACCCATTTGCTGCACTGTTATTGAAAATAAATCATGAGATACTCAATGGCTTCTAAACCCATGTACAGAAAGGCTATTATTCACCGAGTAAGGCTTCTCCCGCACATTGGTTTCCCCTCACAGGATGGAGGCGTAACAATTTTTGATGTTGTAAGAAATGGGTCTTATGACCCCAAGTTGGGCATTACGAGCCGATCGCTTTATAGGTGGCGAGAAAGGAATCCTTTTCGTCAGACAGATTTAGCAGCAAGTCCAAGATGTGGTCTTGGGAACATTCCTTTAAGTCCTAGATCACTGCTGGCCAAACTGCCACTTCTGTCGGTCTTTCGGCTTCAGTGCACATCTGGAGACAATTTTTCAGACGGTGGCAGAGGACAAGACTAGGTGGCTGGAGCCTTAAGACTAATTAAAATCCTAACACTCATCTATTTTTGAGAAACTATTCCAAGGAAAGGTAACTTGCTCACCAATATCAAACTATCCCCTCAAACGTATAGTAGATTCAAATAGAATTAGCTATCTACTAAATGCTCATGGAATTATTTTTGTACAAAAAAAAGGGGGGGTAATGGCTCATCCAACTAATTGCATTTATCTTGATTAACTGTTATTTTGTTGTTGAAATGAATAAACAAAGGTAGACTAAAACGGAAAAACATAATTTGCTCACAAATTAATTCAATATAGACAGTTAAGGGGCGCCTGGGTGGCTTAGTCGGTTGAACACCCGACTTCGGCTCATGGGTTTGAGTCCCGCGTTAGGTTCTGTGCTGACAACTCAGAGCCTGGAGCCTGCTTCAGATTCATTCTCTCTCTCTCTCTCTCTCTCTCTCTCTCTCTGCCCCTCCCCCCCCCACTTGTTCACATGCTCATGCTCTCTCTCTCTTCCAAAAATAAACATTTAAAAACTATAGAGAGATAGTTAAAAATATCAAATTCAGGCTGTTAATGAAGAAAAGACAGTTTTCTGAGTAAGGAATTCAGTTGCTATAAACCGTCTCATTTCATTCGGGACCATTTTCACCATTTAAGACTCACCAGAGTCTTTTAGAAGGAGAATAGTGGTGGGTGTGGGTGTTTTCAAAATAAAAATCCTCCCCCCAAAAAGTGGATAGACACTTGTAATAAATTGTATGTGACTGTGTTTACCTTTTTTGAAAAACTCAGAGTCTACCCATGAATGACGGTGAACATTTTTAGAATGGTCTATTGGCCACTAATTGCTGTGTAACAAATTACCCCAAGATTGGCTGGCTTAGAACAACAGCTTTTGTTACCTTAGAATGTCTCTGGGTCAGAAATCAGGCCCCGCCTAGCTGTGCCATGTGGCACCGTGTACCTCTCAAGACAGCACGCAGTATCAGCTGAGCTATGGTCATCTCAAGTCTTGACTGGGAGAGGATCCACTCCATGCTCATATACATGGTTCTTGGCAGGATTCAGCTCCTTGCAGATGGGTGGACTGAGGGCCCGCTTATTCACAAACTATTAGCCGAAGGCCTCCCTGTCCTCTTGACATGGGCCTCTCCACAGGACAGCTCACACATGACATCCTCTTTGTTGGAGTGAGCAAGTCAGAGAGTGCAGCAAGAGGGAGGTCACCACGTTTGCCATCTAACCTTGGAAGTGACATCTTCCCACTTGTCTAAATTTCACTTTGTAGAAGCACATAACGAGGGCCCATCCACACTCAAGAGTGAGGTGATTACATGGATAGGCAAATAAAAGGAAGTGAGATCTTTGAGACCCTATCAGAAAGCCCCTACCACACATGGTGATCGGTTTCCACTTTAATGGTGGCCACATGAAACGTAGAAGATCAGGTAATATTCAAGTTCTCCAGTTTTTCCTCCAAAATGTTAAAAAGTATATACAAATCATCTCTCCAGGACTTGATTCAATTTCCATGACCATATGTATAGCCAGAACTGGGCAAGTTAACAGTCCCTATTATCATTAGTCATACATTCAAACGTGACATTTTCTTGTTCAAAATGTGTGTAAGTAAATCAAGAAAGGATATCAAGAAGAAGAGAGAAGAAAATCCACTCAGGCAAACAACTAGAATGTTCTGTATCAAATGCAGCCAGATATGTTGTGTCCCTGTTTCTCTTTCTACTAATCAGCTGAAAGAATTATGAAGAAATAATTTTGCGCTCTGTGTATTTGTGCATGTGCGTGGTCATGCACTCACATGTGCGCATATGCGGATTTTCACAGTGAGAACACACATGGGGGAAAGGACACGGGTCCCAGTGGGTGGCCTCATGTGTTTACCTAGCTCCTTTCTCACTATGGCAGTAAAACCGGGCACAGGAAATTTTTTAAGTTGGTGAAGCCTAAATTAGTTGTCTCCAAAAGCCATTTCCTTTCTCCAAACTATGCAATTTTATTTTTTTCTCCAAACAGCAATCCTAGCGGATAGTACTTAACAAATCTCCCACTTCCATTTTGTCTTCAAATGGAGGCTAATGTCAGTTATCCCTACTTCGTCCCTTCATTATGCTCGTTTATGCTTGACCATCCTGCCAATAGGGCTTTCCACCCCATAAACCAAAGATCTTCCACTTCCTTAATTGTCAGGGTCCAAATAGTGTATACACAGCCAAAGAGAAAATCCTTTTCTAATAAAGTCTGACAAAACTTTGGAAGCTACATGTGTGTTTGCCCGTGTGTGTGTGTGTGTGTGTGCGCGCGCACGCGCGCACAGGTGCGTGCCTATGCTCGCAGCACATATTTTCCAAGAGTCATAGCTCGCAAAGCAACATTGCTGATCTAACAATCACACTCTCCTCAAAATGATTTACATCAAGATTTCTTTGCATTGAGCAAGTTCACCGTGGCTCGCCTCAGTTAAAAGACCTAACGGTGCTTTGTTTTGCTTTGGGCTGGAAAGAGGAATAAGAAAAAACTGAACAAGTCAAGAGACAGATAAATTGCTTTTTCTAAACAAAGACTCATTGCATTTATAAACTGGGTCTCCCATAATTTTTAAAAATCGTTTATATGTGGAGATGAGCCTTATAAACAGTACAGCCTCGTCAAGACTATGGTTTTGTCCAATTAAAGGACTGGACCCGACGAGACCACCAATTGTTCTGTTGTGTTTTGGAAGCTTGATCCAAGTTTACATTTCCAGCCAATGCCTCACCCCTTATGTTTATGACAGCACAAAAGAGCAAGCTCTGGGAATTTCTCAAGGGGAAGTCATGGCAGTGTGCATTGTCACCGAGAAGGAGAGCGTGGGAGGACAATAAAGCAACATGTGGAAGGGAAGGCAGGAGAATGGATGATCCCTCTTGGCTTAACACTTAAATCCCAAATTGGATTCTCCTACATATCAAAAGTGAAAATATTTTCAGTGTTTGGACATATGTAGGAATTGCCAAATGGAGATTTAAGTCTGAAAACAGTACGGCATCGACCATTTGCACAGCTGTTGTTGGAAATGGCTCCAAACCATCCTGATATAAATATTGACCGTGTGCATTTCTAGGCTTTGTTCAGGGGCTGTCCCTGAACATAGCGAGGCCGTGAGGGCCGTACGAAATACGATTATTATCATACTAACTCTGTCAGCCATGATAGTTGTCAGTCTGCAGTCTACTTGTAATCATGCATACGGTAGCTTTCTTTGTGGCAATTAGAAGGTATAACATGTGGTTATTTTGCTGAAGCCAAAAGGATTGAGTGTGTGTTAGTGTCTGTGAAATTATTTTAAATACATGTGTTTTTCCAGTGGAGAGGGAAGGAAATGCCGATCTTAAAAAAAAAAAAAAAAAAAGCAGGTAACTTATTCTGGGATTCTTTGTTCCCTAATGGCTGCCATGTTGTTCTACTCCATATCTACCTGCTCTTCCAGGCACCCGGACACCTGACTCTACGGTTACGCCTCCTTGGTCCGATATCATGCTACCATAAGCTCTGCATGTCCCTGAACTCTTCTCCTCAATGAAAAAAGCCTGTCTGGACGATCTGAGAGGCCAATTTAACGAGATTTCATAAAGGGCTTTCATAGTCACTAAAATTAATTTATATTGCGTTATCACCCAAGAACTTCTCAATAACTATTAATTTTGCCTTCCCAATTCTGATGAATTGTGATCTACCTATAAGGTCCACCTAAAATGCTTACACAAATGCCTTCCAGAGGCCACTGAGTGTTTCCTCCCTCGATTTTAATCTTTGTAAGATGACATTTTTAAACTATTAAGTGCTTAAGAGAACCACTTGGTCAAGTTTGTAAAAAAAGTCTTATAGGGAGATGAGACTGAGACACATAACCTTCTGCATCATGTTACTAGTGTCTACTCCACCATTCGTGGGCAAATTTCTCTGTGTGTTGTGAAAAAATGGCAAAATTAGTCTTTATCATCCTAAAGCCTGGAGCAAAGTTCAGGCAATAGTAGAGTTCCTTCTCCCAGTGAGAGTTGCTTCTTTGTTCATGCCTAGAAGACTACCCAGACTCATCTCTCTAAATCACAGACGGGCAACAAAAATCCAGTGGAACAAACAAACAGAAAAAAAGAAGGCGGAGGAAGGGGCATTAATAGCCTCCCAGAGACCATGAGTGCTAGAAAGCACTATGAAATTTACCAACAGCTGGCTACAAGCCAATGAAAACACTCCCGTTTGGGTTCCAGTGATTAAAGATTAACACGTGGAGAGTTTATCCTTCTCTTCAATGAGTAGCTGTCCATCCTTCTTGATGTACCCCTAAACAACCTTACCAGGGATTAAGGTAAGATTCTCTTTGTGTGATTTATCAGGAGGCTTGCACATGACTTCTAATTGTCTTCCTCACTAAAAAGCAAAGGCTCGTGTTTCCTAGCAAATTACTGAGCCACAGAGATTTACATAATGAACCGAAGTGAGGGAATGCGGGAACATCAGTGGTGGTTTTAGAGTTAAAGCAGCAGAAGCTATGGATGGCTAGAATCAGCTGAAACTTTCATTAAAGGTATGCGGTGGTGCTCAGGTTCCCTAAATCAGGGTATTTCCAACTCTCTTCCATATTGGAACATATGGGAAATTTGGAAACCTCCAGTACTTGATGCACACCATGCCAATTAAATCATAATCTCAGGAGGGAAGATCCAGGATCGCCGTTGTTTTAAAACTCTCCAGGGAATTTCAACGTGCAGCTAGGTCTAAGAATCGGAGCACTTGTGAGTGTCTGCTGGTGTGTGGCTCTCTTTGATCATTACTACCTCCGGGCCCCATTTATTTTCTCCTTCCACAAACATATGGTTATTCAGCAGCTACTCCGAAATAAAAAGCAGGGCGAAGACTTGTAACATCAAACAAACCAAAAAAACCAGGTGCCATAACCCAGGTCACTTTAAGAAGGAAGGTAGTAGGAGGGTGGGCCATTCCTAACCTGATGTAGATTTCTCATAGCGCTGACTTTGTAAGGGACAAAAATTCTTGGGAATATCAGGCTTCATTCTCTCTTTTTAAGTAAAATGCAGAGCATTGACATAACGCAACTTTGGTATCCTCCAAAGATGGTCTGAAAATGGCAATTGACATGGAACGCCAAGAACATTGGTTTATTAGCCTTATCTTTCAATATGTAAACTCTGAATACTATAAACAAATTCAGAAAGAGATCAAGAGTTTGTTAACTAGGGCACCTGGGTGGCTCAGTTGGTTAAGCAACCGACTTCAGTTCAGGTCATGATCTCACCTGCGAGTCTGTGAGTTCAAGCCCCGCTTCAGGCTCTGTGCTGGCAGCTCGGAACCTGGAGCCTGCCAATTCTGTGATTCCCTCTCTCTCTGCCCCTCCCCTGCTTGCTCTCTCTGTCTCTGTCTCTCTCTCTCTCTCTCAAAAACAATAAACATTAAAACATTTTTGAAAAAAAGTTTATTAACTATTTCTGATAATAAATTTGGTGATAATCCCTTTTTAAAACAGCATTACTGAAATAGCGATGCATTTTTTAAAATAATCTATACAATTAGAAAAATCTAAGAAATGCTAAGATTTATCATCTGTGCAGAGGGAATTCAAGCTTCATTATAGCCAAATGATTTTTAATGTTTCCTCTGCATAAGTCACCCTTTTCCTTCTACTGTTGCTGCTGTAAGTTATTATCTGGATACTTCAACTGAGTTGAAACACTTTTAAAAGCCCTCCAATAACACTGCCTAATCCATCACTTCCTATTTCTGCCATATGCATTTAGAGAAGTCAGAAAAGGAGACTCTAAGTATCTACAAGTTCTCGCTTAGGTCAGAGAGGTACTATGACTTGTATTATAAGCCTAACTTAAGAACCGTAGATTTTCAATGATTTTATCTTTTTTTTAAGTTTATTTATTTATTTTGAGAGAGAGTGAGAGCCAGGGAGGGGCAGACAAAGAAGGAGAATCTCAAGCAGTCTCCATGCTCTCAGTGCAGAGCCAGATGCGGGACTGGAACTCACGAAACTGTGAGATCAAGACCTGAGCTGAAATTGAGAGTTGGACGCTCAACCGACTGAGCCACCCAGATGCCCGGCTAGTGGTTTTATACTCCCTCTAACCCTTAAGTTCTCCTCTGACCAGATCAGAGTAGTTGCTATTGATATTAAGTCGCTGCCTTTAACATTTAAAATCTTGGAAAGAAAGATGTTCTCTCCCTGCCTCCGCCTGCTTTGCTGCCTCCTGCCAATACCTCCTGGCTGGAAACCACGGACAAGGGAGCCTGGGAGAAGGAATTCACCGAGGTCAGCATGAGAGCAAGAGGCAGAGAGAGCATTGGAGAAAGGGGACAAATGGAGTGAGCCAGCCCACGTTCTGGGGACACACTCCAACCAGCAGGAAGATTCTTAAAGAGGGCTATGCTTGGCACATTGTAGGAACAGCAAGGGGGTCTCCGGGGCAGGAGCTCAGGGGCTAAAGGAAAATCTTGTAGAAATCAGGGTCACTGAAGCAAGGGGGAGCCTGATAATGCAGGCCTGTGTGGACTCCACAAAGCTTTGGCCGTCATCTTATGTAAAGTGAGGTAAAGATACGAGGGGAATTTTTTATGCAGGGGAGTCCATAGTACCATATGGAAAACAGGGCTTAAGGGGTAGAATGGAAATGACTACAGTCACCCGGAGCTCGGAGCAGAAGTTCAGATGGGAGATGATGGTAGTTTGAAATAAAGTGGAAGCAGCAGGAGTTAGAAGTGTTGAGAGTATCAGTTTTGCGGTTCTTCGGGTTTGCCGTCTTATTGCATCCAAACACATTTCGTGATACTTTCATTCATTTTATGGCATGTATTAAGTAGCTACGATGTGCAGAGCATGAATTCAGACAGTTCTCTAGCTCAGGGAAAAGAGGGAAGGAGTTTTTATGGAGCACTTGTGCACTAAATGTTTAACTGAGGCTTATTCGTTTTCTATTTCATTTCATAACCCACAATGAGGTAGATAGTATTTTCCCCATTCCTCCCCCTTTCTCAGATTAAAAATCAAGAGAGTTAAAGGTGATGTGTGCAAAGTCCTTGAGTTGGGGAGATGCAGGGTGGGAATCAGTTTATCTGACCTCACATCAGTGTTCCTGCACTACCAATGGCCAGAGATACAACACAAGTCACAGATATTGTTTATTAATGTAGCACTCGAGAAACTCTCTGAACATCTCTTTCAAAGGATGCTATGAGGGGTGCCTGGGTGGCTTAGTCGGTTAAGCACCAGCTCTTGACTTTGGCTCTGGTCCTGATCTCGAGGTCTGTTGTGAGACTGAGCCCCATGTTGGGCTCTGAGCTGGGTGTGGAATCTGCTTGGGATTCTCTCTCTCTCCGTCTCTGCCCTTTCTGCCCACACCCTCAACACACACGCATGCCCGTGCGCACACTCTGTCTCTCTCAAAACAAAACAGAACACACACAAAAAAAACAAAGACTCCTACAAACTTATGGGAAAAAAAAAACGGTCAGAGTTAAATTTGTATCCATTGCAGTAGGCAGAAATGAGCATCATACTTTGGTATGTTATAGATCAGTACTAAGTGTATGCACGCAAATGAAGACTGGTGGGACCAAGGAACTCCTCATCTAAACAACTAATTTGAACAGAGCAAGTAGCGAACATCCAAAAAAGACTACAATGAACAGAGTACCTGTTGATTTTAGTTAGGCTACTGCATAAAAGCATGGCCTGGATTTAATGAATTTCTTTTAATCCTGAATGTGCCTTCGTCTACAGGGTCCATTTGAGCAATAATGACACTGTGCGTTCTTCTTAACATTTCTAATGCAACATTAGGCCAAAATTAGTCAACGATTAAAACAGAATTATCCCATCATGGTCAAAATCATTTAGGTCAAATATATTATATTGGAAGTTATATTTAAGCACATAGTGCTATGGAATGAATTAAATTCTTTCTCTCCACTGTACTTTGCATTGAAGAGGCAAACGCAAACTCAATGCACACACTTTGTCAACCGCCATATGGAGGCATGATCAAATTTGCATTTGGGCGAGATTCCAGTCCATCCGATAGGGCTGTAGACAAAGGATGTCAACATTTGGAAAAACTAGGTGTTTGGCTCCAGGCTGATAGTGCTCACGGATACCAATCACTGTAACACATGTATCAGGGGGACCACTGCAGTATTTGGTCATTTGTAACACACAGCTGATAGAGAATATTCTAATAACAAAAATAAGCCCTGATACCATTTTTCTTGCAGGGAAAATTGAAATATGTGACTTACCTAACCACCCACCGATTAGGCACAAACAGTAAATACCAGTGACCCATATCATGAACATCACAAGAACCAGGGAGAGGATATTGATTGATAGTAGGAACATGTCCTTACATAGAAAAGTGTATTTTCTATCATATTTTCTGTTTATAATTTAGATGAGCTCTTATCCAAAGCCTATGGGAGTTACCTAAAAAACTTCTTCCAAGGGTAAGATTCTGCCAGATATCAGTAAGTGTATATAAAGCGTGTTGTATCTTGACATATATTTGTGAGGTCGCGTTCTGGCTGTCATTAACCCTCCGGAAAAGGCAAATTCACAGAAGGGCATGTCTAGATTCTGCTCAACAGCCATACCTCAACTCAATTCTAATGGTACCATAGGGCCCAATTAGAGGCTTACATCAAGTTTTTAAAGTTTTTTATTATTATTATTAGAATTAGACAGGGTGGATATTCATTTTTTAATAGTTGATAGCAAGTTACTTCACAGAAGAGGGCACAATAAGTCTTCTATACCGTTTAATGGCAAGTTATAAGAATTTGGATTTTATTATATAATGTTTCAGGTATTGAATAATTTATTTTTGTGAAATGAATCACCCAACTCTGAAGATCAAAACATTTGTATGTTTCAGAAGTAGTTCAAAACTATCAACATTCCAAAGCATGTTTGTTCTCACTGTTCTACTTGGCCATTCTACCTACCTTCCTACCTATACTTAGAAAGATACAAATCAAACTGTTAAATACATTACCTATAAGTCAAAAGATTATAGATACCATCTTCGGTCTTCATATTATTCTATGTCTTCTGAATTTTAACATGGAACATGTATTACTTATAGAACTAAAATTCTATAAAGCTATTTAAAAATGTTTTAAAAGATCTAGATCTAGTTAATTTTGAAGACAAGAAAACCAGTATCATGCATAGCATAGAACATATGGATTGGGGCATAATTGAAACTCTTACAGATAGCCTTAAAAAAATCATTGAAAATCCTTAAGAGTTTTTTAAGGGAAAAAAATGTGAAATTTAATTGTAATAAGTAAAGAAGATGCCTTAAGCTGTACACATTACATTTTAGGGGATGTTTCATTTGCAAACATTAAAACGCACATGTCTTTGATTCTTTAAATTCCATTGTCTGTAGGAATGATCGTCTAATGCTGATACTCAGGACATTCTTGTTTCATATTTTTAAGCCCAGGGCTAATTGTAAAGTTGGGATTTAAGGCACTGAACTCAAGGTTGACTGTGTCGACCACCCTCTAATAATGGAGTGTCCATTTTGACCTTAGATGTTTATATTAGAAAGGTGGGAGCTTAGGTGTGGAATGCACATGATACCAAAATTGCTGGCCTGTTACCTATTCCTCACTTCAGAGACCTACTCCACATATGGTGGGTAAACCAGCAGTACATCCCAAGAGCCTAGAATGGTCCAAATCGCCTCTAAAGTTACCCATCTCATAGTTCCAGAGATGGAAGAGGAGAATCTCACCTGGTGTGAAGATGATGGCCTTAGAACCAATCCATATGTCCTAGCTCTGAAGGATCAAGACCGTGGTGGCCTAATTCTTCAGCTGATGTGCCTGCATCACAGGCTAATAAGAATAACTCCTGCCAGTTCTTGCCTCCTCTAACCCTGTGAAATGGAAATTACCTCGATAGCTTACTTAGGTGTCTGTTGTCGTTGATGAACACCAGGACACCAGCAGTCCTTTCCCAAGGCTGCTATTTATTGTCTCTCCCCGTGACTTTCAATGTAATCTAAAATGAAAAAAAAAACAAAAACAAAAAACAAAAACCTAACTTACTCACTTTAATTCATTAAGTTTGGGGAGGAAAACACAAAGAAGTGTTTTATACATGGGCCAGTGCCATTTTTCCCAATTCAGCACATATTTTTGCAGGGTCTTCTAAATTCAACAAATCTATATTGGTCATCAATGCAATCACTTAGCTTGCTGCTGCAGGAGATAAAAAGGAAGACTTCAAGGAGTGAAATCTAAAGCCTTTACTCATCCCATTTATTTATTTAGCAAATACTTATTGAATACTTCTTTTAAGTTTATTTATTTATTTTTGAGAAAGACAGGGGCAGAGAGAGAGAGAGAGAGAGAGAACTATAAGCAGGCTCTGTGCCATCAGCCCAGAGCTTGATGCGGGCTTGAACTCATGAAACCATGAGATCATGACCTGAACCGAAAGAAGAGTCTGACGCTTAACCGACTGAGCCATCCATGTACCCCGCTTATTGAATACTTCCTAAGTGTCAATGCTAGGAAAATAATTGTGAACAAGATAATCACGGTACCTATCATCATGAAGTTTACAGCCTAGTAAGCCTTATTTGAGATGGAAAATGCCACAATGGTTTAAAGGAGGCACACGTCATATGCTGATGGACTCAGGAAGTATCCCATGAAGAAGAAAGTACTGGGGTCAGCCGCAAAAGGATTTAAAAACAACAACATGGGGCACCTGGGTGGCGCAGTCGGTTAAGCGTCCGACTTCAGCCAGGTCACGATCTCGCGGTCTGCGAGTTCGAGCCCCGCGTCGGGCTCTGGGCTGATGGCTCGGAGCCTGGAGCCTGCTTCCGATTCTGTGTCTCCCTCTCTCTCTGCCCCTCCCCCGTTCATGCTCTGTCTCTCTCTGTCCCAAAAATAAATAAACGTTGAAAAAAAAAATTTTTTTTTAATAAATAAATAAATAAAATAAAAACAACAACATAATTTCACAAGATGGAAGAGGAGATAGCGTGGGGAAGGGGGACTTTGATTAGCTTGTGCTCCAAAAAATAGCGAATAGTCTAATTTCTAGAGGCTAGGCCACATCAAGGGAAATACTAGCAGAGGAAGTTGAAAAAAATGTGTTAAAGTCCCAACAAGGCCAGCCTTCGGTGAAGAGGCAGGAGGCTTGTTCTGAATTCAGCAGGCAGTAGGGGCAGCAATGCTGGATGTTGAGTTTGGGATTGGGTGGACAACAGGAGTGGTTTAAGATTGATCCGGACACCAGAGTCTCCACCAAGGCGATTAGCGCGTTCCATTTCAGGCTTTCAACCACTGCTGGCTCAGTGCACAGGGCACTTACCATAACTGAAGGAGACTAACCGGCAGCTTCACTCCAGGGATGCAAAAATTGTGACCCTTTACACAAAAACAAACAAAGATCGATCCAAGAAAAAAAGGTGTGAAGCCCAGTGGGAGGATTGTCACTAGCATTAGCCATCTTCCATCATGTCACTGTGTCGCATGTAAATAATAATAATAAGGAAACGCACTGCAGAGCCAGCTTGCACACGGAATACATTTAGAGGATCTGGAGGGAAAATAAAAAATTAAAAAAAGATATCTAGTCAGAGATTTGCACCCCCATGGAGCTCCTGCCCCCCTATACATGTGTTTTCCAAACTCATGAATATAAAGATCTCTCTTTAACCTGGTTGAGTATAGTTATCACAACTAACATAGGAGAAAGCGTGATTCTTCCCATATGCAGAGGAAAGACACTCCCATAGTGATTCTGGCCCCAGCCAGGAACCTCATAAGCTAGAACCTTTTTTCAGATAGCAATGATCAGCTGCCCATTTCTGATTAAGTCGCCTCTTTCTCTCCAAACACATTGGAAATTCTGTTGGCTTACTCGAAAACATGAAGGAGAGGTCATAAGCAACAGTAAACTATAAACCTAGAAGTGATTTCTGGTGGTAGAGCAGTGCTGGCCGGCAGCTAGATTGATTGCTAGACACGTATCGTTTATGTGAGTGAGAGACAGAAAGAGAAAAAGAGAGAGAGAGAGAGATCTTACATATCAGGCAGCCCAAAAGAGAGAAATGAGCAATTTGACTTGAGCACTCATCATTCTCAAAGGACATTGGTTCACTGATCCCAACAAAACTGTCCTTGGGCGTAGATGTGTGGAAAATGTTTTTATGGTAAAATTTAGATTTTAGCCCCAAGCTAAAACTATGTGTCAGGATACTGCTTTCCACCTGAAATCGTTTCCATAGACACAGGGTAAAACTCCAAGTTTTCTTGGCTCCGCCAATCCATTATACCTGCAGAAGAGCTGAAGTTCGGAACTGTGTTATGAACCTGTTTAACATCACATGCATTTACAGTGCCATTTCCTCCATTTATCTTCCCTTTCGGCTGGGAAGTCACTTCAGTGCACCTGCTCATCTCCTGCCAAGTATTTATTTTTTGGCCAGTTATTCCTGTTTCTTACAGGGACTTCTTTTTTTAGCCTTTCTTTTTGAAGAGGGCTGAATAATTCATAGAGCTTTCAAAACTAAGAATATACCTATTTCTTAAGCATATGTATATATATTTGTATATATATTTGTATATAAATGTAAGATATATATAAAGATTGTATAACATACACACATACATACATGCTATCCATCGTTATAGTATTTTCGACTCTTTAAATATTCTGAAATATGTTCTGTGTCATGGGTTCTGCTGAATGGAATGACACCCTGTAAGATCATTTACACAGAAAAGGGGTTGTCATTGAGATAAACAGATTTGAAAAAAACAGCTTTTTATAAGCTTAAAATTTTGGTCTTGAATGACTCGAGAAATTAATTCAAGAAACAAACAAACCCTGGTTTTGGCTGTAGCAATTCTTAAGACACAGGGAGCAGTCATCCTATCAAAGTAAAGTGTTAGACAAGTCTGGAAGAGTAATGCCATGCAACCTGGCCCAATTAGGAGCTGTTCAGAGACTGAAAGAGAAACCTAAACAAGAAAGGAGGAGACACACACACACACACACACACACACACACACAGAAAGAGAGAGAGAGAAGCAAGAGCCCATAAAATCATCCTACCAATGGAATCGGTAAGGGATAGAGCTTTAATAGGCTTATTTTATTATAAGAATGTTGCTGATAATGATCAAAGATGAGAAACTAATCTTTAATGTTAAACGTACATCCCTAAGAAATTCATGTCGCCAAGAATTTGTCTTCAAGGTCTTTCATGTAGAAGTTTTCCCCTGGTACTGAGGATTAGAGAAAATGAAAATATCGTTACGTACACTCAAGAGCAAGTGTAGTCCATGCCCAAAAGAACATAATCAATTTATTCTCATAAGAAATCGATGGGTTAATACTTTGCATTCACCTGTCCTAGAGATATCCTCATTTTAATCTGGAATCACAGGAGAGCATCTCTAAAGACAAAAATCCATTACTGGGGACAGATAAGGGAAGTCCTACTCACCGCTTTCCTAAACTGGAAGCGTAGTCCTTTCTCATAAGCTGACTCTGCAACACCAAATTTGGATCTGTCCTGAAGAATTAAATAGAGGAAAAATGTAATACTTTGGTGCTCCAGTCCTTAGGGTCTATTCACGGCAAAGCCAGCCATGGCGCGAGAAAGAATGACAGGTAGAGATATACTAAGCAAAAGAATCACTTCCTGAGGATTTTCATTTACCTTTTAAATTATACTTTATAATTCCCAGCAAACTTACTCTGTGGACTCCCTATTAGAACCAAAGAAACCTATGAAAATAAATCAAATGTATAAACTCTAGAATTTTATGAGCCAACAATCAGAGTGCATCATACATATTTCCAATCAAATAACAAGTGAGTCAATTAAACTGAAGCCTATGATTGTACAAATTGAAGCAGTATTGACTGAAATGTAATGAATTCGGTTCAAGGAAGGAGAAAATCACTGTTGCTATAACTTCTGATAATGTCTCCGCGTTTGTACCTATTGGCCTAATTAGTAGATTTCTAGTTTTCTTAGAACAATTTTACTTCACAATTAGGGCTTAATTGAAATTAAAACCCTTTAGAAGGTCTAGTACTCTGGATTCTTACTGTAACCCAAATTCTTCCAGAATATCAAGCAGAAACCTGCTTAACTTCAAAGACCTTTGTAGAAAAGCCATAGGACTCAGAAATGGATTCTTTAGTTGCCACTCTGGAAATAGAGACTCCTCAGTGACTACTCCCAATTTCTAAAAGCCCTGTATTCCCAACACCAAAGTTTACTGCATGATGGTTGCTCGAAGCCCCTCGTATTCCCTCTCATTGTATATTTTAAATTAATAAGTCATCACTGATTTCCCCACAAGATTTTTCCTTAGTGAACCCACAGAATGTTGGAGCAGACCAGAATCTGGTAAAGTCAGAGTTTGGTCATACCACTAAATTTCACACAATGCGTTACTCTTTTTGAGTAGAACCAAGGCCAAGATCACTCTCCCACCTCTAGAAGGATTTTTGAATCATACCCCGCATAATGCACTACTCAGCCATGAGTGCAAATGATTGGCATTGTGTTCTTAATTACTTTTAAGCTGGGAGTGATTGCCATGCCTTGCTCTATATGCCACAGGCTTATTTATCCAGATCAATATTATTCATTTGGGAACGCAAGTACACGGGGATTGTACCGCAGCCTTCAAGTTTGTTTTGTGCAGATGATCAAAGGTGATGCGATTATGGGCTGAGCAGAAACTGCATTCAATTAAGAGTCAAAATCACTCCATTCCAGAGACCCTGCTTCTCCGCTTCTGTCCAGTTTAGCAAACGGGAAAGGTCCTAGGCAGCTGACTCTCCTCTTGTCGCTCCTAGTCTTCTCTCTGGGCCTGTCTTGTGCTCAGTGACACTTTTATATTGGTTGCCTTGCTTCCACATGGCTGTGCTTTCTTTCCCTGTACGACATATGTTGAATATGTGAGATGGAACAGGATGTTTAAAGTTGTGGAGTTATCAGTTTGTTTTCCCTTAGAAGGCACAGATGCCCTAACATGCAAAGTCCCAGAGCTCTTAATGTCCTCCTAGCACAAAGTGCCCAACATCACATCTATGTTTACATAGTTCTTATTGTCTAAGTGGTCTAATGTTTTGAGCCGGCACATTTTCGCCATTTGCTGCCATTATGTCGACTGAAGACAACTGAAGGATGCACAAGGAAGAATTCAGTGCTTTGATTTAAAGAAAAAAAGTGTCCAGATGACTTGAGAATGTTGGTCCAACCCAGCTTTCCACATGAGAGATGCTTCCATCTGCAATATAATCCAGAAATATGGCTTAATTAGTGATACTGATATTTACAGCTGGCCCGTATCAGAGTGGAGAGCTTACTTTTTAGGAGAGAATTTCTAGCTTCCTTTTTAGGGGACCCCCTCCCCCGAGAGGTTTCAGGTTGGCTTGGCACAGTTCAAGAGGCGGCAATACAGTGCAGCCCCTTCACCAAATCCCCTGGACTGAGAGAAGTCACGAGGCTGTCCTCAGGAATCCAACGCCATGCTATCACTGTCAGTCCTCCAGGGTCACTTCAGGATTCTGCCCCTCTGGTCTCCAGGCGATCATGGTATACAGCCCCTCGACGAAGTGGTAATAACATCGGCAATGGGGATTTCAGGTAGTGAGTGGGTCTGGATCAGAGCAGAGCAAGCCCTGTAGGACTCACTGGTGACCTGCCGACCAACTCTCTGGGCTCCAAAGCAAAAGCGACGAGAGCAAAAGACCCAGCAAGCACCACTTTCATGATCGCTGGGAGCTACGTGCAAAAATAGAGCAGGTTGAAGGCCAGGCAGGCCAAGTTAATACATGGAGGAGTAGAGGCCATTTCAAAGGATATTAAACTCCCTGTACAACATTTCAGGAATAAAAGAGTGGAAAGTGAGACCCGGCTACAAAAGGAAATGCCTCTTTAGTTAAAGGATTCTGAAAAATGGTGTCTCCCGGGCGGTCATTCTCCAATCCCCATGACCCACGATGCTCCCTTTCGAGTATTGTGTCCAGCCAGCGCAGACTGTTAAATACAGGGATTGGGAGAAGGGGGTTTAGATGTAAACACCATGACATCTGATTAATGTTGTCCTCATCCTTCGATACTCTGGCACACTTCCCTCTGGAAAGATCGACACTTTGTGGTTGGTACAGTTTTATCTTTTTATGGCCTCTGGCCATACACACATGAAAACAGACCCTTTCTACCAAGCAACAGTCCTTCCTTTGTGCAATAATGGGGGGGAGGTGAGCGGAACCCAGAATTTGTTCAGACAGTTGACCTTTTTTTCAAACAGGATTTTAGTTTTTAATTCTGAAAGATAGAAACATGAATAGGTATCTTTATGGAATCTTCTATACAGGAGATTAAAACACTGTACAATGTAGCGATTGCTTTATTATTATTTTTTTCCATTTCTCATCCAGCTCAAATTTTAAAAAACAAATTCGAGGTCAGAGTGCCACTAATTCATTCAAAGAAGTCCAGCAGGCACAGTAGAATATCCTTCTGTCTTCTGCTCCTTTCACTGTCCAGGGATTGGAATCGTGGATCACAACTTTCTCTTTGTGTAACTTTTGGAGACTACATTTTTACAGCTTCTGGAGAGAGAAGGGAAGAACTGGAGACATAATGGTTATTTTAGGGACCCAAGTGTAAGGTTGACATTGTGAGATGTAATACCCTTGGTACATCTTAAGGCAGTTGCCACATTTCAAGGTATGATATATTAGTATTTCTAAATCTTCATAGATACAGCTTCCTATTGTGCTTATAATTTTCATTTTTATCAGCAAAGTCAGAGGACAACTTCAAGCATTGTTTTCCTTGGCTACTCTCATTTAAAGACGTATTCTTGTGTCTTGATATATTCTAAGATTTGAGCCATCTTTGATCATAGTAGGTTATCTTTTAGTCAAATGTAAATTGCAACAGACCTTTCTCTGACATTTTGTATACACATACACAGTGTAAACATGCAAAACTTGCAACCCTGATGTGAACACATAGTGCTTTTTGTTCCCTATTTTGATTATGTAGCCAGCAAACTCAAAAGGGAGGTCATTATAAACCCTTTGTGGATTTTGTGGCAAACCCAGAGGTTTCTTGCTATGATTAAGTATTAGGTAGATTACGGTTGTGATAGGTTGCTTCTAATTTTATTTTAGGTCTTTACACAATTCAAATTGTATTTCCAGGGATAAAGGACAGCTCTGTTCAGAGCTCAAAATCATTTCCAGGAATGCTAAGATACAAGAAAGAAAGAGCTCCATTAATAACTACATGTTCAAGGGGCAGCGGGGTGGCTCAGTTTGGTTAAGCGTCTGACTTGTGGTTTCGGCTCACCCAACCTCATGGGTTCGAGCCCTGCACCAGGCTCTGCGCTGCCAGCTCAGAGCCCACTTGGGATTCTCTCTGTCTCCCTCTCTGTCTGTCCCTTCCCCACCTGCACTTCTCTGTCTCTCTCAAAATAAATAAATAAGCAAGAAAAACTGACCGCATGTTGGATGTCTTGTACATTAATCTTGGTCAAGATGTTTCTACATTTTTTCCTAAGAAAGCAAAATATTTACTCCATAACTATTTGTATTTATGTGGGTTATTTTTTAATACTTACAAAAATGGGTGTCCTTTACTTAACATCCCTGGCCAAAGAAGAATGTTAAGTAAGAATATCTGATGATTTCTTTGTGGTTTGTGCTACTCTGTGCTATACTTGCAATAGTTAATCACTGGATATTCGGCTATATTATTTCATATGGCTCTCGACGTGACCAAAAAGAGCCAAACTGACCCTTTTGCAAATGCTGCTTTAATCATATTTTTATTTGCCTGATCCAGGAAGCAAAATGAAACAATTTTCTAGCTATGTTTTTTTGTTGTTGTTGTGATTTAAAATGACCTAAAATTAATTCGGAAACAATAAAACACTGAAGTTTGTCATCAAAGTCAAACTTAAGGTGCCTGTTTCATCTTGTTTTCCCTTTTTGAACCATTTTAAGAGAAGTGATTGTCTTCTTAATTAAAAAAAAAAAAAAAGGACTAATTTATTGCTTGGGGTCCAGCCTGTAAATCATCTGATCTAGAAGGAAGGAATTTCTTTTAAGACAGTTCATATTGAATGCACCAAAACAATTTCTACCTCAAGGCTTCTATCTGGTCAACCTCCGAAGAATGAATCTGAAAATGTTTTTGTCATCTTTGGTGATCTTTGCTTTTACTGATTTAATAGGTGTTTTAAAACAAAATGAACCAGTATAACAACAACAAAAAACCTTGAGGAAAACTCAAGCCACCAGCCTGTCATATAAAATGAGAGTATTAACATCTGTTGGTAAAAATAAAGTATTTTCAGTTCAGATATAAACATATGAAGGTAAGCAAAGTGATCCACCTGTGAAAGCATCATAGATTCCCAGTAAGGGTTGGGGAAGCAAAGGGAAGAATGCAGAGGACAGGCTGGAGGAATTGAGTCTTAAATTATCTCCACTTGTGGGGATCTCTGCATCCCCACACTGACCCGTGTTACATGGTCAAACGTTAGCTTCCAAGAAGGAACTGGAACTGTAATCTAGTACCGAATATTTTGCATCCTTAAACAGGGAATATCTTATAAGTGATGAGCCACAATCTACCATTTTGTTTGCTTTATGACTAAATAGAAGTCTCAAATTTTGAGTAAAAGGCAACTAAAAGCACAGGTTGTCTAGAAAAGCGGGCTTAAATAGAGACGATCTCCAACGTATCAAATGTATACTTCCATCCCTCCAGCTTTCCAGCTTCCACCCTAAGGAATTTTTTTTTAATGATCTTTGGATTAAGTGGGGGCTTTAAACACTGATTAATGCCACATTTATAATTAAGAATTTACTTTTAGATTTATTGTTGTAATGCTGTTAAAAGGTATATCCAATAAATATAAGTTTACAGATATTTTCCTAAAGAGAAATAAAAATTATGGACTGATTGAGATTAGGATGAATTGGAAGGCTTATGATAAAAGGTCTTAATTCTCCAGAAAAGTATTATGCCGTTGGAGTGGAGAGATTTCCCAGAGGTATTTTAGCTTGCTTGAATTCTACTCTGCAGCTGAATTTCCAAAAGATTATTATTGATTACCATTTAAAATGGGGGCTCCCTGAAAAAATATGATTTCCCTTTTGAAAAATAAGATAGTCTAGAATTGGAACCATCAGCCAACCATGTAAAGTCCTGCCCCCCAAACCCTAGGAGCCCAATGAAAGCCAATCTTTGTGCTACTGAGTATAGGCTCTATTCCTTGGAAAAGCCCCACTCTATAGGGTAGCCCAGAAATCTCTCAAAAAGAGATAATGAACTTGGACTCCGGTAGACCCAGGGAACTCCCCATGCAAAATGTATCCCAGGTCAGTGTAAGGTATCCATCCACCTATCAGGAAGCAGCAAGGCCGTCAGCAGGTAGATAAAACAATATTTATATAGACTAAGTTCTTTAATTGTTGCCTTCTCCATTTGCTAATATAGAGAGAATAAAATGTTTCTCCACATCATTTGGTCATTGGTTTTCCCAAGCATTTAAAAATGTAATAGGGATTTTGCATTTATGAATCAATATTTCTGTAGTGCATAAGACAGTGCCTTGTATATAATAAATGCTTTACATGTATTTTTACATTAAAACAAATCATTGTAAGAATTTAAACAACAGTGGATCGTATTTTCAAATGGCTAAGGAAATGCAAGGATTTGCTTTGCTTTGGGAACATTCTAATTAATTACTGCTCTCGTACATGCTCCTAATAAGTTTACTGGAGATTTCGCTTTTTCCCTCACTGGAAAGTTGAATGTGTGAGCTACACTAGAGCTCCCTGTGAGGCCTGCTTTCTGCTGCGAACTGACAATTTAGAAGTTTCTCTTTGTCAGAATCTAAATTCAATACTCTCGCATGCATTGCATCTTTCAAATTGAAAGATGCAAACGTTGGGATCTGGCAGCTGTTCATGGGGAAAGAAGGTGGAAGCATTATCTGACAATTGAAGATAGAAAACAATTAAGGCTGCCATATAAAGTATAACTTGAAGGTTGAATGGTATGGATTGCAAGGCTTTTCATGAAAATCTCTGTGTTTCTTCCCTTGTCAAGACAAGAGCTGGCTCATTTCCCAAGCTTTGGAAAGCTATCCATGAGCTCTCTAGAGAACGGCAAATAAATATCACCGTCTTCCCCGCACTGTGAAGAAAAAGTCAGTTGTGCTTCTTACAACTGATGTGTGAATCAGTTCAGGGGGGCGGGGGTGGGGGGAGTTCCTCTTCCGTTTTAGGTAACTAAACTTAAACAAAATAAGTCTTACAGTTCTGAGCCAATGTAAAAGTGTCATTCTTTTTTATTTATCGTGAGTTTTCATGGTTCACTGTTACTAGGAGTGAACAGAGATGTGAGTAAACTACAATAGCAGGGGCATCAGGACAAAAAGCCCTAAGAATTTGACTCTGGGAAACTTTAGGTGATGTGTGCTGCAAAAGACTGTTGTTTTTTTATTTTTTTATTTTTTTATATGTTTATTCCTTTTTGAAAGACAGAGCACAACCAGGGGAGGGGCAGAGAGAGGGAGGGAAACACAGAATCCGAAGCAGGCTCCAGGCTCTGAGCTGTCAGCACAGAGCCCGATGCCGGGCTCGAACTCACGAACCATGAGATCATGACCTGAGCCGAAGTCGAACTCGCTCAACCGACCGAGCCGCCCAGGCGCCCCATGCAAGAGACTGTTTTTATGTGTGCATGTGTCTTTCTAAATATGTTCTGAGTAGATGAGTACCGTTAAGCTCAGTGTGCGTACTACCTCAGCCAATATTAAGTGGAGGGGCAAAGAAAACAGACCTAAAAATGAAATGTTGATAAGGCACAGAGATGCTCCAACTTCTTCTGCAATCTGAAACACCTCCTTCCTCCAAGTAGTTCCTATAAATGTTTCCAACAGCAACCAAAAGAAAACTGAAAGGGATCTGTGGTAGAACCGAGCAAAGAGCATTCCTTGTGGTGCATTAGTTGAATGATTGCTGGATGGCTGAATCAAGGAAAGACTCTGGAATCACTCGGAGATGAGTGAGACACCTCCTGGCTTCGAGGTGCTCACAGTCTAGTGAGAAGAGAGACACTATGTGCAAAGGGCTAAGATACAGGTGGATATGATATCAAGGGAAACACTATAAGTAAATTATTTAGCCCCAGTGGATCTGGAAAGATTGCCAGAGAAGTGCACTTCCCACCCGGGACTTGAGGTATGACTAGGAATCTACACTTAATCTGTGGGAATAGAACTTCTGGTCTCCTGCATAGTCTAAAAAATTGAACCTTATTCCTTGAGTAGTGCTTAGTATCATGTCTGACGCATAGAAAGCATTGGGTAAAAAGGTGTCAAAAGATGTGTCTAGATTTCCAGGAGCTGTGGTTACAAAGTACCACAAACCAGGTGGTTTAAAAAACAACAGAATTTATGTTCTCACAGTTCTGGAATCTGGAAGTATGAAATCAAGGTGTTGTTAGAGACATGGAAGAGGATCCAACCTTGTCTCTTTCAGCTCCTGGTGCCCCTACACATTCCTTGGCTTATGATAGCATCACTCCAATCTCTGCTCCCAGCTTTAAGCTGCCATGTTACCTTTGTGTCCATGTGTTTCTGTCTTCTCTCCCTGTGTCTCTGTTTCTTCTTTTCATAAGGACACCGAATCATATTGGGTTAGGGACCACTGTAATTGAGTAAGACCTCATCTTAACTTGATTCCATCTTCGAAGACTCTACGTCTTTTTTTTTTTTAATTTTTTTTAATGTTTATTTACTTTTGAGACAATGGGAGAGAGACAGAGCATGAGCAGGGGAGGGGCAAGAGAGAGGGAGACAGAATCTGAAGCAGGCTCCAGGCTCTGAGCTGTCAGCACAGGGCTCAACGTGGGGCTGGAACTCACAAACGGCGAGATCATGACCTGAGCCAAAGTTGGACACTTAACCAACTGAGCCACCCAGGTGCCCCACGAAGACCCTACTTCTGAATAAGGTCACATTCACCCATACCATTAGAACTTCAACATATCTTGCCAGGGACACAACTCAACCCACAACAGAAGGAATGGGTCATTCAAGGTTTGGGGGCAGGAGGTTGGACCATATTTTAGAAGGTTAACACAAAACGCAGGGCAAAGGCTATATGAAAGTGGTGGGTTTAGAAGGAAGAGTCAGCACTCTCAGGTAAGGAATTATTGAGAGGAGACAGATGTTGAAAACTTCCAAGTGGGATGGTAGCCATGGAAAAAGGGGAGAGGGGACTGTTAGTTCCATAAGCTAACCGCCTGGTCAGATATGGGTAGGATTCAAAATCATTCCCAGGTTTTTAGCTTAGGAGGCAGACCTGACAAGTATTGGTACCATTAACAGTAACATGGAATGGAAGGGAAGGAGACTCTTCTCTGCAAAGACATTGATGTGTTCAGCCTTGTGTGTATTGTAACCAAGGTATATCCAGTACACTTTCAGGGAAAGGACTAGATATCCTTTCAGGGAAAGGATAGATAGTGTTGTCCACTAACACTCTCTGCAGTGGAATTTTTCTGTATCTGTGCTGTCCAGTACCGTAGCCACTGGCCACAAGTGGCTCATGAGCTCCTGAATTCTGCACCTATGGAGCTGAATTTTTAGTTCAATGTTACTAAATTTAGTTTGCCTAGTCCCATGTGGCTAGGTCCATCATACATTAGGTAGCAATGGTATGGCAGGTATTTGGAGACATGTGTTTAATATTTGAGAGAGACACACGGCCTGGTCCAGACTGGAGATTGAGTTTGGGGAGTCATGAGCTTATGGGCAATTGCTGAAGCCGTGTGAGTGCATGAACCCACCTCCCCCCCATCTCAGGGGAGGCCAGATGCTAACAAAGAGTAAAGAATGAAAACCTTGGGGAAATAGCAATATATAATTGATACACCACAGAAGAGGGGGAGCAAACGGCATCTGAGAAGAGGAAAGAAAAAGGACAAGAGAGGATGGTATTTCAAAAGCCATGGGAGAAATCTAAATGAGACAGCAAGTCCACTATATTGTATAAAAATATGTTTTCTTAGATAAACTATTGTCGTAGACTCTTGTCCAGCAAGAGAGCAAATGCAGGATTAAAATGCAAGAGAGGCTAATGTCTGGGAGGAGACAAGAGCCCCAGCTAAAGGCCCTTGCCCCATCTTTATTAGGATCAGAGGTTTACAAGAATGATGGATGTGCACAAAGAGACAATGGATCCATGGACATTAACTCATGGGTGTGAAGGAAAGGGGGTTTGGAAGATATGCGGTGTTAGGAGTTTGGGCCAATACGAAACAAAGTCCTGGTGCCAGGCAGATGGCTGTTTGCAGCAGACTGAGGCTCCACCTGTGTTTATGTAAACTTGCCTAGGGTACAAGAAAGACAGAGCATGCTACCTCAGGGTCCACAAGGCACCTTTCTTTCGCTAATTAGCTCCCCTCTGGACAGCTTCACCCCGCTGCTGTCTATAGCCCTGTTTACCTGTTTACCGAATTTGGTCCTTCCTTCCTACGAAAGCAGCTTTCTGCTATTGTACTAAGTTGGGGAGTGTTACCACCCTGAATACCTAATCTTGTTTACCTCGCTCTTGATGCTTTCATCCTGAGGCTTTTCTATTCCTCCATCTTTGTCCTAGACTGGGGGCCTTTGCCCTGTTTACCTAATCTTGTTTACCCAAACTTGGGTGTGTTCATCCTATGGCTTTCTAATTCTTTATGCCTGGTGAACCCCTCAGTGCAAGCTCAGGGAATCCCTAAGCTTGTTCCCCACAAACCATGAGAAAGGGATTTCAAAATTACAACATCCCTTCGCCAATAAACGCAGTGGCCATATTGCGTTCAGCAAGAGTTAAGTATGTTGTGTGCTGGAGACATGGATTTTTATGATATTCCCCCCTCTCATTCCCCACCAGCATGAAAGATATTTCAAAAGTTTACGGAGGAGGGGCGCCTGGGTGGCGCAGTCGGTTAAGCGTCCGACTTCGGCCAGGTCACGATCTCGCGGTCTGTGAGTTCGAGCCCCGCGTCAGGCTCTGGGCTGATGGCTCGGAGCCTGGAGCCTGTTTCCGATTCTGTGTCTCCCTCTCTCTCTGCCCCTCCCCCCGTTCATGCTCTGTCTCTCTCTGTCCCAAAAATAAATAAAAAACGTTGAAAAAAAATTAAAAAAAAAGTTTACGGAGGCAACAATACTCATAAAGATGGGACTATGGATACCAGATACCCCTTAAAACATAGCTCCACAACGGGAGGGCCCAGAATTTTTTCCGCATGAAGTCCTCTGAGAGATTGTATAATTTTTGTCAAATGCTTCTACCGATAACAATACCAGTTTTCATAGACTTCATCTAATTACTCTATAAAATGAGTGGAATTATTTCCAGTTTACAAAAGAAGAGGCTTATGTCTTAATGAAGCTCTAGGCTGCTTGCCTTAGACGATGCAGGTTGCACGTCGTAGAGCAGAGACAGGAACCCAGGGCCATCTGTATTCAATGTTCTTTTTGACCTTAACAGCGTTCCCTTAACTTAAGACACTGACAAATGCTGTCATGACTTTTGCTGCGATCTCCTTACCACCTGTACTACTATGAATTTAATATCATTAAAAGTAAACTTCAATTATTGCCTAAAAGCCAAATACTTGAAAGGCCAGCATCACTTGTGATAAATAGATGATAATTTCTAATAAAAATAAATTATGATGGGCAATAAAAAATTAAAATATGATTAAATTAATGTCATTAACTACTGATGCCTGTCAAAGAGTTTGCATCTGAGACCTTCAAACGGAAATTCTCAAAAGAGGCTCAACCATAAGAAGAACATCCCCTTGCCTTTTGCAAAGGATAGCATCTAATAGCAGTGAATTCTCACAGGGATGAAGCATCCTACGTTCCTTTAAAGGATAAGTAGTATAAGGTCATCTCCCTTTGCCATATTATAGATAAGAAAAAGAAAGGTGCTGAGAAGTCATCATTTCAACCTAGGATAAAACCATAAGGCTGATGAATTTAACCCAGGACTCTCACATAGTTTCTGAGGTCACCTGTTATTTCCTCTGGCATTACTTTCCTAAAACATCTTTTGTAGATATTCACGTTGGAGACAAAATCAAACTGCATTTCTAAAGATGCCATTCTCTACATTTCATTTGATTATATTTATGTTCTTTAGAACAATGCACTTTAAAAGCTTCCTTAGCAGTATGACTGTTGCCTTTTAGAAAAATTAAAGGTCAAAGAGGATCCATGCCCAGCATCGTATAGGGTCAAACACTGGATACACTGGGGAACTGGTGCTCAGCATAAAGACTGAGCCAGGCATTTCACTAGACCATATGCCCTGACAGGAGAGAAGCTTCATCATCCTCATCATGACTGCAAGGATCAGGGGCACCTCGGTGGCTCAGTGGCTTAAGCATCTCTTGATTTCGGCTCAGGTCGAGTACTTGCGGTTTATGAGTTTGAGCCCCACGTCGGGCTCTGTGCTGACAGCACACAGGCTGCTTGGAATTCTCTCTCTCCCATTGTCTCCGCCTGTCCCCCCACTCGCTCTGTCTCTCTTTCAAAATAAATAAATAAACTTCAAAAAAAAAAAAAAGACTGCAAGGATCAATCACCATAGCCCTATCCTTATGGGACTGGTCCACGTGACTAACAAAGCAGGTTTTTGTTCTTGGACAGAAGTCTTTGTCACCATCTGATCCTGTTGGGGGGTGCCACCTTCTGGACGACAATCCTAGAAAGAATCTTTGGGTCCTAGAGGTAACTTTCTCCAGGTAAAATGCAAAATTAACCTTGTCTATATAAATTTCCACTTTATACAACCAATACCTTAACTAAGTTCTGGGGTGTGTACATTATGTGAACCACATTAAAAGAAAATATTTTGAAAGAAAACAAGAAGGAAAAAGATCCCTCAGATTGTATTTTTTTTTCACTAGTGAGGTTTTAGAGATCTATTTTTTTAAGCTTGAGTTTAAGCTAAGAAAAGAAACCTTGCTTTTTATGGCAAGCGTTCTTGAGCAGAAAGATAATTTATAATGGAAAGCATCTTGCAGAAAAGTTTTGGTAATCAGAGGGGGAAAATGCAGAGTAGCTTTGTAAATTTTGACTTTGAAAGGCCAGTGTAATGTAAATATGACTTCCTCGCGTGTAAACAGCAGTGGTTTGAAAATAAAAACTTGTACGAAACAGGCAGCTATCTAGTTAGAGGAAAATGTGTCTAATAAGCATGAGTGTATGAGATGCCTTGAATATTTTTGATACTGCACTATAATTACTAAAGATGCAAAATTTCCAGGACTTTTGAAACCATGAGAAAACAAGTTTATTGGGTTTTATTTTTCCCCCAGAATAAGATAGCTATATTTAAAAAAATTTTTTTTAATATTTTATTTTCTCTTTGAGACAGAGAGAGACAGAGCATGAGCAGGGGAGGGGCAGAGAGAGAGGGAGACACAGAATCCAAAGCAAGCTCCAGGCTCGGAGCGGTCAGGGCAGAGCCCGATGCAGGGCTCGAACTCACGGACCGTGAGATCTTGACCTGAGCGGAAGTCAGGCGCCCCAAGATAGCTATTTTTTTTGGTAGTCTTTACATATGTAGTGTAACCTAAGTACACTAAATGTATTGTTCCCACATAAATTACATACTTGGAATGTTTTAAATCATTAATGTAATCACCAGTGCTTAAACTTTCTCTTCCTTTAGTCAAGAGATGAAAATATGAATAAAAAAGTATAATTATATTTATTTGCCTTAAGATCTCCTTTGTATCAAACAAAGATTGCACCATTTTGAGAAAGTCCAAAAGCTTACCAAAAATATTGTTGAGTTCAAATGTTTTATGCTACTGGGAGATTCTGTAGTCATTGTTTTTACCTTGGACTTCTGAAAACTGTCTTTTGTTCCAGGCTTAGACAAACTGTTCTATCCCTTACCATCCTGGGTTTAGGCTGATTTGAGCACATTCTCAAAAGGGTCATTTTTCTCGCTCCCTAAAGGATGCAAGAAATTGGAGAGGTCAAAATCTTTGCTGTGGAGGTCCTTGAATGGGACTGTGGTACAGAAAGGAGTTGGGCTAGGAATATTTGCTTTAGAATCTAGTCAAATGCAAAAACTCCTCCCTTCCTAGACCCCACTGGGCACTCAAGCACGGTAATAATGTGTGGTAAATGATCCAACGAAAGAATGAATCGTCACTTTCTTTTCTGCCTATAAATCTGTAATCCTAGAATTTGCAGCAGCCCAACCTACTGCATTTTCGTACCCAGTGGCTATCCCTGTGTACTGCTTGCCATCCATTCTCTATATATTCCTGTTGGCATCAGTGCTGTGTATTTTTCATTTGATTTCAGTCTTTTGTGTATATCCACCTTCCCAATATCATTAAGAGACACAGGCCACAAAATACACATCTCATGACGAAAATACATGCTCATTTCCTTAAATTCTCACATTCTGCTTTCATGACACTTTCATATGTGTGTCTCTGTCTTTCTTACAGAGTCTTACATATTCATAATTGGTAACCTCTTCTCTAATTCTTATATTTGCAATTAACCAGGGGTGCCTGGGTGGCTCAGTCACTTAAGCCTCTGACCCTTGATTTTGGCTCAGGTCAGGATCTCATAGTTTGTGAGTTTGAGCCCCACATCAGGCTCTATGCCGACAGTGTGGAGCCTACTTGGGATTTTCTCTCCCTCCCTATCTCTGTATTCTTCCCCCACTTGTGTCCTCTAAATAAATAAATAAATAAATAAATAAACACTTTAAAAAAAAATGTAATTAACCAGACATGTCTTTTTTGCAGACTTTATACTTTTTCCTCTTATACCTTTGGCTGTCTGTCCACCCCTCCATGCAACCATCCATCCTACCACAAAGTAACTCATTGAGTCTACATTTAACAGATTTCATTATCAGTTTATATGTTTATTTTTGAAAAAAATTTTCCTCAAAAAATGTCTGCAGGGAAAAGAGTAGTGTTGGTAAATTTCAAAAGCCATCTGCTCTGGAGAAGGTTGGGAAGATGGCAGGGTAAGAGGAGCCTACGCTCACCTTGTCCCACAGATACAAATAGGTAACACTCACATCAGTGTAAATGACCCAGGAAATGACCCGAAGACTGGCAGAACAAACTCCATAACTGAAGGTAGAGAAGAGGCCATATTGAACAGAGTAGGAAGCGCAGAGATGCATTTGGAGATGCTGTGGGGAACAAAGGGACTGCAGCCACCCAGTGGGGGAAGGGATCCATGGGTACAGAGCAGGGAGAGAAACAGGCTGTCGCACGAGGGAGCCCACATGGGTAAGACAAATCCCCATAACATTTGGCTTTGAAAACAACAGGAGCTGAATTTTATGAGTTTTTACAACCAGCAGGACTTAATGCCTAGAATTTTTCAAATCTGTGGGTTCAGTTCTGGGAGAGCCTAGAAGGTGAGAAGAAGCTGAGTCCCCGTTCTTAAAGAAACAGCATGACAAACAGCCCACAAAGCTACAAGGCAGAAGCAGCAGTTTGCAGAATGCCTGGAACATACAGGAGGGAGAATAGTTTACTCATTTTGGAGCATGTCCAGGAGGCGCAGGGTTCACTGAGGGACTTCTCCAGAAACAAAGGAGCTGGCAGGTGCCATTTCCCTCCACTGCCCGTGCAGCGTAAACACATGGCCACCTGTGAGAACCATCGTGGCTCTGAAATTCACTACCCTACTTGTTCACACCAAACCCCACCATGCTTCCTTGGAGCCACCCTTTCCAGTCTCACTCGCCTCAGTCCTGGAACTGTGGGCCCCCTCTCCCGGAAGACTGGCATGAACTTTGCCAACACTGCATCTCCCAACTGGCATGATTTGCAGAGCCTGAGTCCCAGCAGTGGCAGCAGCAGGTCTCCTTTCACTAGCTGACTGACATACATCTTTCTAAAACTGTGTGCCCCACCCTGGGCAGGGAGCCAACCCTATCTACAGCAGGAAAAGAGACTTTTGCAGACTACTGGAACAAAGGAAAAAGCAGCCAGGATACAACAGCAGGGCACACACAGCACACATAGGAAGCACCCTGAAACACCAGGTTCTGGTGAACAGAGAACATTGCATTGCAGGGCACTGAAGGATCTCTTCTTCAGAAGACCACTACTCCCAGCAGGAGATGTAGCTGACTGTCCTAACACAGAGGAACAGACACAGAGAGTTAGACAAAATCAAGAGACAGAGGAGGATGTCCCAAATAAAAGAACAGGGCAAAACCACAGCAAGAGACCTAAGTGAAACAGAGATAAGTAATATGCCTGATAGAGAAGTTAAAGTAATGATTATAAAGATAGTCACTGGACTTGAGAAAAGAGTGGAGGACATCAGTGAGATCCTTAATAAAGAGATAAGAAAGAACCAATCAGAGATGAAGAACACTGTAATGAAATGAAAAATATACTTGATGGAATAAATAGCAGGCCAGAAGAAGAAGAATGAATTAGCAACCTGGAAAACAGAGTAATGGAAAGTAATCAAGCTGAGCAAGTGAGAGAAAAAATATATCTACAAAATGAAAATAGATGTAGGGAACTCAGTGAATCCCATCAAGCATAACATACGAATTATAAGACAAAAGAAGACAAAAAAGAGAAAAGGGGGCAGAAAATTTATTTGAAGAAATAATAGCTGAAAACTTCTTTAACCTGGGAAAGGAAACAGATATCCAGATCCAGGAGCACAGAAATCCCCTAACAAAATCAACTCAAGGATGTCCACCTTAAGACATAGATAATTAAAATGGCAAAAATTATTGACAGAGAATTTTAAAAGCAGGAAGAGAAAAGAAGATGGTTACATACAAGGGAAACTCCATAAGGCTATCAATGGATTTTTCATGAGAAACTTTGCAAGCCAGAAAGGAGTAGCATGACATATAGAAAGTGCTAAAAAGAAAAAAAATCTGCAGCCGAGAATACTGTATCCAGCAAGGCTGTCATTCAGAAAAGAAGGAAAGATAACATTTCTCAGAGAAACAAAAGCTAAAGGAGTTCATGACCGCTAAACCAACTCAGAAAGAAAGAAAGAAAGAAAGAAAGAAAGAAAGAAAGAAAGAAAGAAAAAAGGGTAAAGGAGACTCTCTGAATGAAAAGGAAAGACCATAAGTAAGAGTTATAAAAGTGGGACACACAAAAGCAGTAAAACAAAGTATATCTGTAAAAATCAGTCAAGAGATTCCCAAAATAAAACGATGTAAAATATAACACCATATACCTAAAATGTTGGGGGTGAGTAAAGAATGGGTTCAAACCTGAGTGACCATCAACTTAATACGGACTGCTATAGGCAGAAGATGTTATAGACAAACCTAATGCTAACCACAAATCAAAAATCAGTAATAGATATGCAAAAAAGATAAAGGAATCCAAGCACATCACTATAGAAAGCTAGCAAGCCATGAAAGAGAGCAAGAGAAGAACCAGGGAACTACAAGAACAACCACAAACAAGTACCAAAATGGCAATAAATACATATCTATCGAAAATTGCTTTGAATGTAAGCGGACTAAATGCTCCAATCAAAAGACATAGGGTGTCAGAATGGATTTAAAAAAACAAGAACCATCTATATGCTGCCAACAAGAGACTCATTTCACACCTAAAGACACATGCAGATTGAGAGTGAGGGGATGGGGAAATGTTTATCACGGCAAATCAATGTGAAGAGAAAGAGGGAGTATCAATACTTATATGGGACAAAATAGACTTTATTTTTTTTAATGTTTTATTTATTTTTGAGACAGAGAGAGACAGAGCATGAACGGGGGAGGGTCAGAGAGAGAGGGAGACACAGAATCTGAAGCAGGCTCCAGGCTCTGAGCTGTCAGCACAGAGCCCGACGCCGGGCTCGAACCCACGGACCGCGAGATCATGACCTGAGCCGAGGTCGGACGCTTAACCGACTGAGCCACCCAGGTGCCCCAATGGGACAAAACAGACTTTAAACAAAGGCTGTGACAAGAGACAAAGAAGGGCACTGTAATAATAAAGGAGGTAACATAACAAAGAGATATAACAATGACCTTGATAAGGGCACTAATCCCATTTGTGAGGGTTCTACTCTCGGGACCCGATCACTTCCCAAAGGCCCCACCTCCTCATGCCTTCACCTCGGTGGTTAGGATTTTGACATATGAACTTGAGAGGGCTACCAACATTTAGACCATAGCATGACTCATTATTCTTTATTATTTGTTTAATTCCCAAGTGTTATTTATTCAATGATGACAAATTATATCCTTTCAAAAAGTCTCTGAGGGTTCTCGATCTGAGTAAGTAGGAAATAACCAGAGAATGCTGGTGCACATTCTGGCAAAAGAGACACCCGGCTGCCCTGGTGGAAATCCCCCAGACCCCCTCCACTTGTCTCCTCACGTGGGTAAGCAGTGCCGCGCGATCATGAATTACTCCTACCCAGCTGTGGAGCTCTAGAAAAGGCAGGACGGAGAGCTAGTGCCTGCTCCTGAGTCCCCTCCAGGGCAGGATGTTCCTCACAGACGTGCGAGGCTGCCCTCCGTTTCTGAGTGTGAATTCTGGAACGCTCGGGTATGGTTGTTGGCAAAGAAAAACCTGAACGCGTCACCAAAGGCACAGCCGTGCTGGTCAGTCTGGATGCATTCCCATTCTCTGCCTCAGTGCGGGGTGGGGGGGGGGGTGTGAACGCGAAGAAAAGTGAATTGGCAAAAGATGCAGGTTTAGGAAGCTGCCCCGACCCCCACTATGAATATGTTCATCCCGCAGGGGGCCCAACTCACGATGTGCAGGTCTCCGCAGAGTACTGCTTGTCTTTCAAGGTGAATAGAATGTAGGCAGGTAGGAGAGAGATGTCAGAGCCCTCGTAGCAGCTAAACGTCAGAGCTGAAAGCCTGAGACTGACCTCCCCTCCTGGCCCTAAATAAGCTGTTCACGTGCCTAAGGAAAATGCTGGCTTTGGAGGCAATTCTCAGAGTTCACCTAATGACGAAGGTTAGTACCGCAGTAGCTTGGATGGCAGTTTGGAAATCCCTAATTGGTTTCCATGCAAACTTGTCCTTACGGATTTACTGTTTATTTTACCTGATTACAAAAGAGAGAGGTACCTACTTCCTTTCTTATGAACGATTTAAAATGCAGTAGGTATACCACCTGGGAGACAGAAGCACATGCCAAGCTAGAAACCGTTGTTTTCTGAACATCTAAGTATTTCCTCTCAATTCAGAACATTCATATGCAGCTACCGTGTACCATAAACCATGTCAGGTGCTTCCAGGACACAAGTAAGAAAAGGATTCAGTCATTGTCTCAAAGGAGCTTTTAGTGTAATGAAGGCATATCTGTCATCTGCTGCCACAGTAATGCTGTGTAACAAGTCGCCCCAAGCTCAGTGGGTTAGCTTACACATCTCTGGTTCACCTGGGCATTGGCTGCCCCCAGCTGGGTTTGGTTGAGCGTGGCTCTAAGCTGCAGGTTTCAGCCAGTTCTGTCCTCTCCATGGTCCTCTCCCCACCGTAAGGTCAGTGGACTAGCCAGGCATGTTCACATCTCCTCATATTCACTGGCCAAAGCAAGTCACGTGGCCAAGTCCAGCATCACTGGATGGAGCAAATATACTGCACCTAGAAGGAATGGCAGAGTCACCTGGCAAAAATGTGTGGCTGTAGAGAGAGGTGCAACATTGAGAAAAATAATACAGTCAAGCACATCAGGGAAAGATAAACTCACAACTGCCTAATAACCAAGGATGGAGATGTGAATAGGAAGGGGATTAATTATTTCTCAAAGACATTAGGAAAATATTTTTAGAGGAGGTAGCATTCGTTGTTAGTATTGCAAGAGGCAGACAAGGGGAGAGGAAGTAGGCAGTCATTCAGAGATGCTCCACGAGCAAAGTCATGGGCACGTGTAGGACGTTTTCAGTGTCAGGTTATAAAGAAAGAAATTGAAAGAACACATGATAGCAGTAGAAAAAGGATACCAGTAGGAAAACTACAGACAGACCCTCAGTGGAGATTCCCGTGTCAGAAGTTCCTGTGTCCTCTGTTATTATTGGAAGTTCTTTGAAAAAAAACAAGTGTTTGAAAATTCCCAAGTATGAAATGTGGAAAAGCACACAAGAACAGAATTTTTGTTTAAGTCTTTGGAACTGGAATTAGAGCTAGAAATACCTTAGAATTCATCTAGCCCATATCATTTATTCTACAGAATAAGAAACTCATGCTTTGGGGATGAATATACTCTGCGTGCGTGTGTGTGTGTGTGTGTGTGTGTGTGTGTGATCGCACGTGCGTGTGTGAAATATATAGACATTAGAGAGACAGAATAAATGTCATCCTAAATACATCTGTCCAGCTATCTATGTAAACTGTATGATAAATAAATATATTTATATAGAAACTAAATTATTTCATATAGATATAGCTATCAAGGTGGGGATATGAAATGAGCAGCCTTCTTGAATTGGTATTCTAAAGAACTCTTCATCCCTCAAAAGCTTAAAAACCACTTTTATCCTCATTAAGTGATCTTTTCTGGTGTCAGGGAGCAATACGAATCACATCATTGGAATGCGGAAGACAGTTGTTAATAAGGAAAAACATATATTGCCACAGGTAGTCAAGGCCTGGAAATACCATCTGAAATGGCCGGTCTAATGGAGGAAGTAGGTGGATCCTCAGACCCCTGGCAGAGTTTGGGGTGCCATTATCAAAAGATGGGGGCCTGGACACTGGGGGACGGGCCAGAGGAAGACAGCAGTGTTCTCTGTATCTCTTTCTCTTCGGAAACTCGTTCCCGCGTCTGTAAACGGAACATCATTATCCGCCTGACCAAAATGTGATTAGAAAAAGGAAAAGAGTTTGTGTTCATAATATGTGAGGTTTCTTCCCAGAATAGAAATAATGAAACTTTGAAGGTGTGCCCTTGAGATAACCGCCAGGAACGTAGATCAGAAGTCAGCAAGCCGTGGCCCTCGGGACGAGCCCGGCTGGTCTGTTTCGATAGAACAAGTGTCATTGAAGCGGCCACCGCCGTTTGTTTACGGACGGTGTGTGGCGGCCTTGGCACCACGGTGGCGCGGCTGACTGATGGCAGCAGAGACAGCTCCCGTGTGGCCTGCAGTGCCCATACCTGGTCCTTCCCGGAAAAGGTTGCCCGCCCCTCCTGGAGATGATGGAGGATTAGCCTTTGTCTGGAACGGGTGAAACGTGCACGCGCCGCTGCTTCCGGTGATGGATGCAGCCGGGGGGGATGGATGCCCAGGATGGGTTACCGGTGGAATGCGCGTGACGGCGGCGGCGGCCTCCTTCCCGGGGCTCCGCGGCCGCCACCCTTAACCCTTTGCTCTCTGTCCTTTGCCAGACTCCGACCTGAGCATGCGCACCCTGAGCACGCCCAGCCCGGCCCTGATATGTCCACCGACCCTGCCCGGATTTCAGAATGGAAGGGGCTCGTCCACCTCCTCGTCGTCCATCACCGGGGAGACGGTGGCCATGGTCCACTCCCCGCCCCCGACCCGCCTCACCCACCCGCTCATCCGGCTCGCCTCCCGACCCCAGAAGGAGCAGGCCAGCATCGAGCGCCTCCCGGACCAGTCCATGGTGCAGATCTTCTCCTTCCTGCCCACCAACCAGCTGTGCCGCTGCGCGCGCGTGTGCCGCCGCTGGTACAACCTGGCCTGGGACCCGCGGCTCTGGAGGACTATCCGCCTGACGGGCGAGACCATCAACGTGGACCGCGCCCTCAAGGTGCTGACCCGCAGACTCTGCCAGGACACACCCAACGTCTGTCTCATGCTGGAAACCGTAACTGTCAGTGGCTGCAGGCGGCTCACGGACCGAGGGCTTTACACGATCGCCCAGTGCTGCCCGGAACTGCGGCGCCTGGAGGTCTCGGGCTGTTACAACATCTCCAACGAGGCGGTCTTCGACGTGGTGTCCCTGTGCCCCAACCTGGAGCACCTGGATGTGTCAGGTAAACGGCAGCTGACCTCCCGTCGGTGGGGCCCTCCGGTGCACCGTCCCGAAGCGGGAGAGGGACACCGCTGCCTGGAGGAGGTCCCCTCCCTGATAGCCAGTAGGGACGGAGGGTGGGCAGCAGGGAGGCTGACTCTTCTGGAGAAACCGTCTCTATGTAATCAGGACCCCAGGAGGCCAGAGGTCTCCCTTTCATCAAACAATGCCAACTTCTTTTTTTTTTTTCAAGTTTTTAATGTTTATTTATTTGAGAGAGAGAGAGAGAGGAGAGCGTGAGCAGGGGAGGGTCAGAGAGAGGGAGACACAGAATCTGATGCAGGCTCCAGGCTCCGAGCTGTCAGCACGGAGCCGGACGCGGGGCTCGAACCCACGAACTACGAGATCATGAACTGAGCTAAAAGTCGGACGCTTCACCGACTGAGCCACCCAGGCACCCCAGACAATGCCAACTTCTTAAAGGCACTAGTGTCACCGTTTTGTCTGGCCATTAAGTTAGTCTGACTTTTAAATAACGCCCTTCCTCCCCATGGCCGTCACTTAATGTCAGAGCAACCACAGAAATGGGAACCAAGTAACTAACTCCGACACAGGCAGTTTAGACACCACCCTGAGCCCAAAAGCTGTGTCTGAGCTGACTCTGTGCTCTGGGCTGTGCTCAGAATTGCCTGCCATCTTGCAGACACTGGGGAAAATCCATCCTGTCCAAGTGTCTCCTTATATTTCACCTCCACTCTCCTCACCCTTGGGTTGATTTTGTATATATATATATATTTTAAGCAGCATTCTCAGTTACGTAGTGCAAGAATCAGGCCCATCGAGGGAAGCCTTTAGATCTTTTTAAAATTGAAGGAAATCCCAGCATGGTTGCTTTGCTCGAAAACCTCTCTCCGGCAGGAAGAATTAAAACCCAGACTCACACTTTGGTGCCAGACGAGGATCCAGCCGGACTGACAGCCTTTACCTCCTTCACTGCCCAGTCAAAAGGCCAACATTTGAGAGGCTGAAATGTGTAAGATGCATCAGGGAGTTAAAGAAACGAACAGCCTGAGCCACCACCTCAGGGATGGTTGGGGAGGGGTCAAGCAGTAAAAACCACGGTGACAGGCAAATAAACAGAACTTGGGATTTACAAGCCTCTGAGGGAAATGAGACCCTCCAACAAAATCTGAAGGAAAAGTCCACTCTCTGAGCTTGCTCTCTCTTTCAAAAGCCGACATCTGAAACTATTTCAGATGACAGTCAATTATTTTTCGCAGATTCTTTCCCTTGCTGGAAAGCAACTCGTTTCTCCCCTCCTTCAGCTGGCTTCAGGACAAAACCATAGTAACCGTACGTTCAGTTAGTCATGAGCAGCTGTGGGCATAAAGAGGCAGGAAACAAAGAGGTTTTCTTACATTTTTCCTCCAAGGAATTCTGGAAAGAGAACGCATTGTGATGTGATGGAGACTGGTTTCAAAACTCTGTGATTTGGGACAGTTCACAGCTTTCTCTCGATGTGTTTCCTCTTCAGTTAAAAGAAAAAAAAGTGAGGAATTGGCTTCTTTAACATGCTAAGATTGTGAACATTGTGAGCCTGGTTTTCAGAACCTCGTTTCCTTTTCTTTTCGAAAATCAGATTAGAGAAGGCCTTGTTTTTGGAATCCCCATCTTTGTTAAAGGAGTTCCCACGCACCCTTCATCCAGGCTGCAAATTGTGCCCTCTCTTTTGGAGTCCTTTGGAAATTCAGAAATGTGGAAACTACTTTGGGAATGGAAATTCCTGGGCTTCTAACTGAGTGAGTGGACCCTGCTTCGCCCTTTTGACTAACCATTACGTAAGCCATGGTGCCCTCCTTCTGTATCACCCTAAATTTGCAGAGCCTAATATATTTGTGGCTTTCTCACATGCCCTCTCTGTGACCCCCTGTGATCTATGTGGCGATTATATACACAAGGGAATCTCTAACTCACCAAGTTAAGAGCACAGAATTCCAGCTGGGGGGGTGGGGAGGTGTCCAAATGGTGCCCTCCAGTTTTGAGGGAATCTGGCAACATTATGTTGATACTGGGAGAAGCCAGAGGGCTGCCAGAGGTAATTTCCCTATGCCTTGTTCCCTTTGGTTTTCAAGTTGACCTTCTCGTTGGCAGTAAACTTGACTTTGCAAGATTCATCCCTGATCTAGAGCTTAATTCCCCGTGAGGATGTGAGACTGCCTTCCTTGAACCTAGTGTGCCCACTTTAAAAGCTATCTTTTCAAGTCATTGAAACTGACTACAACTAGCTGTAGGGTTTTGTCATGATCACATATTACCTTGTATTAATATTTAGTCTGGGTTCTTCAGAGAAACAGAATATGTGTGTGTGTGTGTGTGTGTGTGTGTGCGCGCGCGCGTGTGTGCGTGTGCGCGCGCGCGCAAAGAGATCTATCTGCCATCTGCAAGCTGGAAACCCAGGAGAACTGGAAATGCAGTTCAGTCCAAGTCCACAAGCCTGAGAACCAGGACTGTTGATGGTATAAGTCTCAGCTCGAAAGCAGGAGAAGACCCATGTGTCAGTTCAAACAGTGAAAGCAGAGAAAGAATTCTCCATTCCTCCGCCTGTTCAGGCCCTCAACAGATTGCATGATGCCCATCCACACTGGGGAGGGCAGTCTGCCTTACTGAGTCCACTGATTCAGATGTTAATGTTACCCAGAAACGGCTTCACAGGTACCCCCAGAAACGTTTAGCCACGTGTCTCGGCACCTTGTCATCTACTCACGTTGACACATAAAATTAACTGTCACCATTAATAATATCTTTGAACATCAATGGAATGTGGTAAAGCCGGGCAGTTTTCAAAGTGTAAAACCGCGTGATTATTGCAGATGAAATTGCTTCAAAGGGTCCTCTTCCAACTGGAGACCTGGGAGTCCTCCTTGCTTTTCTTTACCCGATCTTATACACAGAACCAGTAGAATCCTGTGCAGGTGTTTCTACTTGCCCAGTACCTTGATTCTCTCCCCTCTCCTCTACCTGCTGCCACGATGCATGATTCACTAGCCATTCTCCTTACGTTCATCTCAACCCCATCAACCGACCCTCCACACAACCAACCTCCAGAGGCACTTTTTTTCAAACAGCAAGTCAAACCATACATTTTCCTGCATAAAATTTCCAGTTGCTCCCCATAACCTCCAGGAAGAATTCGAGTTCTGCAGCAAAGCGTAGACGGCCCTTCATGAGCTGCCCTAGGTTCACATGTCACTTTTTCCACTCAGTGCTCCCCTCTATGGAGCCATTGGCTCTCTACACGTGTGTATGTTTCTCCAAACACATCACATCTGTGCACACTGGGGCGTATGGACACCTCTCTGGCTTACATGCTGTTCCCTCATCTGTCCCTCCCCAACAGCCCTCTTAACAGCCTTCTCATTGGCCAAGCTCTAATCCAAGTATCCCCTAAGGAAAGCCTTCCCTGCCTGACCCCCAGCAAGTTAAGTTTCCTCCCAGCTCTTTGCCTTTTGAGTACAGGCAGGTAAAGCATCACTGGGTTTTGCAATTGAGTATTTGCATATTCCCAGATTCCTTTCTCTCAATTCATTATAAGCTTTATGAGGGCAAAAATGAGGCATGTTCTGTCTTTGCACTTGAGGATACCACCGTTATGTGAACTTATGTGTGTCAAAGTCTTCAGTGGTCATCTTGACTTCTAAAAGGTTCAGACAAAATTGCCATTGGTTAATACTCTAAACACGCATTTAGGAAGCTACCGTGGCTAAAACTTCCTTATCAGTAGAAGTGGTTTGGTTGGGAAATTAATAAATATCAATGGTTAACATAAATATTAAATATTTAAGTATCAAATAAACATGTATGCTCTGCTCCAAACCGTGTAGCAGGCATGCACTAAGTCATGACTGTTGTCATTGTTTTTGGATTGTCATTGTTATAAACATGCTTGGAAGTCAGTACTTGGTCTATGTTGACTTCACCATCATATCCCAGAGAAGGTAGAGGTATTACCCCAATAATGAGAGGAAGTGTTAACGAAGATTATATTTGTGAAAGGAGAACCAAATCTGGAACTAACTGAAGAAACGCCAGAGATCTGTTCAACCTATATTGTTCATTTCCCACTGAGTACTATCCATACTCCTAACCCTGAGTATTAGGGCAGGCCCCATAATCTGATCCCAGTGGACCATTCCTATCTTAGTTCCCATCAAATCGTTTCAGAAACCCTGCATTCCACCCTGTGGAAACTCGTCACAACCCCTCTGCCCCCCTGCTTTCTTGTCTCTCATATTTGCTTGTGCTGTTACTTACTACCTGAGCTCCATATTATGTAACCAAAGTGCTCCCCTCAGTCAAGAATCCCCTTATAGATAATCACCGCTTCCAAGACTCCTGAGTCCTCGGTATCTGAATGTTCACTTCGTGCCGACACATGTACAGTAAATCTCTCATGCGGTTCATCAGTTGCCCGCCATATCCTCGTCATTTCTTACCTCCTCTCCTATAACCGAAGCCCTGGATCAGGAAACGTTCCCTAGTCTGGCTGTACAAGTCCCATAATATTACTGAGTGTGAGATACCTCACCTTTAAAAAAAATAAAGGTTAATTGGGAGGATTTCTACGGTGGTCTGCACCTCTGTAATGTATGAATGCATGAACTAACCACAGATACTACCTACTCAGCCATGGACCAATTTATTTTCTTCTCAAGCCAAACCTAACAAGCCTGTAGGAATTAAGACCGAAGCTTAAATTTAAAATTACTGCTCTAAAACAATGCAAGCATATCAAAGTAGTGTCTTCCACCAAAACTGAGCTTAACCAGTATTTCATTAAATTGGGGACTCAGTTTCAAACACAAGGCATATATTTCCCTGAATCAAACATACTGTCCTTCCTGGAGTGCATCGGATTTTACTAGATATTTAAGATAAATAAATAAATAAGAAACCAGAACTAAGAGTTTAGGAACAAAGGTTGTCGTATGATCTTGAAAACCAAAGTGCCTTCACAGGCATCACAGATGGGAAAACCACTACTGTGGACATAGAAATTCCATAGAAACAGGATTACAGTTGCTCTAACAAAAAAAGAAACTCAAAACAAAGGACGATTTCAAAGCCGAAGTTGAAACTGAAAGGAACAACTTTCAAAGCAGAGGCTGAACCACCTTCTGCAAAACCACAGAGGCTATTGGAGCAGAGTGGACGGCCTCTGACGAGTCACAGCTTTGTTCTCCAGCATTGGACTGTATGCTTTACTCCTTCCTGAACTTCTTTGACTTGGTAGCACTTGGCTTTTGAACCTCATTACTCCCAGGGCCTGAATTTTATAAGAGTTTCCTGGGCAGCCTGCCAAGACGTGGGAGGAAAGTCCCCATTAGCACTATTATGTCACCACTTGGGAGCTCGGGTATTGCTTGAGCAGCCAGAGCACGGAGGTGCCTGAGGTGAAGCACCTGGCTTTGGAATTGCCAGAAGGATTCAGGATGAGCACAGAGAAAATGAAAAATATGTATACACGTTATGTAGTGGGATGAAGTATCTATCCATACACATTGATTTATGTTATGTATTGATGGCACACCATTTATATTTATATACTAAAACTATACTGTAATATACATATTTTACATACATAAAAGTATGCTGTAATATATATATGTATATGTAATATTACAGTATAGTCTTAGTATATAAATAAATGGTGTGCCATCAATACATAACATAAATCAATGTGTATGGATAGATACTTCATCCCACTACATAAAGTGTGTGTGTGTGTGTATATATATATATATATACATAAAGTGTATAATACATATGTATACATATGTAAAATATGTATATTACTGTATGTTTTTATATATAGTATATTTGTATATACAGTATATTATATATATTTATATATTAATATATAGTGAACTGAAATATATATTGAAATTCGTATTTCATATATGATTATATATAGTATAGGATGTATACAATGTATAATTTATACACATATTCTTAGGGTAAGAATAGCTAGATTTAGGGAGATAGCTAAAGACATCTTCCAATCGTGTGAGGAAGGACAGAGTATTAAAGGGCTTTCTAGATCTAAAAAAAAAAACAAAACACAAAAGTCTTCCTAAGCATTAATTTCCTCATCAGTAAAATGGATTAGGAATCAGGTAAGAAAATGTTCATAAAAGCATTCTGGAAACTTCATAATTGAATACAAATAAAAGGCATTATAATTCATTGTAAAATAGACACCTGTTTTGCAGTATAAATATACATCAGCCATGGTCAAAGTCCTGAGGACATTTAAATGTTTGAATTTAAATTATCCTATCTAAGTGGGGCAGAAGTAACTCTAGACCAAGGTCCGCAAGTATTTCCTAGACACTTATATAGGCTTCAGGGGCCGAGAGGTGAAGTCATGTATTTTGTGCATACTTAACTACAGAGAGAAAACTCCTCATCCCACCCCACCCCCATTTGATGGGGGTGGGCCTCTCGTGTGCTGGGCATGCTTTATCCCTAATTTCCATCTGCTAGAGACATTTCTGATATGAAAGCACTGGCCTGAGGGGAAAGGTCTGCCTAGCGTGTGGGAAGAAGAAGGAAGTGTTACGGACCGAATGCCTGTCTCCCCCAAATCCATGTTGAAACCTTAGCCCTTGGTGTGATGGTATTAAGAGGTGGGGCCTTTCGGAAGTAATTAGGTTTACGTGAGGTCACGAGGGAAGAGCCCCTATGACAGGATCAGAGAACTTGCTCTTCTCTCTACAGTGTGAGGATACAGCAAGAATGCAGCTGTCTACAAGAGGGTTCTCATCAGGAATCAGGAACTGAATTGGCTGGCACCTTGATCTTAGACTTCCCAGCCTCCAAACTGTGAGAAATAAATATTTGTTGTCTACAAACAAAAAAAAATAAGTTGTCCTCTCTGATCTTCCTATAGAAGGTTCTATTCACTCCATAATTCACTCATTCATTCATTCAACAGATACTTAGTGAACAGCAGCTATGAACCAGGGATGAGGGGTACAGCAGTGAACAGCCCAGAATCCCTTTCCTCAGGAACTCATAGTGCAGAGTGAGGACAGCAAATACATACATGAACAAATAAATGCATCGTGCCACCAAGTGATGAAAAGTGTTGAAAATAAGTGGGAGTCAAGCCGGGGGTACCACTTGATACAGGGTGATTGGGGAAGAGTTGGCCAATAAGCTGGACATTTGCTCAGAGACCCAAGAGAGTGGGGATGGCCCACGGGGCAACCGGGGAAGCACGGTACAATGCATAGACATTGAGGCCCGAAGGCACCTGAGGGTGTCTGGGACCCAGCAAGGAGGCCAGTGGAGTCAGAGGAGTGGGGAAAGAGATGACGTCAGAGAGCACAGCGGTCCCGGTCCTCAGAGGCCCCCTCAGACTTGAGGTTTCACACCTGGAGTGCCATGGGTGGTATCCAGAGGCTTTGAGAAAAGTGACATGATTCCAGTTCTGGTTTTCAGGAGAGCGGCTCTGAGGATAAAGTTGGGAGTAAGGACAGGGCAGGGATACTGGTTGAGTCGCTAGAGGAATAATCCAGGTGATATAGTTGTTCTTGGACCAAAGAGGGTTGAATTGAGTCTCCAGGTGGCCACCTTATCTCAGATTAATAATTATGTGTATTTCCCTGGAGTTTCCAAGTACCTCTGTACCCATCATCTCACTGAATTCTCAATATATCCCTACAGTAGAGGCACACCAGCTACTCATGCTCGCTGCATAGAGGAGAACCTTGAGACACAGAAGTTAGGCGTCCTGCCTGGGGCCATAAAAAGGTAGACCTGAACCAGCTGTGCCTCCCAAGCCAGCGCTCTTTCTGCCAACCCTAGACCATGGCCAACCCTTCTTGAATTACCTTACCTCTCTGACCACAGAGCTACCAGACCACTGCAGGGTGAGAATCGGCCCTTAGGGAGCTTCCGGAACGTTCCTGGGCCAGGGCAAGATGTGTTACAAGCAGGGTCTCCTTTATTCTTCACAGCCACCTTTCAGGGAACGGGATCATCCCCCTTTTAAGACAAAGGAAGTGCTCCTTTTAAGCGATCACCCCTCATTTTAAGACACAGGAAGGACTGATTGGCCCAACATCCGGCAACTGGTGGTGGATGTGGAATTAATTCAAAGCGCAGTTTTCCGACTCAAAAGCCCGGGAAGCCTCTGCAACCCAGATAACGGAAGTTGTTACCCGATCGGATAAACACGCAGGACCCGTTCTTGCTTTCCCTTCTCCGCGGGGGCCACAGGAGGGAAAGGGTAACGCCGGGGCCGCGCACGTTGGCGGGGCGGGGCAGCAGGACCCCGCGACGGTACCCCCCCCCCCCACCTTCGCGGAGGGGATCGGGGCTCCCCAGCCCACCCCCCACCCCCCGCCTCCCGCCTTCCCGGAGGGTCTCTGAGCGTGTGTTCTGTCTCTCCGCGCAGGGTGCTCCAAAGTGACCTGCATCAGCTTGACCCGGGAGGCCTCCATTAAACTGTCCCCCCTGCACGGCAAACAGATTTCCATCCGCTACCTGGACATGACGGACTGCTTCGTGCTGGAGGACGAGGGCCTGCACACGATCGCCGCGCACTGCACGCAGCTCACCCACCTGTACCTGCGCCGCTGCGTGCGCCTCACCGACGAGGGCCTGCGCTACCTGATGGTCTACTGCGCCTCCATCAAGGAGCTGAGCGTCAGCGACTGCCGCTTCGTCAGCGACTTCGGCCTGCGCGAGATCGCCAAGCTCGAGTCGCGCCTGCGGTACCTCAGCATCGCCCACTGCGGCCGCGTCACCGACGTGGGCATCCGCTACGTGGCCAAGTACTGCGGCAAGCTGCGCTACCTCAACGCCCGGGGCTGCGAGGGCCTCACGGACCACGGCGTGGAGTACCTCGCCAAGAACTGCGCCAAGCTCAAGTCCCTGGACATCGGCAAGTGCCCGCTGGTGTCCGACACGGGCCTGGAGTGCCTGGCCCTGAACTGCTTCAACCTCAAGCGGCTCAGCCTCAAGTCCTGCGAGAGCATCACGGGCCAGGGCCTGCAGATCGTGGCGGCCAACTGCTTCGACCTGCAGATGCTCAACGTCCAGGACTGCGAGGTGTCCGTGGAGGCCCTGCGCTTCGTGAAGCGCCACTGCAAGCGCTGCGTCATCGAGCACACCAACCCCGCCTTCTTCTGAGCGCGCTTGGCGCGCGCCGCACGGACCCCACGAACCCCTTTCTAGAAAGCAGCGTATGTAAGCACCGACCGCCGCTCGCTCGTAACAGCTCTTTCTTCCTGGAAGGTTCTTAGGCATCCGGCTTTTCTTTCTCCCTATGTCTGGCGGGCCCACAGGGGTCAAGGGAAGGAAGGGGGAGTTGGGGTGGGGGGAGAGCCCGGGGGAGCGGGGGGAGGGGCACGAATTTCTGTTGACAGCGAACCGGTTGTGTGGTCGGGTCATGCCGAGGCAGCGTCTCGTCTCCCGAAAGGCGTGCCTCGGCAAGCTGGCGGCGGAGTGTTGGAGGACGCCTCTTTTCTCTGTCTCTCCGCTCCTGGCCACCTCCCAGGCTTCTACGCGCACCCCCTGCGCCCCCACCTCCACCCCCACCCCGCCCTCGCCAGCAGCAGCCACAAATCCTCCGAATAGTGATGCTCTCCGGACCTCCTCCCCCTTAAACTGCTTCATTGGCCTAAGCCCTACCCATCAATCCCACACCCAGGCAGATTCTCGTTAAAGAATATACAAAGTGGTATATGCAAAGTGCTAACGACCCTTTTCTAAAGAATCACTTGTCCAGGCAGCACGGTGCAGGGGAGGGAGAGGGAGTGGGGGCTGCATTCTTCCCCCCAGCTCTGCCGCTAAATAGCTGTGTGACCTTGGGCAAACCACTTGACCTCTCTGGGCTTCAGCTTCCAGCACTGAATCAGAGGCCACCCCTGCCCCAGGATCCGCTCCCTTCCCATTTTAGAACTGAGAGGACAGAGATGTCAATAAACAGGAGCACCCTGGCCTGGACCGTAGGTGGCATCCACCTCTTGGTTTTGGAGGGTGCTTTCAGGAGATTCAGAAGTGCCAGCGTGAATGCCCTATAGTTCCTTCACTCCAATCCGAATGTCACTCCACCCGTTTATTTTGGTGGGTGAGTCTCTTGGGCACCTTCCCTGTCCCCCTAGGTGGATCGTTTCTGTGACAAGGGCTTCCCACATGGGTGCACCCCACGCCCTCTTGTGGAGGCAATGGGATTCCTACGCACAGCACAGCCCATATCCCCAGTCAAGGTGATCTTGCTGAGTGTTTTCAAATAGGAGGAAAGACCCTCACGATTTTTAATTAACAAGGGAGGCCCAAGAGAACGCAGGTCTTCCAAGGTTTTTCCAGTCCCTCTCAGTGCACCTGTGGCCTGCATCAGGCAGGTCTGCCCGGCAGCTGGCAGGAACAGGCCTGTTGGTTCTTTGTCATTCAGATCACATTTCGACTTTTCTCATCTATTTATTTCTTTGGGCATCCAGACATCATCGCATGAAGCCTGTTGGGGTTAAGTCATAAGTGTTTAACGGTGCAGATTTGCCACCTCGGGTGCCTTCTCCCATGGCTCTCTAAATGTTCTCTGTCCAAGAATGCACAACAGACTTTCAGGTGTTTAAATACTGTTCACTCAAAAATGTCAGGCAAATGGAAGAAGGAAGTTGATACAACTCAGGCGCCGGTCCACCAACCAGGCCCTTGGAATAGAACGTTAAAATTATTGCCAAATAGGAACTTTAAATGGCCCTATTTGGATGGCGATCCATTTGCTAGCTTCATGCGTGTGAGATCAGGATGCCAGAAAAGTCCGCTGCTCATTTTCATGAAATTTAGTTGCCTTTGGTTAATCCACACATGACTTTTCCCAGATTATTCTCTAGCCACCACTCTCCTTCAACACTATTCAAGTACTCAGCCATTTCTTTCTCAAAGGGTCCACCTCCCCAACCCAGAACCTCTGCATCTCCAAGCCAGGTGTATGGAATTTGTTTCACATCGAGCCTACACACAAGTCAACAGCTGCACTCCCACCATCAGCTCACTGTGTTTCTTTGTCTTCTGTTGGGAAGGAAAAGATAGAGTGACGTGGCACCTGCCCAGGGGGTTCCTCTCGTGCGTCATATGACATCACCTCCTCTCCGGTCAACATCACCAACAACTTAGTGTGCAATCGAGACTACATGCCACGGGGGGGAAATGAATTGCTTGGCTGGGAATAGTATCCTGGAGATAGCACAGGGTTTAGAGTCATGGATGAGGTTGAAGGTAGCGTTCCCCTGCTCTGTGACTGTCTAAAATTTCAGAATTTGAGAGCCAACAGAGGATTGTCCCTACTCCTTGGCACCGGGGTCTTCCAAGTGGTATTTTCATACTCCCGGAATGAGGAGATCCAAAATGGCTCCCTGAACCAGAGAATAGGTGTCCCATTAAAAATACCTTTATCACCATCACCTGACCGCATCACCTAAACTGTCTTCCAAACAGGAGTCAAAGGTGACCTCTACATTCATTGCCCAGCACATGCTGTCTTTCCCCGTCTCTCCTTTTTCCCCGTCTTCTCTTCATCCGCTTTGCCTCCACTTGGGGTGGGAATCTGTGGCAGAGGTCACTGGGGAAACAGCTCAGCAGATTTTTAGAGACCAAGCAAAAGGCCTCACTAGGAAATCTCTCTGTGTTAAAACATTGCTTCCTTCCTGCCTCTGCGAAAATGAATGCTCATTGTTGTTTTTTTATTTCTAATGTTCAATCACTGCGTGCTGTATGACTCTAGAAAGCCTTAATTTACTACCACCAAGAAATAAAGCAATATGTTGGTAATTGGGTTAAGCCTCATTTAATACCCTGGCCAGAGGAACATGGTGTTCAGAGAGGGACATCCAAGGGTGAGCAAGCTCTCTTCTGAAGTAGAGAGCAAGTCAGGTCACTGCAGCTCTTGTCCACTTAAAGTTGCATTTTGTCATTTCCCTTGGTTCAGTGACTGTGGCTGAAAATTAGGAGGCGGGTGAAAAATCATTGCCTTCACAGTTTGGTTCAGGTCTTCAATTCCTTAACCCAAACTCTTGGAGTCAGATGTATTTTGGAATTCATAATTTTTTTTTTTTTATATTTTAGGAAGCTACCTGTGGTGTATTTTGAAATACCTCTAGCAGAGTCTAGAACAGCACCCTTAGTCAAACATTAGTCAAACATGTTAGCAATAGGTACAAATAGTCACACTGTGTAAGATTATTAGAGACTGTAAAGAGCCTTGCATCCCTTCAGGTCAGATTCTGTCACCAAATTAATTTGCACCAAACACAATGAAAAAAAAATCTTCTATTCCTTCAGAGATTTCCAGATTTCGGAATTGTGGATACGTAACTGTGGACCTGAATGCGCTTCCCCTGGCCCTAATGCAAACATTGGAGTAATCTTCAAAATTATGCTATTGGTTGTTATAAATCTTTTAAAAGGTCTTAAAGCATTAAAACCACCTAGCAGGGAAATATGGCAACTTGATCTAAAAGGAAAAATTATAATTCAGTTGGAAAAAAGTACATGCCGATTCTCTACTCACCAACACCTTTGGATCCAAGAAATCAATAGGGCAGAAAGCAAGTACTGAGAGATGAATGGCACACTTCAGCCTTAGCAAGTAAAAAGGTTTTAAGAGATATTGATTTTAAATGTATTTGTCCTCAGCTTTCTTCGGGTCCTATGTCAGCTGCTTAATGACTGTCACGTTAACCAATAGGACGGTTAACTACCTGGGAACATTAAGTTGAGGCAGCCCCAGGCGGTTCCTGTCAAGATCCCAGAATAAAGCTAGCAGTAAGTAAAATGCATTTGTCCTTGAGGTTCATGACTTCTGAGATTGACATTTGTTCAGAATTAGAAAAAGTCTTCAAGAAACTTGATATCCAAGAGCGTGCGGCATGAAACCACACAGGTCGGACATTTTTAAGAGGAAAAGTAATTCGATAAAATTGCTACCCACGTCTAAGTTTTCACAGAGAAGTCACAAAAAGTAGTACATTTGTTCAAGAGCTAGCAGTCATGATTAGTTAAGAAAGACATTAGTTGGAAGAACTGCTGAATCGACAGTAGGGGAGGGGAGAGAGCATATTTAGAGACCTGGTAAACACTGAAGTGAAAACGTTCATACAGACGATCTGTGAAATCAGGTGGGGTTCCCTCTTGCATGCTGTTGGTCAAGTGGTTTCTCCTCGATCCATTCACTAGACATGGTTCTTGATGTCGCAGGAAGGGAAGGCACGGGGGAAAGGGCGTGCCTGTCATCATCTGTCTGCAGTGGATGCTGATGCTACCACTGAGACGCCCCCAAACACAGCTCTGGGTGCCCAAAGAGCAACTCAGGCACTTTCATTAATGGCCACCTGGTGGGTCGAGCTGTTCAACCTGGGCAGAGAAATACTCCCACAGACACTCAGATTGGGGGCACCTCATCCAGGATGTACCCGGCATGTGACTATTCCTCCTTTTTCTCTGAGTGCGCCATTCTCTCCTAAAGTCACAGGTCCATTTTGTAGAGGCTTTCTCCCCACCTTCAAGCCACTAGATCTCCTAGGATCTGCTAAAACCACCTGGGAAGGAACATCTCCATTTGGAAGCTGGAGGTGGCCCAATCCCTGCCTGTCACCGGCACCATGTGGCATCTCCAGCAGAGCTGTCCCAAGAAATATCTGCAACTAGGATGCTGGTCTTGTGAACCACCCAGGAGGGCTCCCTTTAAACTCTGAATTCTTGCTCAGGTGTTAGCAACCAGCATCATCCAGGTACCAAGGATGGCCTTGAAGATCACTTAAAAAAAACAAAAAACAAACAAAAAAAAAAAAACAAGGAGCCTTGACCTAAATATTTCCAATCTAGCCATTTCTGTACTGTGGAATGTTTCTCTTTGCAGTCACTGAGCTACCGAGTTTTACACTGATGAGATCAAGATGTCTGAACTCTGTCCTGACCCATGAGGATCAACGTATGATGGAGACAGGAAACTACAGCCATTCTCCATAAACAAAGGATGCCCAGGGAGTGCCAGTCATTTTCTTCTGAAGGAGCAGACAGTACCCAGCAACCTGCAACCCCTCTCCAAAGGTTTATCGAGCTGGTACTATTATAGGATCTGGGTAGATAAGAGATAATATCCTTACCCCAAGTGGAACCTTGGATCAAATACTATCATGTAATGAGCTGTAGAAGGGGAAGGGGAATATAAAAAGGACAGAGGCAACACCCTTTCATTTATTCTTCCAACAAATAATTTACTAAGAACTTAATATATGCCAGACGCTGTGGTGGCATTAAGAGTCTTCCCCTGATTGAGTTTACCCAAGAAGTAATTTTCGTCACCCTATGGAGAGGAGTAAGCACTTAGGGACTCATCTCAGAGGTAGGGACCCTTGAACTGGATTTCATAACTCCGTCAAGGGGAGCATCACAAGCCATGGTGCACTTGAGCATCCACAACAGCATACATGGAGCCCACTTAGGAAGACAATATTTAATAAGGCTAATAAAGCAATTTCTCCTTACCATAGGTTAACATTATCATAATACTAACTATACTAACTCTAAGTTAACTTTGTTAACTTGAGGTAGTCATACGGAAATAGCAAGTTCTGTTCTGTTCTAACATCATCCCACAGCATAACTCCTGGGTACACATACACATGCTTTCATACACACACACACACACACACACACACACTATAAAGTGGGGATGTTCTGTGAAAACAACCCTGCAACAAAATTTCTCGAACAAACTCTGACAAACCTCAACCAGCTTGACTGTCCTCCCAGACAGCATACATGGTAACAGTTCAAGCACAGTCACATGCCCGAGAACCTGCAGTCAGGATTTCTCCAGAATCTAGCACAGGGAGAGGATGCTAGAAGCCCCTTCCCTCAGTTATCCTTGGATTCTTCAGCCCACATAAGTGCTCTTTGGTACCACTCCAATTGTTACATGTTTATGATGGGAACGGTCAGAATAATTGAGGCTTCTCAATTACCATGCCCCTTTATTGCAAACCAGTCTGTGTCAGTAATGTCAAAAATATCAGATGGCCCAAGTAAAATTGATTAAGTAGCCATTAAAATTGGCAAGAAATTGATTTTGTTTGTAAATTCACTGAGAATGGGTTATTTGAAACCTCAAATACTATCAGGCTTGTGAAGGTGAAATCATCTGCCACAGTAAGAATTCACCAAATGACGGAAGCAATCAGAAAATGCGAGGGTGGTGGCTTTTAACTTCTGTTTCACTGCAGTGAGGCACAGCCATCCTTGTGGTTTTCCAGAGCCCCGAATGTCTTCCAGAGTTTGAGAAGGCATATTAAGGCCATTTCCAGATAAGCATGCAAAAGATAGAGGGAAAGAGATTTCTAACTACAAAGATTAACCAGGCATCAGCACTCCCTCTTTCTCCAAACTTCTACCACCACTAATGAACACAGCCACCCTCTATAAGTTTTTTTTTTTTAATTCCAGGTTTCACATCAATAATGTATTCTTCATGGGTATTTATGCTGAGAATTTAAACAAACTCATCATGGTCTTTTTCATTTCTGAGAAAGTAGATAATGGGACAAAACTGTCACAACTGATAAATGGCCTTTCTTGTTTTATCTCAAAGCCTTTCTTTTGGAGATGGAGACCAAAGTAGATATAATTACCTTTGTAGATTTCTACACTTTTCACACTTACAGGATAACTACCCAAATGCATTGGATTTCAACTGTACAAGTCTTCATTTTTGCAATCCCTCCCCTTAATAATGAAGAAATGTGAGAAGTGTTGGGTTTTCCTGCTCCCTGGCCACTTAGTAAAGCCCCTAAAGAGATCATTTTGCTGAACAGATTCTGCTCTTAGTAAGAAAACCAGAGAGGGAGAATTCACGCCATTTCTCTTTTTCTCATTACAACCACAGAGGCCAGTATGTGATTTACGACAGAGTTGATCTATATGAATGGCGTCTGTGCCACAAAGGCTTTCCATTAGCAAGTTGGACTGTGAGACTCCAGTTGGCTCTATGTTCATAATTTAAAAATATCCAAAGAATAATGACCATGGATGCACTGGAAGGCTGGAGACCAAAAGGCTGTAGATTTAAAGAAAGAGAGAGAGAGAGAGAGAGAAGCACTTAAATAATGAATGACCTCTTGCTCACATAATGAAAACCAGAGTCTCCTCTGGATTTCCAAGCTGGCATTGTTTCACCGGTGCCATCGCCTTAGGGCTCCTGTGTGTAATGTTTCTTTTAAAAATAGTGCACAGAGGAAAGCGATGGGAAATACAAACACTGCCACGGGAGAGCCTTAGCCTCCCTTCCTTTTCAAACTAGTGTTTAATCCCAAATGCATGTGGCAAAATAGTCTTGAAGGTGATCAAGTTATGGAAGGACTCCTTTTGCATTTACAAAAAGAAAAGCCACACGTTCTCCAGTGCTGAAGTGTTTCTGTTTTTTTAACTTCCCTCACGCTAACTTCGTTGGCCTTGTGGCTCTAATGCCTAACAGCTCACAGCCAATAACTTGTCCCGTCCAGGAAGAAAAGTGACCTTTCTTACCCGACTTTCTGAACGCAAAGAACTGTATCAGGCTGCCCCATCGCAAAGTTCCTCTCCAGGGCTTGGGAGCCCGACGTTAACCCTGGCGGTAGCTGAAATCCAAGAACGGTCTTGGGGAAATCTGGCTAAAAGTCTCCCTTGGCTGAAACTAAGTCACCTTTGGTAATTCTTAGGGTGATAGCAGATGCAAATTTTTAAATTTTTTTAAAGCTTACTCCTGCTTTGACTTTGAGTGGGATTAATTTCATGTACTTCTCTCCTTTTGCATAGCCCTGTCCATTACATTTTCTGTGGCAACTGACGAAATAGAAATTCAGGTTTGAGTTCTCTATGTTTTTTATCCTGTTTGTTTGGGTTTGGGTTTGTTTTTGTTTTTCAGTTGTACACACAACATGGGTTTGGCCACTCTTGGGTTGTCCGCTACTGTCAGACAGAGACGTGTCCCTGTGGGGGTCTATGGTGATTTCAAAGACCATCTTGGCAGCATTACTCAGTGTGGATAGCCCAGTGTCCAACAGAAAATATCACTGCTGGAGCACAAAAGTTAATTTGTCAGGGACATGGAACATTTTTGGAGATGGTCTTGGAAAAATAAAGAGCCTCCATCTGGGAGACCACAGAGGTCCACTCCACCCCTGGCAAGTGAATTCCAAACTGTAGGCAGAGAGTTAATTACCCCATAACTATCGCATCTCGGCCTTTTGGCTAAGATCAAGCGTACTCCATAACGATAAACAATAAGTTTAACAAATTGGGGGGGAGGGGCTTGGGAGCCACCCAAAAACTTCATGGTCTCTCTGTAGATGTTCACTCATCACTCACAATTTCCTCCTCTTTTACGTGGATGTTCCTGCTTGTGCAGCATTTACAATGATAGATTTTGCTGCTGTTAGAATCCAGGGACCCTCAGGTAAAGGATGAGTGACAGCAAGTTTTTGAAAACTGTTATAAAACTACAGATAAGCCCTCTAATAGATGTGGTTCAATAATTTCAAAAGGCCACTTAGAGAAATGTGTCAGGGTTCTTGACGACATTTTCTTTCTACTAGAACATCACAGGAATGAGGGGTTTGTAGGTATCGTGTCATGTCTTTAATGACCAAACATATTCTTTCTATATGTCCAGTAAGGGACTAGAAATACAAATAGCTGAATTTTTAAAACATTGCATTTCATTTTGCAAGCGTTCTGGCTCCGGGCGAAAGGATCGTGATTAGAGATTTCACATTTCCGTTTGCCTTGTCATGGTAATACCCGCTGCTCCCACCACATTATAGAACTGAAAAATAAACCCTTTCCCTTCTGTTTGGGTTGTAATGGATGCAACAGACACGGACCGGGTGGTAGAAAAGCTCTAGATATCATTGATCATATTCCAAGATATCATTAGCATCGGAATAACTTAAATCTGCTTCAAGTGAGTGTCAGGCAGCTAACCTCAGTAGGATCTATGCACATCTGAACACCTAATCCTCCAGAAAACTGCTTTAAGCCACCATCTCTGTGACTTCGCAGAATCCGAATAAAGAGTAGAACCACTTGCCGACCATTTTCCTAACTTTCCTCAGGCCTCTGCCCACTACCCCAATCTGTATTAACTGTTTCCGAATGTCCCTGGATTTACCTTGGTCCAGCATTCGGGATGTCTCCAATGGGCTTTCTGAAATAAATTCTTAATGTGTCCCTCAACATTTCTCTTGATACAGAAGTCTGCGTGGCAGCAGAACTTCAATATGGTCTCATACTAAGAGAAAGCCTCACCCTCCAGACCCCCACAAGGGAGAACAGATAGATAGATAGAAGATAAACAGTGATAGATGATTGATAGATACATAGATGATAGATAGATAGATAGATACATAGATAGATAGATAGATAGATAGAAGATAGATAATGATAGATAGATGATAGATAGATACATAGATAATAGGTAGATAGATAATAGTAGATAGATGATAGATAGATAGATAGATAGATAGATATAGATACCTATACATACACATATGTGTATATATTTAGTCAGAGTACACAGCACTGATGCCATTTCATAAAAGTTTCCGGGGTTCCTGAAACACTCACTTGCTTCATATTTTATTTAGCTTCATGAGACACATTAGCTTCAAGGCCCAGAACAAAAGAGCAACAGAACTGCATCTATCAAAAATATTGAGCATTGCAGCTGCCCTCCCTTTTTGTCAAAATCACTCTCAATCTTGCCAGTCTGTCCAACTAAAAACAATAAAAGAACAGAGATATTCTACCGATGCTGGAATGAGGACAAACAAGATGCTTGACTCAGCCAACAAAATTGAAATGCTGGAAGAGAAAGCCAAGGGGATAAATAACCCAGCTGAATTAGGATGCAGACAGGACTTCATGGCCTGATTTTCCTTCTCAGTTCTGGTTACCAAGACTGAACATGAGGGTATTTATTGGTGGCATCCCAAAGTCTCCTCTTGGCCAAACACAATATTTTTTTTCCCAGTGTGGTAGTAGCGAAATGTATCTTTTGTACTGATTTTAAAATGCCCTAGCCAGACTTTTTTCTGGAAAAAAATATAGCTGGATGAATACCACTGATAATCAGAAATAGCCAGCATTCTAGGGAAATAATTTCCAAAGAACACAGCTAAATTTTTGTATGTGCTGCCTCTTAGTGTTTTCTTTTGGACAGAGCAGTTAGATCTGATTACGGAAAGGCACAATTAAAGGACTCAAGATATGAAATAGTCCAAAGATATCGAAGAAACGCTGTAGGTCTTACGTTGCTACTTTTTCAGAATGAAGTACCTTTTTCTTTTTTTAGGTGGCACATCTGGGAATGTGGAGTACTGCACAGGAAGAGAGGGGCTGTTAGGTGTAATTTGTTCAGATCAGAGTTTGCACCAGCTCAGGGACTTGAGCAATTCTTCTCCAAAAGAGTAGAAGGCAGCAGCCGTTAGGCCCTCCCCATGTCTGACCACGAAGAAAGACTAGAGTCACAAACGAGAGCCTCCACCTGTGCCCAGTTAACTATACGCACGTGGAAACACACTGATCCCTCAGGAGCTGGAAAGTTTAAAGCATGCTGAACATTCGATACAATGAATGTTGACTGATGGTCTTCCATCAACAGCTGCTGGAGACATAATGAAAAGCAAACACAAGTCCTACCTCAAGACACCCATCATCTATTCAGGGAAGACCAAAACGTAAATGGCATTTTGATTCAAATCAACAAAGATTTCTTGAAGGCCAACTTAGGGATCCTATCATGTCAGGCACTGGAGATGGGCCAGTGAACTAGACAGACAAATGTCCATGACCTCATAGAGCTTGGATTCTAAAGCCATCCCATCCAACGGGACTTTCTGTGGTGATAGAAATATTCCGTATCTCTGCTGTCCACCGGAGCAGTCACTAGCCACATGTGGCTACTGAGTACTTGAAATCAACTCATGGAAATAAAAAACTCATTAAAAAATTTTATTTCTAAAAAAAATTTTTTTTATTTCATTTTAGGGTGCCTGGGTAGCTCAGTTGGATGAGTGACTCTTTTGTTTTTAATTTTTTTAATGTTTATTTATTTTTGAGAGACAGAGAGAGAGCATGAGCAGGGGAGCGGGAGAGAGAGAGGGAGACACAGAATCGGAAGCAGGCTCCAGGCTCTGAGCTTTCAGCACAGAGCCCGATGCGGGTCTCAAACCCACGAGCCTTCGAGCTGTGAGATCATGACCTGGGCTGAAGTCGGCCGCCCAACCGAGCCACCCAGGTGCCCCGGATGAGTGACTCTTAATTTTGGCTCAGGTCATGATCCCAGGGTCGTGGGATTGATTCCCATGTTGGGCTCCACACTGAGTGTAGAGCCTGCTTGGGATTCTCTCTCTCTCTCTCTCTCTCTCTCTCTCTCTCTCTCTCCCCCCTGCCCCTCTCCCCTTCTTGGATGCTCTCTCTTTCTAAAAAAATTTAAAAAATTTTTTTTATTTAATTTTGATTGATTTACATTTACATAGTCAGATGTGGCTACCATATAGAGTAGTTTTAGGGCAGGGCTACCTATTTGAACTTCCAGTAGTAACGAAATGTTCTTTATCTGTGCTGTCTTGTATATAGGGTAGCCACTAGTCACATGTGATTAGTGACGATCTGAGGTGTGGCTACCCTGACTGAGGAACTGAATATTAAATTTTATTTAATGTTGGGGCACCTGGGTGACTCAGTTGGTAGAGTGCCCAACTTCAGTTCAGGTCATGATCTCACGGTTGGTGAGTTCGAGCCCCACATCAGGCTCTGTGCTGACAGCTCGGAGCCTGGAGCCTGCTTTAGATTTTGTGTTCCCCCTCTCTCTGCCCCTCCCCACTCATGTTCTGTCCTCTCTCTCTCTCTTTCAAAAATAAATCAACGTTAATAAAATTTAAAGAAATAAAACATAAATTTATTTTATGTTAGTAAATTTTAACATAAAGAAACATGTGGAGTGAGGCTGTATTGGGCAACACAGTTCTGGAAACTTGCTTATTGGTACATGGTTCTTGGGTCAGCAGCATCAGCAACATTTGGGATATTAAAGATTCAGACCATGCATTTTAACAGAATCCTCAGATTAAATTTTGAAAAGCCCTTGTCTATTGGCGGCAGACAAATAATAAAATAAAATCAATGAATTTGTGTGTGTGTGGATATCAATGTGGGATTCTGTGTGGTTTAGAATAAAGCAGAGAAGGAGGATGGGGAGTGCAGTGTAGAAAGGTTTTGATTTTTCGAATGATCAGGGGAACCTCGGTGGCTCAGCCAGTTGAATATCTGACTCTAGATTTCAGCTTAGGTCATGATCCTAGGGTCTTGGGATCAAGCCCCATATCTGGCTGCATGCTGAGCATGGAACCTGCTTACAACTCTCTCTCTCTCTCTCTCTCTCTCTCTCTCTCTCTCTCCATCTACCCCTCTCCCCCACTTGTACTCTTTCTCTCTCTAAAAAATTTTTTTAACTAAATAAAAATAAAAGAATGATTGGAAAAGTCTTCACTGAAAAGGTGACATTGGAGAAAAGACTTGAAGGGGGTTAGGAAACAGGCAGTGTGGGCATCTGTACGAAGAAGGTTTCAGGCACATAGAAAATCAAATGCAAAGGTCTTGATTCAAGAGCAAAGGGCCCGATTTCTTGTTCCAGGAAGTACAAGGAGGCCAGCATGGCTGGGGCAGAAAGTGTGGGGCAGGGTGGTGGCAGATGGGGTCCAGAGGTAACGGGGACAGCTTGAGTGAGGCTGGTGCCATTGCAAGGAATTTGGCTTTTATTCCCAATGAGACTAGGGAATTTCAAACAGAATAAATAATACGATTTGATGTATTTTAAAGGGTGGCCTCTGGCCTTGTGTTTTAACAGTGGCACCACGATACAAGCAGGGAAGCTAGCTAGGAAACCATTGCAACAATCTGAGTGAGAGATGAGGGTGGTTTGGAATAGGGCGGCAGAGGTGGAAGTGATGAGAAGTGGTCAACTTCTGGGTCTATGTTGGAGAGAGAAAACACCAAAAGGGTTTGCCTACAGATTGGGTGTGGGTGGAAAGACAAAAAGAACAAAGATCACCCCAAGCAAACTGAAACATGCTCCAGATTTATTGATGAGGACCACAAAATAAAGTGGGTAGTGTTTCCTGTGCTCTCTGCCTGACAAAAACTTCAAAGGCCCCTCCTGTTCACGGGGAGCTGTCCATTCGCCTCTCCACACTGGCAACTGGAGCAAAAACAACATAGAAGGACTAGAGCCAACCCTCCGTCAAACCGCTTGCTTTGTTATGGACACTTCAGCTTTTCTCAATCTTGCTTAAGAGGCTATGAGAACTCATCCTCAAGCAGATTGTCTCTTAACCAAACCTCCTTATAGAAATTCTGGAGCCACCACTGCCGGTTAGTTCACTTCCCAAGGAAATTTCTGGAAAGCCACACAGAGACTACTTGACACCTCCATCTGTCAACCTCCCTTGGATCCTGGCTGACCCTGCACTCAGCAGATTCCCTCTGGCCATCTCTCAAGCCGTTTCCCCTGGTGCACTGGCTCTTCCCAGCACTGTAAGCCAACAATTATCACAGACTTTGTTAATCGTTTAGCTTAGTCAACCAATATTTACTGAGCTTCAATTATGTACCAAGCACTTTCTTAGGTACCAAAAATGTGAAATGAGCAAACAATTCTCTATGCTTGTGAAACTTACTTTGTTTAAAGAAAGGCAGGCAATAAACAAAAACTTAATGTTATATCTTGGGTGATAAGGACTATAGAGAAAACTAAAGTAGATTAAGGGTAGGGTGCATACCCAAGGGAGTGGGGGTGTTAGAACGGTTAGGGAAATCTTTGGGGGGATGGCATTCCAGCGGGAAAGAGAATGTATGTGCGCTGAAGCAATGCGAACAATTTGCAACTGAATTCTGTTATTAGCTTCCTATTACAGATTACACATTAGCCCAATGTTTGGCAACCCAATGCAACAAACATTTACGATCTCACACTTTCTGTGGGTCACAGAACCGTATCAACACTGTGTCACAAGTTTTACATCTCGCAGAACTTGGGAGTAGTTCAGCTGGATGGTTCTGGCTCAGGGTCTCTCAGTTAAGATATTGGCTCTGGCTGTAGTCATCTGAAGGCTTGACAGGCTGGAGAACCCACTTACAATCTCATTCAATGGCTACTGGCAGGAAGCCTTTGCCATATGGGCCGCTCCATGAGGCCGCTCATGACACAACTGGTTTCCCCCAGAGTGAGTGATCCAAGAAAGAGGGTAAGAGATAGCAAGCAGGAAGCCACGTGTTTTTAATGACCTTGTCTTAAAATGACATGCCATCACTTCTGGTGTATCCTATTGGTCACACGGACTGCCCCTGATACAGTGTCGGAGGGAATTACAAAAGCCATGAATTCCAGACGGCAGGGATCACTGGGAGGCTATCTTGGAGGCTGGCGACATCAGATCCATGCCATCCCATTCTTGAAAGCCACTCAACTTTTAGTTATTCAGGCATGGTATGGACCACCTCTTCTAATCCTTGTCTCTTGGGAGCCAAGAGGAGAAACGCAGGAATAGGAGGAGGAGGAAGAGGAGGACAGAAATAGAAAGAAAAGAAAGAAATTTATGCATTTTTTTTGGAAAGTCTTTCAGTTTCGTAGCTCCTAAGCCAAGATCATGTCTAGACACGGCACTTCGTGTCCCAAGACTCAGTACCAGGCCTTGCTGTAATGTGGTAGCTTATTCAGTATCTCCAGATTCCTTTCTTCCACTAGCAGTCACTTCAAGTATCACAGAGAAAATGGGGTTTCTGAAGGATTTTATTTCCCCAAAGTTATGAATTATGCCAAATGTTCCCCTTAGAACAAGAAAGTTAGTTACAATTTTTATTATAAATAATTACTTTCATTAAACCTTTTTGAAGACATTGCCTATTTTATGATCCACTACCCCTTATTCAACATCTGACACTCTTAATTCACTCAGGGTCTCTGCAAAATGTCTCACGCAATAAATATCTCCTTGGGTTTAGTTCCAGAAAAAAAAATTGACTCTGCAGGCAGGCTTGTCTGCTTTCTTTTAATAGTCCATGAAGTTGACATATCTCAGTATATTTCTCTATCTTCTTTTGTTTTCGGGAAATCCAGAAAATAATCAAGGCCAAACTATAATCTTTAGCACTTTCTGGTCAACTAGTAACATCTATTCTTTCTCTATATTTGGTATGATTACTCTTCTCTTTTTCATTATATTTAAAGTTATATGCCCCCTCTAGTCCTTTTGCAGTAGGCAGGATTTATATTCCAAATAAATAGTAAATTATGACAGTTTCAGCCAAGAGCAAATGATTTTTGACTCAAGCTCCAAAGTTCAGGTCCACGTACATAAGCATTGTCACTCAGTTCCAATGGCACTGCTGAAAATGAAGGACTCTTAGCTGACCCCTCCAGTATCTTGAGAAAGAGGCTATCTTTTATATATGTTCTTTTTTGAAAATCATGGAGCCAGCCAGGGATGACTCAGATTCGTTCTTCCTTTGAGTCAACTTGGATACTATTTTTTGTGTTCTGAATTGTGTCTTCCCATCACAAAATTCCTGTGTTGAAGTCCTAACCCACAATAACTCAGAATGTGATTGTATTTGGCAATAGAGTCCTTACAGAGGTAAATAAGTTAAAATGAGTTCATTAGGTTGGGCCACAATCAAATATAACCGGTGTCCTTATAAGAAAAGGAAATCTGGACATAGACAAATACAAAGGGAGGACTATGTGAAGATACAGGGAGAAGATAGGCATATACTGGCCAAGGAGGAAGGCCTCAGAAGAAACAACCCTGTGGTCACCATGATCTTGGACTTCTAATCTCCATAACCATGAAAAACTAAATTTCTGTTGTGTAAACCATGCAATCTGTCATACTTAGTTATGACAGTCCTAGTTAATTAACTCACTATTATATCCTCTCACAAAGGAATAAAAACTAAAGCTTTCGATATTTTCATAATTGGGATCAAACTGTAATTGTCTGTAATTTGGTTTGAAGGCAAGAAACCACATAGAAGCTGAACACAGGGAATATAGTGACAAAACCCAATGATGTTAAAGGTATTGGCTACATTCCAAGTGAACTTCTGGAAGTATCTAAAGCACGGTCGGCTGGATCAACGATTCACTGTTCTGAACCCTACTGGGGTAAGGTAATGCTAATAGGGAGAGGGAAGTATCAAAGACAAGATGTTTCCTGTAAGGCCCAAAGTGTGTGCTTCTCCACTCAGTTCTAAAATGCCACAGTTGGTCATATTCCTTATGGCTCAAACCCACCAATTATCATCTTTTGTTCCTCTTTTGAAATTGTTTGAAAACCCTGTGTATGTTAAATTGCTTTTCTAAACCTGCAGACTGGTAAAGAGCATAACACCTTCTCCTGTGGTCTGGGGAGGGATCCTAAAATGCAGGTGCCATAGGTCATATTCATGGTACATCTTATTGACATATCCTTCTTGCTTTCCCAAAGAAAGACAGAGGAGCACATTTGGCCCAGAAGATTTTTGCAGTAGTACAGTTCTGCTGAAATCATACCCGAGTAACATTTCCAACATCTAATTTGATCTTACAGTCTAATAAAGTGTTAACTGTTGGGGTGGGTGGGGGGCATGGGGAGAGGCTGTGGGTAGAAATTCAGAACCAGGAAAAATTTGTCCTCTGTAGATAAGCTAAAGACACGCAGATATTTCCTTTTCTTCCCCTCTTCCTTTGAAAAAAAACTACAGTAGTGTTTCCTTTTCATCAAGGGGATATAAATATTTATGCATCCAAAGATGGTGTTGCTAGTGACACTCAGCTTCTATTCTCATCTTCAAAATGTGCTGCAGACAGAGCTTTTCCAGATATTTCCATGCTATTATGCCAATGGCCAACTTTGATAAATGAGGGCCTATTTCTGTTCTCTTCTCATCTCTGTTTGAAAGTACATGGTGATATTTTTCCTCAAGATGTCAGTTGAACCCATCCATGCAAAGATGCAAACCTTTCAGTGAAGAAAGTAGGATGCTTAACTGCTGACTCAAATATCCAGGTGCCAGACATATATACGTCAGAAGAACTGATGGACGGTGTGTCCCTTTATTCGTGTTTGTTATGATAACAGGACTGAGAAGTATAGTTCATCAGCTACTATTTTTTGTCCAGAGGGATCAGGAAGTATGAATGGTGGCTATGACAATGCCATCTTAGTCACCATCATGCATCCCCTGTACTATTACCAACTGCTTCCTGTAACTACTTCCTTCATGATTTTGTGGGAACAAAGAAGCAATGGCCAAAGTATGGTTGCTCACTGCCATCTCTTGAGATGGCTTGGAGTCATGGAGTCACCAATAGTCCTGGCATCAAAAGTATAAGTTCTATGCCTTACAGTTCCTGGGTGACCCAGTCGGATGAGCATTGGACTCTTAATTTCAGCTCAAGCCATGATCTCAGGGTCATGGGATCAAGCCCACATCAGGCTCCACACTGATCATAGAGCCTGCTTAAGATTTTCTCTCTCTTCTGCTCCTCTTCCCCACTTGTATTCTCTTTAACATAAATAAATAAATAAATAAATAGTATATATATATATTTTAAAGTGTCAGTTCTATGACTTATTAGCTATGTGACCCTGGACAGGTCACTTAATCCTTTCCTCAGGGCTTCATCCCTCACATGTGGGAATTTGCCCCAGCCCTCTTTTACTGTTTGTAGACTGAGGGATGATAAAGGAAAGTACTTTCTCAACTCTGAAGTCCCGTAAAAGGATAAGTAACCTGTCTGCACTTCCAACAAAGTCTTCAGGGCGCCAACCCAGCAAGATCTTACACCTGCTTTCATGTTCTGCTCCACTAGCTCTCCATGGTTGTCTCCAAGAAGTCCTGCTCATTTCTCTTTTATTTGCATAGATGTTTGCCTTCTTAGTCATCATATCACTGAAGCCACCTTCAGATGCCACTCTGAACTCAAGAACATTCACTGTGATTGAAAAATGGTAAGGTTTCAGTCAACTACTGATTTATTTACTTTCTTATTACAATTAAGTTCTTGGTGAAGACCTATAAGGTACAAACTTGGTTCTACCTATAAGGTACAAACTTGGTTCAGAGTAGCCTGTTCTCTGAAAAGTTCCTAAAAATACAGTGTTTTTGGCTTCCAAGATGGTCTTCTATGAAGGAAAAAAATTATGCTAGAAAACTTTGTTTAAATTCTTTCAATTTTCTTTCCTATTCTAAGGCAATCTGTATACTCTATCTCTGAATATCAAGAGGATACTCTTAAAAATATCCTTAAGTTTAATTTTAACATGTTTATGGCTCAAGAACAGCCTTTGCTGCTTAAATGTATGTATTCTTCACCTACTTGGCCACGTTCGTCAATGAGGACAGAAGTGACCCACCAGCCACACCAACGGACTGTGCTCAGACAGCAACACCAGCCACTTGAGCATCCCTAGCTGGGATGAGCAAGTGAACAGAGTCGACCACGGCCAGATGTGGAAGAAGTGAGCAAAAACTGACTAGGGCTTGTGGAAGAAATAGTGAGCACCCAGTCTTCTTAGTGGTAGTTGGATAGAAAGGGAAGCCCAGGTTTGTGGATTCTGGTCACCTCTCATTGAAAAGTATAGAAGAGTATTTGTGACTTGGGCTGCCCAAGTTAGGTACCAGGAAGAAACTGTCCAAATAATGGGTACAAACCTTGAGTAGCCAAAGAAATCTTGAGAAAGAGTAATAAAACTGGAAGTACAACAATCCCAGATTTCTTTTTTTTAATGTTTTTTAAAAATTTATTTATTTTTGAGACAGAGAGAGACAGAGCATGAATGGGGGAGGGCCAGAGAGAGAGGGAGACACAGAACCGGAAGCAGGCTCCAGGCTCTGAGCTGTCAGCACAGAGCCCAACGCGGGGCTCGGACTCACAGACCGTGAGATCATGACCTGAGCCGAAGTCGGACGCTCAACCAACTGAGCCACCCAGGAGCCCCAATCCCAGATTTCAAAACATACTACAAAGCTGTAGTAATCAAAACAATATGGTACTGGCACAAAATTAGACACATAGATCAATAGAACAGAGATCCCCCAAATAAACCCACAATTATATGGTCAATTAATCTATGACAGAGGAAGCAAGAATATGCAATGGGAAAAAGCCTCTTCAACAAATGGTGTTGGGAAGACTGGACAGCTACATGCAAAAGAATAAAACTGAACCACTTTCTTACGCCATACACAAAAATAAACTCAAAATAAATTTAAAGCCTACATGTGAGACCTGAAACCGTAGAATTTCTGGAAGAATACTTGGCAGTAATCTCTTTGGCATCAGTCTTAGAGACATTTTTCTAGACACGTCTCCTTTGGCAAGCGAAACAAAAGCAAAAATAAACTATCGGGACCACATCAAAATAAAAAGCTTTTGCACAGGGAAGGAAACCATCAATAGAATAAAGACAACCCACCAAATGGGAGAAGATCTTTGCAAATGACATATCCAATAAAGGGTTAATATCTAAAATCTCTAAAGAACATATACAACTCAACACCAAATAATAATAATAATAATAATAATAATAATTCTATTTTAAAATGGACAGATAACATGAATAGATATGTCTCCAAAGAAAGCATACAGATGGTCAACACACACATGAAAAATTGCTTAACATCACTCATCATCAGGGAAATGCAAATCAAAACCACAATACAAATCAAAATCATCTGTCAAGGTGCCTGGGTGGCTCAGTTAAGTGTTCAGCTCTTGATTTCAACTCAGGGCATGATCTCACAGTTTGTGAGATTGAGCCCCAGCATCAGGCTCTCTTCTGGTCGCATGGAACCTGCTTGGGATTCTCTCTCTCTGCCCCTCCTCTGCTTGAGTTCAATCTCTCTCTCCCTCTCTCTCTCTCTCAATGTCGTAAGTAAGCTTTTAAAAATAAAAAATAGGGGCGCCTGGGTGGCGCAGTCGGTTAAGCGTCCGACTTCAGCCAGGTCACAATCTCCTGGTCCGGGAGTTCGAGCCCCATGTCAGGCTCTGGGCTGATGGCTCGGAGCCTGGAGCCTGTTTCCGATTCTGTGTCTCCCTCTCTCTCTGCCCCTCCCCCGTTCATGCTCTGTCTCTCTCTGTCCCAAAAATAAATAAACGTTGAAAAAAAAAATTAAAAAAAAATAAATAAATAATAAAGTCAAATAAAATAAGCTATCAGAATAGCTAACTAAGTGATGGGATGTGGAGACAAAGGAACACGCATGCACTGTCGGGAATGCAAACTGGTGCAGCCCCTGTAGAAGACAGTATGGAGGTTCCTCAAAACATTAAAGATGGAACTACCATGCTATCCAGTAGTCACATTACTGGCTATTTATTCAAAGGATATGAAAACACTAATTCGGAGGAATATACGTACCCCTATGTTTGTTGTAGCATTACATACAATATCCAAACTCTGCAAGCAGCCCACGTGTCCATCAACAGATGAATAAAGAAGTTGTGGTATGTATACACGACCGGATATTACCCAGCCATAAAAAAGAATGAAATCTTGCCATTTACAACAACACGGATGGATCTAGAGAATATAATGCTAAGCTAAGCCAGTCAAGGGAAAGACAAATAGCATAGTTCTCTCATATGTGGAATTTAAGAAACAAAGCAAACAGACAAAGGAAAAAAAGAGACTAACAAAAAACCAGACTCAAATATAGGGAAGAAACTCGTGGTTGCCAGAGGGAAGGTGGGTAGGAGAGTGGGAAAAACAGGTAAAGGCAATTAAGAATACCATTACAGTGATAAGCACTGAGTAATATATAAAATTGTTGAATCACTGCATTGTACACCTGAAACTAATATAACACTGTGTGAATTACTGGAATTTAAAAAGAAATAAATGAATATGTTGTAAAATAATAGCTATAAATCAACAGAAGGAAGTAAAGAGTAAGTAGGTGAAGAGTAAATCTCCACACCTTTCCCACACTAAGCTTTTCCTGATTTTTTCTTCCCTCAAAACATAGATACACAAAGTAATACAATCAAATGCTCTTACCAATGATACCGCAATATAATGTTGCTTCACGTTGTCAATCCAGGAGAACCGTTAATATTTGAACATTGCCTCTGGTTTCCTTCTAGTTAAATGAAAACGTGCTATCTTACATAGATCCCTACCACATATGAGAAATATTCCATTGGAGTGGGCGTTAGCATTGAGAAATGGACTTGCCTACACAAACCGATGCTACAGTTGAGTGTGATTCTAGGGACAAGGATGCTTACGTATCAGAGAGCACAAGATCTGTGCCATATGAAGTTGTCTCCTAGCTTTCCTGAGACGCTTCCTTAATTTTGTACTTTTGGGAGCACGTACAGCCTCAGACCCTACCCCGAGAGAGCTCCTGCATTTCTGGTGAAAGGTCTCTAGCCCCTTCTTGGATTTCTGCAAATCCAGGGAGAGTTGGCCATTTCTAAACCCAAGGGATACTGGGCAGGAGCGTGCCTTCTCTGCTGACTGAGCTGTGTGGCCTGGACAAGGCAGTAACCTTAGTTTCTGCATCTTGAAAGCAAGGATGACGGTACCTACCACGTGGGATTGTTGTGAAGATTAAATTAATACAGCTTAAATCAGAACACTCAGGTGATTTCTCACAGAAAACATACACCAGCTGCCAAGTTACCTTGTGGCTACCTAAACAAACAAACGTGGCCAGAGCCATCACTCTGTCACAGGATTGCCTGGACCTCTCAGTCACTGCCACTTGTTTCTCTGGGCTTCCCTGTAGAGACATCAATTTCTACTTCAGCTCTACTTGTCCAGTCGCCCTTTGGGGCCTGGACGTTCCCCAGCTTTGGAGTTCACAAGAATCACTTGAAGGGCTTCTTAAGACACAGGCTGATGGGCAACAGCCCAGGACCTTCTGATTTTGATGGGGCAGAGAATTTGCCTCCCGGACGAATTTTGAAGGAATGCCGATTTTGCACACACTGAGAGCCACGACTGAAGGACATCAACTCTGTCAAATCCTCTCTTCGTTCAGCAAACTCTTCTAGTTTACATACGACGAGATCAAGTTAAAGTACGTTAATCTATTTATGATTCATTTCAAGTAATTCATCAGAATTTAAAGGCCAAAGAATACTTTCTAAGACGATTTTATAAATTGATTTCTCTGAAAAGGAAATTCCAGAACGAAAGAAAATGGAGAACACACCCGCCACGTGGATCTGAATTGTCCCTTTGTAGGCATCACCCAACCTTGTTCAACGTTGAGTATTAAATATGGCTTGTTTTAAGTCTATTGTTTTTAGTTACAAAACCGACATGAGAAGTTGGGACTTGCTGTGTTTTTGGAATTACGAGACTGTAGAGCAGTTGGTATAATGGAGGACAGAGCCCCCCCACCCTTTTTCTTTTCATTTTCTGCAAAGTGCCAGCTACAAGAACTTCTGAGATCACAGGGAGGAAGAAAATCTCATCCTCTTGATAGAAAATGAAAAGCCCCTCCGCATTTACAAAACTTGGAAAGGAAGTGGCTGTCCACTTCCTGATATGGAGAAGTACATGGGGCAAGGACCCAAAACTCGGAGCCTGCTTTCCATCATGTTACACACAGAGAAGGGACCCAGACATGCCAGAGATAGTCTATATTGGATACAGATGTCCTCGAAACAGCAAGTTTACTCTGTTAAACTGCCCCGGCAGAACCAGCTGCTTATGAAATCATGAGGAGAGAGAGGTGAGGAGGGTTACATGTTCAGACATATATTTACAGTGATTTTACAAACCTCATTATTTCCAAAGAAGAGCAAGATGAAAGCAGCCTGCTTATAAAACCAGACTCACCAATTAGCCCTACCATCCCCCACTCCCTCGAACACTATTTCTGCAAAATAAGTGCACTAAAGGGACCACTGAGGCAATTATCTAGAGTATCCAAGAGAAGTCCTCTTTGATTCGATAAAGTTTCTGCTCTAACCGGCAGACTTAACTTATATAAATGGAACTGAAGGTCATTCTCTTATCAAACACTATGGGTTTAGACTTCATGTTTTAAAATGACATCTGGCTAACAGTTCCTGAAGAAACTTCTCCCGGCTTCCTCTAACATTTTGCTTCATTTTCTGACCTTTCTGGCTAAAGATCAATCCATACATCCATCAGTCCATCCTTCCATCCATCCATCCATCCATCCATCCATCAATAATGACTCATACCGCTCTGAAAAGCAGAATTGCTGGGATTCCAGCATTTGGGGGAATTTCCATTAACCATAAAATTGATGGAAACTTACATACTGTGTGCTTCTGGCCAAGAAAGGTAAGGATGGTACCAGCCAGAAAGTTGGACCATTGTTTCTTATCTGCAAGGAAATATCAACTGAAGTATTACATGTGATTTTGAAAATGTGGTAGCACCTTTATGCTTAAACTCATTGGAGACTGAAATTCCCAGAAAACTTCTGAGCAAGAAGGAGGCTGACAGTGAACATCCAGGGAGAAGAGTCCACCCAAATAACATACTCTGGCTGCAGCTGCAGAAATAGCCCAGAAAGCAGGACTGACTTGGGATGGGGTTTCTCCTATGGTCTAGCTCTTTAAAATGTCAGGGAGCCAGGGAGATTGGGAAGATTAGTATCAACATATAGGAGGTGGATCTCCTACCCACATTTTCTGCCTTAAAAGCTCCACACAGGCAGGTCTGGGGTCTGGAAATCCTCCAATTACCAATTTCTCTTCATCTGCATAACCCCATATACCTTTCCTCACCACCTGGAGCCGGTTTCCACTCAGAAGCTTTCCTAACATCCACAACAAGAGAAGATGCCCTATGATACCTCTCTTGGTCCACCATCACATTTGTTTTATCTTATTGCAGTTTTCAGGCTTCCCAAGAATCTGAAAGCTTGACAAAGCAAGGACTACATCTTCCCAGTCCAATTCCAGGGGTAATAACTCGTAGACACGAGCACAAAAGAAGTTCCTGAGACAAATAATGATGGAATGAGAATTGGGGTGGGGAATCCAGACCACTCTCAAGCTGTAGCTATCGAGAGCTTTACAGCAGTCATGGTTCCTACAGGAATCAGATTTTCACATTCAAATCATGATAACTTGAGGGCGTGTATTAGTCAGTGTTCTCCAGAACCAGTTGGAGAGATAGATAGATAGGTAGCTCTATTGAGAGAGAGATTTATTTTAAGGAACTGGCTAAATAAGATTGTGGCAACTAGTGAGTCTCAAATCTGTAAGGCAGCTAGTAAGCTCAAAATTCAGGCGCAATTTTTATGTTCCAGTCTTGAAACCGAATTTCTTCTCTGGGAAATCTGTTTTTGTTCTTAAGGCTTCCAACTGATTGGATGAGGCTCACCCATCCTATGGAGGAGAATCCGATTATAAAAGTCCGTGGATTGCAAGTGCTAATCACATTTACAAAAAGCCTTCACAAGCACAACTTGACTAACCTTTGACCAAACAACTGAGCACCATAGCCTAGCCAAGCTGACACATGCAATTGATATGTAATTGACACATTATAGGAGGGACTATTTATAAAAGTAAGGGAAAACAAAATTGATAGTAGAGTATATTGGAGTGAAAAACAACAGGGCTGCCATTATCCGTGGGTCTAAAAAGACAAGAAGAGGGGAGGAGTAAGTGATTACCAGAACATGGACAAAAAGAGCTGAGTGCGAGGGGTGCCTTAATTCAAGGCACTGATTCAGAGACCAGCAGCCTCAGGAAGGGGGCCAGAGCAACGGGTACTACAACATCCATGAGTCCCATTGGATGAACCCAACTGAAAACCACAGGCCAAAGGAGCTCCAGAAACTTTAGAGCAGCTGGTGGGCAACAGAATATTTTCACAAGGCTTCGATTAGCCACCACATTGAAAGAGCTAGAATACAATCTAATCCTTTCTGTAAATTAACAATGGATCTGATCACCTAAAGTTTGTGTGAACATTCAATGCAACAGACTTAGATGAAGGGAACATTATCCTGAGACTCAGAGACAAAAACTTCTTTAAAAATCATTTATTATAGGAACCACATAGGAGTGAAAAATGTGGATACCTGGCATCAATTAATGGCTGTGAGAAACACATGAGCATTATAGAAAAGAAGAAAAAGCTACAAGGAGAGAAATGGCTGAGAAAAGGCAACACAATGACATGAACAACAGATAAATGGGACAGGGAATTATTAGAAGGAAGTCAGCAATATAGTCACAAAGTTAAATTTTCTATGGGAGGCAGTAAAATACAGAACTGACAATGTAAAAAAATAAAAGAAGTGATATGGAAGAGAACCTGGGGAAACTGCAGAAGCAATCATCGAAGGTGTGTTTGAGAAAGCAACTTTCATGTTTACAGACTTTGCCGAGTCTGAGGCTGAAAATGTGAGGATACAGGGGCGCCTGGGTGGCTCAGTCGGTTAAGCGTCCGACTTCAGCTCAGGTCACGATCTCACAGTCTGTGGGTTCGAGCCCCGCGTGGGGCTCTGGGCTGAGGGCTCAGAGCCTGGAACCTGCTTCCGATTCTGTGTCTTCCTCTCTCTCTGCCCCTCCCCCGTTCATGCTCTGTCTCTCTCTCTGTCTCAAAAATAAATAAACGTTAAAAAAATAAAAATAAAAATAAATAAAATGTGAAGATACAGATTTAAAGTACGTTAGCGTGTTCCAGGAATACTCAGTAACAAGATCCCTACATCCTGATGGAAGTTGAATTTGAAAAGTAAAGGAAAATTTTATAAGCTTCTGGAATAAGCTGAATACAAGTTGCCTTTGGTCAAGTGCCTCTGCAACACGAAATACCAAGGGACAATGGAGTCACATGTAACTATGTAGCCTGGGCATTTTAATGTGGCACGTTGCTCAAGAGGCAGACAGACATTCAGTTGCTCAGAAAATTACCCTTGCATTTTGAACAGTTTCGACTGATGAGATGAATCAAAATTTAAATCTAATGTGTAGTCTACCTACCATAACTTAACACAACACAACACAACTTACGTTAACATAGCATAATATAAGGCTGTCTACAAAGTAACCCAGACCGCATGTGTCTGACTTACCTATTTATCTCATCCTTTACAGACAACTGGCAGTGGTATGAAAGACTTGTCCGGGTTAAGCATCCTTCAGCATTCATGCCAAACCTAGAATCGAGAAGGTTCATGTTGATCAGCCCAGTCTGAGACTCAAGGGGTGGGTTACCCTACATCACTTCCCTCGGATTTCATTCAATTAGTAAGAGAAATTGTGGTGTTTTTAGAATCACCCCACAGCCATGGTGGATGACACCTAAAATGATTTTTTTTCTTTAATTTTGTGCACTCCTGCCAACCATGGCTAGACATTCTTGAGTATTGGGGACACTGAATTAGAAGGAGTACTGAACATTGTGTTTCCTTTATTCATAGAACTGCAGATGTATAGGCCATCTCAATTCCATTGTAAACTACTTGTGTAATAATTTTTGGCCTCTTGCAGCTCCTGGATAGCTTAGTTGGTTAAGCGCCTGACTCTTGACCTCTGCTCAGGTCATGATCTCACAGTTCATGGCTTGGGCTCCACACTGACAGTGCTGAGGATTCTCTCTCTCCTTCTCTCTGTCCCTCCCCCACTCTCTCTCTCTCTTCCTCAAAATAAACTTTAAACATTTTATAAAAAAAATAATAATTTTTGCCTCTTTAACATTCCTGTTGAAGACAGCAGTGATTGGAGATTTTTAATTATAAAAATCCCAATAAATCTACTCAGGGGCTGATATTAGCTATTACTGAACAGTTCTTTACAAAGTTTCTCATATAGAATCTGTAAATGTGCCTTGTTAATGTTTAAAAATCAAGGTACACAGTATGATTTCAACTATGTTTATTTAAAAGCATAGAAAAAGGCAATAAGAAAATACACCCAAAGTATTAACAGTTGCATACCTTCAGTATTTTGAGTGTGGATTTTGTCAGCATTTGTAATTTTTGTATAATGAACACATGTAATTTGTAAGTGAGAAAAAATAAACTCAAATAATTCAGCATATACTGTATGTTATACACTTTAACGCAACCACATAAAAATTCAAAGCAAAAGATAGAAAGACAATAAATCAAAGTGTTAGCAGTATTTATCTTTACGATGTAGAAATTAAAAAAAAAGTGAAAGAACTTGAAAAAAAAAAAGATGTAGAAATATAGGAAGGGGTGCCTGGGTGGCTTAGTCGGTGAGCGTCCAACTTCGGCTCAGGTCATGATCTCATGACTCTTGAGTTTGAGCCTCGTGTCAGGCTCTGTGCTGATAGGCTGGAACCTGCTTGAGATTCTGTCTCCCTCTCTCTCTGCTCCTCCCTCACTCGTACTCTCTCAGTCTCTGAAAAAAAAAATGAATGTTAAAAAGTTTTTTGTTAAGATGTAGAAATATAGTAAAATTTTTTCTTCATTTTTGTAATATATTTTTATTTTTTTAAGTTTATTTATTCATTTTGAGGGGAGAGCATGAGCAGGGGAGGGAGAGAGAATCTCAAGCAGGCTCTGTGCTATGAGCACAGAGCCCAACGTGAGGCTTAAACTCACAAACCATGAGATCGTGACCTGAGCTGAGATCGAGAGTCGGACACAACCAACTGAGCCACTCAGATGTCCCTATTTTTGCAATATGTTAGACCTTTTGACAACAGTCAGGTTTTAGATCTATAAGGGATTAAATGAAGGAAACATGAAAGCATTTTAACAACGATTTATATTTCTTTAAGGAATAACAACATGAAGAGTTTCATGGAGGAGTGCAATGACCCAATAATAATAAAAATCGTACAATAACAACAAGAAGTATTATTTATATAAAGGGTATTATGTGCCAAGTATTACATAAGCATTTAAATTCTTCATCTTATTTAGCTCTAAAACGACCTTATGAGATATATTACTATTCAGATGAACCATTTTACAGAAGAGGACACTAAGGCTGAAAAGGAGTAAAACCTTGTCTAACAGCTAACAAAGAGGGAGGTCTATATTTTAGATCAAAATTTCTAGACTGAAAGCAAAGGGTAAAGATGAAAATGAATATACGGGAAAGGCTCTCTCCCACCCAGGTCAGGACCTGATTACTAGGACCAAGTTAACTTCTAGAGAAGAGCCCTCCTCCAACCTAGATGCTCTCCAACTCATGAATATCTAACTTTAACACTTTCATTCAGTCTTTACCTGCACCCATCTCCCCATATGAATGGTCTGCATCCTCAGCAACCTAGCTGAGCCCTCTCTATCAGCATTTGCATAATGTTCACATGGGGAGGGGGGAGGGGAAAAAAGGAAAGAAGAAGAAAAAGAAAGAGGAGGAGGGAGAAGAGGAGGAGGTAGCACCCAGGATACCAGTGCAATCAGCAGGCTTTCTTGACCTCCTGGTCAATCTATGATATGTTATCTCAGCTCTGTGGACCCCTTCTTTGTAGCCCTTCTCAACCTTATAAGTCTATGTTTATTTGTGATATTACTTTTAAATCACCTGTCTTTCTGCCTTGATTGTCAGCATCATGATAGCCCAAATCCTGTCTTTTTTTGCCTGTACCTTGAATTTGTCCAGCACAGTCCCAGTTTATGCTTATTTTTCTGGCATATTTACTATTAGTGCCCTTTAACTCTCTGACAGATCTGGTTTGGAGAATGAATTGTATAATAGGCCTTTTTGAGTTTAATTGTATCTTCACCACATAGAGTACTTAACACATGCTGAGACCTTTCTACATAGTTGTTGAATGAATGAACGAATGAATGAATACCCCATTACTCAAGTTCCAATTTCTCACTTTGCCCAATGTTAAGCAAGAGCTTTCTCTTGGTAGGTTTTGTTCATGATGTTGAATTGAAGTGAGATGTCTAGTCCTCTTGTCACTTGTATGTAGGTCAGGGCTCACCCCAGGGAGGTAGGAAAACTCTCAGTTATGGGACTACATATTCACTATAGGAATTTGATCTAACTGTGGGAGAAGCTGGGAAGTGAAGGTCCAAGAGGGGAGTGGATGATGAAGGGGGTCGCCATCTAGTTATCTGTGAAGCCAGTGTCAAGCCACCCATGTGGGTCTATAAAGGGGAAGCTCATGGCCAGGTTGTGGGAGTCACAATAACTTTCAGAGCATACTGACCAGGTTTTCATTACTGCCTTCCAAAGCTCGCTTCAATTCATCTTTGGTCAAATGCAGCTCAAGACTGTACAGGGAATGGAGCCTGGGAAACATGGTTTTTACCTAACCAACTTGACATAGCACAAGATGGCAGACTTTTCTTCTACTCCTCTGTGCACACACCTGCACTATTCTTTTTATCTGTGGCATCTCCCTCTCTAGTGGTATCCCCCAGACTTCTCAAATGACCCTGTGTTCTTTTCCTGGGAGAAAATGTTCAGGGTGGTTTGCCCCAATTCTGAGTTTTCCTCTGAAAGATGAAGGAATATTTCTACAAGTCTCTTGTGTTCCCAAAGTCACATTATTGTTATTGTTTTAACTTGCAAGGCTGAATTGAGGAAAGAACTGAGCTTTAGGAGAGCAACACTTTTCCTAGAAAAACACAAACCCTTCCACATACAATGGTGGGACAATATTAAGCTTATACTTTGGCTTCTATTTGTTTCCATAAGGCTCCCTGGTGCACAATCACTATGTATAATATAGCTTTTATCAGCAAGGAGGGAAAAATACCTGATTTTTAATTTTTTTTTAACACTTATTTATTTTTGAGACAGAGAGAGACAGAGCATGAACAGGGGAGAGGCAGAGAGAGAGGGAGACACAGAATCTGAAACAGGCTCCAGGCTCTGAGCAGTCAGCACAGAGCCCGACGCGGGGCTCGAACTCACGGACCATGAGATCATGACCTGAGCCAAAGTCGGACGCTTAACCGACCAAGCCACCCAGGCACCCCAAAATACCTGATTTTTAAAATTAGCTTCTAAATGAACTCAAACCACATGCCCACTTTGGCTTAAGGGCGATCCCAGTTCGGTCAAAGCTGCCATATATCAGAAAATCAGATCATAAAGAATGTCCACAACCCTTCCCCGGCTAGGCTGCCATACATCAAGCTAGAACTGGTTGGAGAAAGCCAGACCCAAGACCAGTAGGCAAACCTGGGAGTAAGAGCCAGTTAGCACAGCACTAATGTCAACTTGATGGGCAGAAGTGTGTGACCATGAACTCATATTCAGAATCACAGAAGCAAGAAAACTACAAAGATCAAGTCAGAAAGAATGAAAGACAACATATAGGGGTATAACTTAGAATTCAGACAAGGTATAGGGGCTACAATTTAGGCATAAGAGTCTAGATTTATTTTGTGTTGATATTGCCCTTCAACCCTACACCCTGCTGTTCTGACTTTGATCCCTCTCTATCTTTGCCTTTCTCTCTCTCTCTCTCCCTCACACACACAAACACACACACACACACACACACACCACCACCACCACCACCACCATTTAAGTGCTTGTGCAAACTCTGACAATAGGGTAAGATATTCAACAAATCCAGACAAAAACAGGAATCAGCCAAACTACATGCTGGTTTCCTACAAAAGCCATGTGAGTGCCCTACCTTTATAAGGCCATTGATGACACTTTGATTTACTGTGTTGCACCCGTTTGTATCACTGCATGGCAGCCATTTTGACGGTGTAAAGGGACAGACTCACGCTTGGTTAGCCCGAATTGGGGGCGACCATATCTATAAATGTAGAAATTCACAATGTGGGAGGTAGACTGTGAAAGCATCAGTATCATGGCACGTAGTTCCTGGTCTATAAATTTCTATCCTCTGTCTCACCAAGGAATCATACTCACTCTTCCCGCATGGTATCCAGCCTTTGCTATCATACACTATGATCATCTATGTCACCTTTGTCTCCAAGCAGACATAAAACTCCTTTAGGTCAGAATTTGCATCAGAATTGTCTTTTTTTTTATTTATCACAGGCACTCAGTTAAGTGTGTCTAAATATATCAAAAGATATGAGGACCATAACATTACTCAAAAATTCAATTTGATTATTGTTCTTGTCATTTATATTGTTTTACATATTAGTTTATTGTTTTCTTATATTTACTGCCAGTTTTCAATAATAGAGTACTTGAGGATTACAATATTTTCTCTTAATTTGCAAGAGAATATCATTTGAGTAGAGTAATGCCACTTTTATTCAGTGTCCAGGAGACCAAGAATCCAAGATGTGTGAATATTGCTACAAGACAATGAAATTCAAGAGGAAGGCTACAAGGCTTAGGCACCCTGTCAGCCATCAGCTCTGGTGCTCCTGCAGCTATGGGGCTGAGTCACAATAAACTTGGAAAATAGATGTCCAGAATGAGGCTTATTGAACTTGAGTTGCTATACCTTCTATGATCTCACTCTCCCTATCACCATCTTTTCTGTGTGGGATCATGATAGCAACAAAGGATATAAAATAGAAAAGGATCTCCCAGCTATGTAACTCATTGTGCCTCATAGGCATGATCGTTTCCCCATCAGGAATCTTTGGATCAGCCTTTACTGCTTCTTTTCTGTGATAGCTGTGTGATGTGTCAACTTGGCGAGGTTGAACTATAGTCTCAAGAATTGCCTTTCCAGTATGTTTGTGGTTTGGATCATTTACAAGAGGTATCTCTTCTAAGAGCTGGAGGATGGAAAAAAAAGGCAACAGCCAGTTTGTAGCATACTCATACCTTCCGTTTGATATTCAGTCAAACACTGGTAGAGGTGTTTCTGTGAGGGGTTTTTCACATGTAATTAAAACCCTTAATCAATTGACTATTTTAATCAAGGTCTTGGGTGGGTCTGGCTTAATCAGCTGCAGTCTTTAGCAGAGAATTTAGAACTTCCCTGAACCCAGTGGCTCCACACAGAAGCTGAGTCTGTAATTATGCCCCCTTCTTCCTGGATCTTCCTTCTTAACTGCTTGTCTGTGGGCAACAAGCCTTAGCCCATGCCCATGGGGTTCCAGCCCACTCACGATCGTCCCTCTCTGACTGCCTACCTGTGGTCTTTGGGCTTACTTAATCAGCCACAGAATTGTAAAATCAATTCCAAATAACAAATCCATATATGAAAACCACATATCCTACTAGCTCTGCTTCTCCAGACAGGTAAACCCCCTCTCAACCCCAATCATCCATGTAGTCACTCGCCGAGTCCTGTCAATCCCTTTGTCTAAGTAGTACCTTAGTCTTGCAGAAGATGACGATGCCACTTGGGGAATCCAGTTCAACTTCTCACTTCTCCCAGGGCTAATGGAGAACAATTTATTTCTGTCCTTCCACCCACCCCAAGCCAAGTCCATACTACCATCAGCTCTCACTAGAACAGCAAGATAGTTTCATGACCTGCTACTCCGCAACCCATTCTTATCCAGCCTACTTTCTCCATTGAAGACAGGATAAACTTCCATAAATATAAGCCCGAACATGTCAGCTTCCACTCAAAACCCTTCTGTGGTTTCCCAGTGGGTGAAGACCAGATCCTTGACATTCCCGAAAACCTTCTGCACCACCTGGCTTCTCCTCACTACTCCAGTGTCCCTTCATGCCACAGTCTACCTTTCTACTGCTATCTAGTGGCCTGAAATGTTCTTCCAACATTCCTTACGTGGTAGGCAGAATATTAGTCCAAAGATGTCCACATCCTAATTACCAGAACATGTGAGTTTGTTATGTTACACAGCAAGGTGAAATTAAGTTTGCTAACCAGCTGACCTTCAGGTGGGATGATCATCTTGGATTATCTGGGTGTTATCATAGGATCCTTATTAGTGAAAGAGGGAAGGAAGCAGGAGAGTCAAAGTTTGAGAGATTTGGAAATGCTACACTGCCAGCTTTTAACATAGAGGAAGGGACCATGATCAAAGGAATGAGGGTAGTCTCTTTTTGCTGAAAAAGGCAAGGAAATGCATTCTTTCGCTGAGCTTCCAGAAGGAGCACAACTTGGCTAACATCTTGACTTTTGGCCAGTGAGATCCATTTTGGACTTCTGACCTCCAAAACCGTAGAATAATACATTTTTACATTTTAAGTCACCAAGTTAGTAGTAATTTGTTAGAGCAGCAAAAGGAAACTAATATGTCCACCATTGGGAATTACACAGCAGTAGAATTTCACAAGTGATGAAAAATGCTATCAACCTTTAATTTTATAAATAAAAATAATTACTATGTACTATACTCTTATTTTCATTCATGAAAAGACTTTTTAATTTTTTTGTTTTGAAATAACCAAACTTACAATCAACTGCAATAATATGAGGAATTCCCATTTACACTTTATTCAGATTCACTAATTTTTAATATTTTGCCACATTTGTTTCTCATTCTTTCTGTGTTTCATTCTTTCTTAATGTTTGTTTGCCAGTCTCTTTTTCTCTCTTACTATCTCCTTCTGCATATACACACACAAGTGCAAATAGTTATTATTAAGAGAGACAATTTTAACACAGAAAACTAGGAAGGACACATCTCAGAATAAAGCAAAATCTCTTATACTTAATAACTTCATAATATAGTCCTTATATTTTCCTTGTTTTATCATGGTAAAATTCATTACGGAGAAGTACTCATTCATAGAAAAGCATGTGGAAATCATAGTAACTCTTCTTTATGTATCTTTACTCATACTTTTAAATTTAGGCCTCATTTTTGGTTAAACCTTATACCTTCACACTAGAGTTGATTCCCCAATTTTTTGTTCCTCTTGAAACCTGAACTTCTTAGTGCCCACTTGACATTTGCAGCCTGAGAGCCAGAGGAGCTCTCATTTGTTAGCCCCTTGAAGGTAAGAATTATAGTGCCATCTACCTTTTACACACACTGTATAAAAATGTAATTTTGTGACACAAACAACTGAATGGGGGTGTGGAAGGAACTGTAAAGGAACAGAGATTTTAGGCTTTTTGTACGTTATTGAAGTTAAACTGGTATAAATTCAGATTATAGCATTATAACTTTAGGATGTTAAATATAATCTCCATGATAACCACAAAGAAAATAGCTATAGCATATGCACAAAAGGAAATGAGCAAGGAGTTTAAATATTTCACTGCAAAAAATCAAGTAAACACAAAAGAAGACAGTAAAAAAGTAAATGAGGAACAAAAAAATCTAAGACATGTGGAAAACAAATAGTAAAATGGCAGAAGTCCTTCTCTATTGGTAATTATGTTAAATATAATTGGATTAAATTCTCCAGTCAAAAGACAGAGATTGGAGAATGGGGACAAAAACATGATCCAACAGCATGCTGTCTACAAGAGGTTCACTCTAAATACAAAGACAAAAATAGTTTGAAAGTGAAAGGATGGGGAAAGATACTCCATGCAAACAGTAACCAATAGAGAACAAGGGTGGCTATACTATCAGACAAAATAGACCTTAAATGTTAAAAGTTTATAAGAGGAAAGGGAAGATACTATATATTAATAAAAGGTTTAATACAGTGAGAAGATAATGCAAACATTTATGTACCAATTCCAGACCATCAAAATATATGTAGCAAATCTATAGAATTGTAGGAAGACATAGATAGTTCTATAATAATAGATGTAGACTACCAAATCCCACTTTCAGTAAGATAGAACAACCAGACAGATGAGTAAGGAAATAGAGGACTTGAACAACGCAATACATTCACTAGATCTAACAGACATAAACAACATGCTACCCGATAACGGCATACACATTTCTCTCAAGTGCTCATAGGATATTTTTCAAGAAATCAGAAACCTTTGGTAGAAATGTAAAATGGTATAGGCACTGTGGAAACCAGTAAGGAATATTCTCAAAAAATTAAAAATAGAATTACTATGTGATCTAGCAATTCCCCTTGAAAGTAGGGTCTGAAAGAGATACTTGTACATCCATGTTCATAGCAGCATTATTCATAGAAGCTAGAACATGGAAGCAACCCAAGTGATCATCCATGGATGAACAGACAATTAAGTTAAATCTTTCATAAACATAAAGTAGAATATCACTCAAAAAGAAGAAAATTATAACACATGCTACAAATGGATGAAACTTGAGGACATTATGCTAAGTGAAATAAGCCAGTCACAAAAAGACAAATGCTACAGGATTCCACCCTACGATGTACTTAGAGTAGTCAAAATCGTAGAGATCAAAAGTGAAATGGAAGTTGCCAGGTCTATGGGGAAGGAGCGTTATTGTTTAATGGGGATAGATTTTCACTTAGCAACATAGAAAGCATTCTAAAGATGGATGGTGGTGATGGTTGCACAACAATACGAATGTACTCAATACCACTGAACTGTGCACTTTAAAAAGATGGTAAATTTTATGTGATGTGTATTCTACCACAATAAAAATATTAAGTAAGCAAAACTTTAGTAAATCCAATAGCAAAGTGCACTGTCAACGAGAGACTTTCCTTCAAAATCTAATCTTATCCGATTTTCTAGGCCAAGGTAACCTGCAGCCAAAATCACAATGACATGTCTGCCGTAGCACAACATAATTTACTTCATCAGAATCTTTCCACAAAGACATCATTGGAAATACAGGCTTTCAGTTGGTCCCTTTATAGAATTTAATAGTTAAACTTCTCTGAGTGATCTTTGCCTTTACAGGACTAATTTCTAAACCACCACACATACCTAATTATATTCTCCCCAGCAAGCATCCTTCCAACCTGTGTATAATAAGAAATTGTTAAAAGATATCAGTGAACATATTAATTTTCAAATATACAAATACACAAGCAGGCTTTAAAAGACCATATGCTACTTTTCTTTAGTTTCCAAACCGCAATGGATGCCCTTGGAATGATTGTTCTAAGTTTCCTGTGATAAGTGAAATCCAAGGAGTTTCCACAAATGATACATTTATAGTGGAAAAATAATTTCACTCATTTGTCGTCTCATCCTCGGTTTTTTTCCATATATATACAGATATGTCCATATAGATATGTTTGGGATGAAACAGAAAATAAACAGGAAGCATTCTTGCAGTGTTTACAAAGCAAAAAAGAAATGTTATGATTCTGTAAATAAATAATGTTTTTACAGTACTTCAGATTTGGCAGGACATCTGGTGTGGATGTTATCAAGGGCATTAGAAGCAAATGACTAAATTCTGCTCTCAGTTCCTTACTATGCTACCATATGGAAATCTTTTTTTCCCCTTACTCTATCCTTCACTGACTTGGGAGAGACAAAATCATAGTAGAAATGACTAAACTGCTTCCTACCAACTCTTGGACTGCCTAACATTATGGTCTGTTTTTAGTATAAAGACTCAGTTGCTGATCTCAGCTACCTTAAGTAGGTTTCCATGCATTGACTTGAATCATGAGTCTATAATGACCGAAAAATAGTTGAGTAAATAAATAAATGAGACAGGAAAGTTCTCCCAGTTAATAAATGTAGAAGAGAACACAAGAATAGAAAATACCATTAGAACCAATAGTGAAAGTTGTCGCAACAAGATCTACCAATAAATCCTAAAACTTTCAGGAGGAAGACAATATTTGCCCAATTGCAAAATATCTCCCCTCAAGGTATTTATTGGTTACAAGAGGATAAATAGTAATTTTTTAACATTTATTTATTTTGGGGAGACAGACAGCTGGAACATGAGGCGGGGAGGGGCAGAGAGAGAGGGAGACACAGAATCCCAAGCAGGCTCCCATCACAGAGCCTGACACAGGGCTTGAACTCATGAACCATGATCATGACCCAAGCCGAAGTCAGACATTCGACTGACTGAGCCACCCGGGCGCCCTGGAGCAATAGTAATTTTTTAATGGAAAGAGCTGGCAGATGCCATCTTAGCCAAGTAATCAAGGTTAACATCACCTATAATGAAACATACTGGCATTAGGCACCTCTGATACAATGCACTAAGGGGGCTCATTATCTCAGTGACATTCTTGCTAAACACCTACAAATTTAATCTTTTCATGAAAAAAAAATTAGACAAATCCAAATCATAGGACATTCTGCAAAATACGTGTCCAATATGGTCTTGGAAGGCAAACACACACACACACACACACACACACACACACACACAGAGAGAGAGAAAGAAATTATTACAGACTGGGAGAAAATATGGAGACATGAAAACTAAGTGTAGTGTGGAATACTGGATTGAATCATGGGCTAGAAAAGAACACCAGTGAGAAAATTATGAGATCTGATTAAATCTGTAGTTTAGCTTAAAAAAAAGGGGGGGGGTGTCTAGGTACTAGCCCCTTAATAAAATTCCCCTAGTTACCATAATGCAGTCTAAAAAGTAGCCCCCATGGTGAGCCACTGTGACTATTCACTGCATTTAAGAATAAAGAATAATTGAGGATGTGTGAACAGATGCTAATAAATTAATGCTTCAGAAGATTCTACTAATACACAACTCAGTCTAAGGAGACAGCATCAAGTTACAAAAAATAGTTTCACACTTCACAAGCCATTGAACTTCTGTCCGCTCTCACTGGTCTCTGAATCTGTTCCTCCTCTCCTTTTCCCATCTGTCTCATTCTCCCTCTTCTCCCTCCTTCACCCAACCTTCTGTCCTATGTTAATACATAGTATAGAACCGAATTATATTTTTAGGTAACTGATATTATCAAGTTTTATAGCTTGTCCACCCAAGTTTTAAAAACTTTCTCTTTCAAAATAAAAAGCTAAAGCTGTATTAAGATGATCGTTCTTCATGTAAACCTTAAATTGATATAGTATGTGTGAGGTTACTGGCTCTTGATAGAAAATGTTTTCCTATATCTGGCAAAAAGCTTAGAAGCCCATTCAGAATGATGTTGTCAGAATACGTATTCATGAGATACTCTGAAATAGACAAAAAGAAAAGAGCACACAAAGGCTTCATTCTTTAACATTATAAATCACCCCTGTTTTGACATTCTTATTCATAATCATGCTGCAAAAAGAGAGTTAAATAAAATTCTCTTACGTTCCATTCTCAATCACTGCTGTTTCTTCCGAAAAACAAATTATATTGGGTGATAATATGGTATGAATTTAGATAAAAGAGAGGTGCTCCATGAGAAGCTACCCTATAATTTATACCAAAATTAACTTCAAGTGGGACTCAAGCCCTTTCAGAATCTGGCTGTCATCCTAAATGCCTTCACTGGGGGATGCAAAATGCTATTGCTTTTTTCCCCCCACTTTGCTTCTGATTTCCTAAGTTGAATTACCTCTAATTTAGCTCTGAAAGAGTTTGATCAAGAAAGATCCCAAAGATCAAGGAGGATATGAGTCTATGTTCCAAGAGTGAAATCAAATATAGCATTTCTCAAATGCGTCAGTATTAGGTTTCCTCAATCTATTCTTCCTTCATTCTCCAATCCTGCTTACATCTGGCCCCGGATGAAGTAAATGCCAAGTACAGGAAAGGGGAATGGACTCCAGGTGTGTGTAAGTATGGGTGTGCTGGTTGCAGGGGTTGGGGGAATAGGGACTTCACTCCAGGGAGAGTATTCTATATTTAGAATAGCCTGCTGAGTGAAACGCCCCAGCTATGTGCAGAGTTCCCAACCACATTTTTACTATGACATCACCAAAATAACTAGACATTTGAGGAAACCTGAAACATGAAAGAGAAGGATCAAGATACAAAATTTTGAGCTATAGCAAACAGAGACAATTTCGGGTACCCAAAGGACATTTATTAAATCCTTCAATGAGTCCCTCAGAGAAATAGGAAAAAAAAAAACTTTGCCCTCATAAAACAAGAATAGGGGAGCTTTAACAAATTAAAATCATGATTGTTCAGATTTCTAAAAGTTCAATAGAAGGGTTGTAAAATGCATTCAAGGAAATCTACAAGAACAAAAAAGAAATGGAGGCCATAATTATGGCAGATATAATAAGGGACATAGAGATGATTAAATCAAGACTTCTCTAGCAAACACTTTAGATGCCTACTCACCAACCATTCCCCATTTCAACCTTATTAATATTTGGTTTAAAGGGGACCTCCAATGGCTTCTCCCTTTCTTCTTCACTCTTCCCTCCACTTTCTGACTGGACCATAGGAAAGTTACCTAAGGAAGAAGCAACCACCTTGGCAGGGTGAGGGTGAATGGTACATGCTAAAGATTATGGCTCAGGAAAATAGGATGGCCCTGGGTCTTTATGGCATTGTGTAATTGCCATACCAGACCTAGACTTCTTACCTCTAGATTTCTTCTTATGTGAAAACTCAAAATTATATTTTTTGAATGAAGCACTTCAGTTGGATTTCTGTTTACCTGGCAATAGAAATATTATCTAATAAGATAACACTAAGAAGATATCATTTGTTATTAATTAATAACATAATGTTATTTATTTATAATATTCAGATAATATCTGAAAAAATTGCTACTCAACCCAACATCCAACTAATGGGGAAAAAAATGAATAAAGAGGGAAGAAGAGGGAAAGACGGGAGGTGAGGAGGGAGTAGAAAATAGAAGTGAGGGATTTTCAAAGGAATTTAAAAAACAAAATTCCAAAAGTTGGAGGGATACAAGTGTCTTACATTTGGAAAGGTTTTGCAAGTGCTGGAATAATTAATGGAAAATTTCCACATTTTGTGCAACAGAGATAAAGAGAGAATCTTAAAAGTCCTCTGAGAGGAAAAATAAGTACTATACATAAGATATAAAAATCAAATTGAAGAAAAATTTAAGCCAGAATTCTTTTTATTAAAAGATTTTTTAAGTAATCTCTACGTCCAATGTGGGCTCGAACCCATAACCCCAAGATCAAAAGTTGCATGGTCTACCCCCCTGAGCCAGCCCTCTGAAGTTGGAACTCTTAGCTAGAGTGTCTAATAAAACATTTTCAGACATGAATGGATTCAGAAAGATTATCTTCCATATAGCCTTTCTTAGAAGTTGGGTCAGGATGTGCTTCAGCAGTGTAAACCAAGAAAGACCACGGGGATCCAGCAAATATTCATCTAACCCCAAAAAAGTAGTGAAAAACTGTATTAGGACTATCGTTCTTTCATCTTGCTGCAGAGCTCTTAGTCTAGACGGAAGCACATAAATGAAAGGTAATTAGAAACTCTGAGAAGATGGTTTCCAAGATAGTTGAGGCCCAACTATGAGAGAATGAGTACAAATTAGAATAAAAAATGGATGACTTTCCAAAGAAATTTGATGGATTCCATGTGACAGATTTTATGTATTTCGTAGAAAGGTAGGACATACTAGCAATATAGTAATGGCACATTTTTACATTTCATGTATTGATATAATGAGATTTGGCACTAACTAGTAACTTTTTAATGACTTGGGAAATGCTTATAATTCACTATTGCTCAACTAAGAGAACTGAATAGGATTCTATTTTCATAGCTAGGTGATAATGCTTGTCTTGGTCAGCTCAAGATGCTGTAATGAAATATCATGGACTGAGTGGATTAAACAACATACGTTTATTTCTCATAGTTCTGGGCCATCTCAGGGTCCTGGATGATTTGGTTCCTGGTGCGAGCCCTCTTCCTGGCTTGCAGTTACCTTCTCACTGTGCCCTCACATGGTGGTCAGAGAGTGCTCTCGTCTCTCTCTTCTTTAATCCCATCATACGGTCCTCACCTTCATGACCTCACCTAACCCTACTTGGCTCCTCAAAATTCCACTTCCAAATGCCAACACATTGGGAGTTAGGGCTTCAGTATAAGAATTTTGAAGGGACACAAACATTCCATAATAATGTTAAACATTTATTATTGCTGTGTGTGAGATCATTTTTTTAAAACTTCATGTGTATTAATCTATTTAAATCCTTAAATCATACTGTGAAGTAGATGCTGTTAATATTGTAAGTAGTTTTGTTATAAATTAAGATTTTTATTATCTGCTTTACAGTTGTTGAATGACTTTAAAACTAATGTGTATTGCTTTCTTTCGATTTTCAATATTTCTTCAGATAAAGCAAATAATTCGTCTCACATTTAGATTATATTTTTATATACAGAAGTGTCTTAAAATTATTTTCATTTGGAACTTTTGATATTACATATGATTCAACATTTATTCAAACTTAATTTTAAAATTCATCTTGTTCTATGCCTTTAAATGTCAGAAGTTAAATAATCTCCTGGCTCAAGGAGTCGCTTGGACTTTTTTAAAAAGCAAATTGAGGAATCAGTGAATTGGTGGCTTACTTTATTGGGAATATATGAATTTCTTCAAAATGTCAGAAGACTAGTATAATAAGTGGCTCATGGAGATCCAATTGTATAGATCCACGGTACAGAGAAGGTAATTTTAGTCTATTTTAATTTATCTAGAATCTTGAATGAACTTTAATTTATATAACCACCGGTACATCCCACTTGGATACATCTGTTGCGCTATGATAAATTGTGGTGACCTTTGAGAATATTGGCGAAACAGTTCATGTATCAGGTAAGGGGAGAGAGTCTATCAAATAAGACACTGCTGAGGAACTGGCCAGAATCCAGATTTATTCTTCAGGGTGTTTCTGAGTTACTGGTGCCCCCCAAAATCCCTTGAACAAGGAAAGCAATTACTTTGGCACAGGGGAAAATCAAGAGTTAGCTTCTCTTCTACCATTTAGACTTTATCGTTGGCCCCTTGCTCCTCGGTTGGACCTCTTGGGAGACATCTTAGGTTTCTGTCTATCAAGAAGCTTGGCTAAGAATGGAAAAATACTGAGAGAGATCATCTTTCGGATGCCCAACCCCTCGTGTACACACCCCGTGCAATCCCCAGAGTTTGTGATGTGAGATCTCACTCTGGTGGTCAGGTCACATGGCACAAGTGGCTTTATGAGTGGAGATTGTCCACGTGGACCAGACCTAATCACATGTGCCTTTTATATGTGGCTCTAGAAGTCATCAACAAAGAAGTCTGTGGTTTGAAGCATGAGAAGGATTTGATGCACCCTTGTTGACTTGAACATGAAAGGGGCCATGAAGGAATTCCAAGGAATTCCAAGGAATGTGGAAGCCTCTAGGAGCTGAGAGCGTAAGAAAATTCGTAAGAATAAGGTGGATTTTTCCTCGGAAACTTCAGACAAGATCTCAACCTGCTGACACCTTGATTCTCAACACAATGAACACTGAACACTTCTTTATGTTGCAGAAGGTCTTGCTGTAGATGCCCAAAGAGCCACTCATTTACAATTTTATGACATAGGAGTAAAGCTAATTCAATTAATTTTTCCTACTGTGCCCCCATAATACACATGATGGGATTGGTTGTTTTGTTCCCATATTATTTTAATGTAAAAATATAGACACATGCCTCCATTTGGAACACAGGCCCAGCATTGGGCTCAGCACCGTCCAGAAAGTGAGATCTTCCCTGAAGGAGTTTACAGTCTAGTCAAAAAAAAAAAAAAAAAAAAAAATAACATACATACCCGAATCAATATCATATGAGGAGAAAGTGGTATGTTATTAAAAATGAAAATAAATTTCTATAATCTCAGATATAAATTTAGATACACATTTCAGATACAAGGGCAATATTTTCTTGCTAGAATAACACAGGAGGTTTTATCAATAACATGGTAAAAGGATCTGAATCTGATGGGTAATTGAGCTAAATAGTATTTTCCATCACCTCAGTAGAAAGCCATGATATCACTCTCTGTTTCCAAAAATGTTGTTTCCTCACAGAGTGCCCTGGATTCAGTTCAATTCATAAAAGCCTTCTTTGGAAATTAGTTACTATTCTCAAAGGAAAATTATGAGTTTTTAACCTTACAGAGGGTCTCCCATGAATAAATCATGGCAGAGTAAAGAGGGCCCATTCCTTCCTTGCAGTGGGACTCAGCCCTCCTGGGGTGAGGTAATGTGCCCATAGAACTGGTCCCTCACTCAGGTATTTCCCAGGCTGAACAAGGAGCTCACTCTTAGCAGTCAGTTGAAGCACTTCACAGAGACCTCCATGTTTCCCTTACACATTTCATCAATTCCCACCAGGAAATGAACTTTCTGGACATGTTGCTCCCAATTACTCATCCTTGGGAGGGAAATTAAATATGCCAATAGTATTCATTAGCACCTCACCTGTAGAGAATTTCATGGCTCATCAGCTATCACTGGGGACTTCAGAGAACAAGGTCCCTAGGGAACAGGGAATCGATGACAGGGTGAATCACATGGGGGAGGAGGAAGGACGACTTAGGAATAGGTCCGGATGCCGGGACACTGATGAGTACAGAGTATATTGGGAGTGAGACAGTAGGAAGCTTCTCTGGGGGAGAAGAAATTATAGAGAAGAAGAGGGTGCAAGAGGTCGCCTCTCCAACTAGATGGGACCTTCTAGATGGGACCTTCTACAGGTGAGCAACAAAGGTTTATAAAGGTATTGAACTTCCCCCAAGACCATACAAGTGACAAATCTGGGGACATGAGCCAGAATTAGGTCCTTTCTCTCTTATGCTTCCCTCTGAGTCTTGTACGCCTGTCAAAGTAACATTTCCTTCTGAGATTGCAAGCTTCTGAATCATGAGAAAGGATCTAGTTTTCCCTTATTTTCCCTGGCAGCGTTTGGCACATAGGAGATGTTCATAGGTGTTCATGGTGCAGAATGTGTATTTTCTTAATCAAGAGCATCTTACTCCTGTTCATGCAGCGCTCCAAAACCTGTCCTGCCAATGGTCTCACACACACACACACACACACACACACGCACACACACGTGTGCACGCGTGTTGTCACCAGTTCCGGATGAAATGTCTGGGTCTTGATTCCTTATGCATAAAGAATCATCCCAATCTGACCCTTTTTTTTTTTTTTTTTTTTTTTTTTACTGACCCTTTCTGCGATTTTGATTGCTGGTATATATTTTCTCTACATGAAAGTAACAGAATTTGTATCAGTGGGCCCAAACTTACCTATGCATTAGAATACATTAAGGAACTTAAAAAAAAAAAAAAAACTACAGATGCTGGAACTCTAGCCTTCATATTCATTTTTAATTGTTCTGGGATGAGGTTCAGGCAGCAAGATACTTAAAAGGTCCCTAACTGATTTTTTTTAAAAATTTTTTTTCAACGTTTATTTATTTTTGGGACAGAGAGAGACAGAGCATGAACGGGGGAGGGGCAGAGAGAGAGGGAGACACAGAATCGGACACAGGCTCCAGGCTCCGAGCCATCAGCCCAGAGCCTGACGCGGGGCTCGAACTCACGGACCGCGAGATCGTGACCTGGCTGAAGTCGGATGCTTAACCGACTGCGCCACCCAGGCGCCCCAAGTCCCTAACTGATTTTAATGTACATCCAGGATCGAGTACCACTGATATAAATATTACTTCCCCGCAGAGGAAAGCCCATCCAAGACTAATGAAATCAGCATCTCTAAGGATGGGGCCAGACAGTGGTATTTCTCAGGCTGTCCCATGTGACTTCAATGTGCAGCCAGGGTTGAGAACCTCTATCAAAACAATGGGTCTAAGACAGTAGTACATACAAGAAACATCCAAGGAGATTTATAAGATTATGAATCCAAGTGGCACCCTTGACCTAAATCAGGCTCCTTAGTTTACAACCCCCCCGCCCCACATCTGTCATGCCTGGTGAGGGCGGGTGGGCAGCATTAAGGAGAGGAGACCATATGTAACTTGCTTTCTGGAGCAGCTCACATGCGACTGCTGCCGCTGCAAAGGAAAAGGTCCCCAGAGAGCCTCTGAAAAGGAGATTCTGGAGTGTTGACAAGCAGGATAGTGTCCTGCGTATGGGCTTCTGTGCTTCCAGGTGGGGCTGCTCTTACTACTGGCATCTGGGAGGAACATCATTGCCTAAGACGGAACAAAGTTTATGTCTACAGAAAGTACTTGTTGAATGAATGAATCTAAAGGAAGCTCTCTAGGGCCCTGAACCTCGGGGCCGCGGGGTATTTATCTACACAACAGGATTTCTTGTGAAACTTGTTTAAAAGAGTTTATTGGTAATAAACAGGTGCAGCCCACCGATCCCAAGGATGATGAATTTCAGTCCTATTGCCGGACACTGCTGCTAGTGACAAACTAAGAGTGTCAGCTCTGAGTATCCACTGTATTCTGTACTTGTCAAGCCACTCACTAACTAAATGGCAGAGAAAAGGGTTAGGACTGCAGTGTGAGTCCCCTGCAAAAGCATCAGTGTCGTTTTCCAGTCGCACGAAATCTCCCTGAGCTGGTAAGTGAAGCCGGCAAGTGGCCTGGCGCACACATAACCCGTTTCATATAATTCCAGCAAAGTTTCAAAGTGGTTATTGAGACCTGCTTCGCATCGCTTTGAGTGCCCAAAGAAGATTCCTTCTCCTTTTGGGTAACAGGACATTTTATGAGAAGTTGCCTCTCATCTCAGGGCTATGGATTTCAAACCCTCACCTCTACCCCTCAACTTGATGTCGACTCCTCGGCCTAAACATCCAAAGAACTTCTGTTAAACAAGCTAACCGCTGGAAATATTACGGCTGCCAGCTGAAAGAAATGAGGTGGGTACACAGACCACATAAAACAATGGAAGCCATTTAAAGACAAAATGTACAGAGTAACGAGGAACAATTTCGGCAATATTGAAAGCATGTCAACGGCCTGCTGCTCTGGGCAATGCTCTGCAAATCTTGGCGTTCACCCACCGTGGCCTCGGACTCCCTCTGGATGAGGCCTGGATAACTGGCACCTTCCATCTTCAAAATCAGCTTTTCTGGCCAGACCACAGAGGGTCAAGGCAGCCATTACAAACCAGAACTCTCCAGTGCTGCCATTTCCTGCTGATTCAAAGAGGGGCAGGACGGAGAGACAGTGTGCAGTTGATTAAGTGGCCATTGAATTAACGGTGTTTTTCCTTCTGGTTAGATTTGCCATTGCCCTTTTAATGAGGCGCTTTGTTGAACAAGAGCTCCATCTATGGGAGAAATCAGTTATACTGACTTCTACCCTTAACATCTTGATTACAATTTACATTAGACCCGTGGTTCTCAATAAGAGGTGATTTTGCCCTCCAGGGTGACGTCTGGCAACACCTAGGACGTTTTTTGTTGTCATAACTGGTCACAACTGTCATAACTGGCTAGGTAGAAGGTAGGATACTGCTAAACATCCTACAATGTTCTGGACAGCCCTACACACCAAAGAATTTTCCCACCCTATCAATAAATAAAATGGGAGAAATTCTTCATGGGACAAGAGAGTCCTATAAAATTGATGCTTACACATGGGTTCCGCAAGCCACAATAAAACCATTTTTATTGAAATATTTTCCTATTCCCCCACCACTACACTGAGCTTTTTGTCTCCCTGCCTTTTCCTGCTGCATATGGATGTGACAAATTCTTTTACCCTAAGGTGTTAATGAGTGACTTAATATATTAATATATATCTGGGCTATTTGAAAAAGGAAACTAGAGGAAGATGATGATACTTAGGGCAAAAAATGCATTGGTAATGGTAGAGTTTTAGGTAGGGGCCCCTTAAGGGGACTGAAACTTCGGGTTCAAGTGTTCTCCTTCTAGCTTTTCCCACGGGGCGATCCTACCCTGTGGTTGGTTAAATAAACAAAACCACATCAACTAGTGCTCAGACCATCGTAGGTGACATTATTGTTGTAAAAGCCCTCATAGGATGGACACAACACTGAGGAAAAATCAGCTGTCTTGGATTCTCTACTCAACACATGCCATTCAGCAGGTCACCATTCAGTATCTCAGGCAGTTTACTGAGTGGGATTTTGGTGGACTAAAAACTAAAAGTCACCTTCTGAGAGATTTTCTTTCAGTCCACACAGAAGCAAATGTACCCCTGAAATTTATGATAGAGCAGATTTTTATAAAAATATAGCCAGGGCCAGGATTTTCTGTCCTTTGAAACCTCCTAATCGTGGACTACAAATAAAATTTGAAGCCTCGTGCTTCAGGACTGTCACAACCTCAGGTGCTTTAAGAGATCAACTCTTGCCCCATGGAGAAGAATCTTCATCCCAGCTATAAAGCCTACTACTACCACACTCGAGGGGACCCCACTCTCGCTGCTCCACTTCCAAGAAAAGCAAAGGATCAGCTCACTTGTCTGACAAGATGAGTATCTTTCTTCATCTACATGGCTTTGTGTCTTACCTTTTCTCTCTAATGACTAAGCATTAAATTCATCTCATCAATCACTGGCAATCTACAGTCTGCAAGGCAAAGCCATGGGAATGCAGAGATGATTTAGAGAGTCCCACTCCATGAGATAACCAAGCAAGGGTGTTATATCTGCATACTTGACTCCAGTCCATTTTTTTCCATTGTGACATGGCATCCGGCCCTGGATATTGCAGGTAAAGGAAAAGAGGCATTCTTGGAAGTTATCGGCTCATCTTTCCTGTCATTAGTAACAGTGCACCAACTATTAAACCCTGAAAATCACAAAGAACTTGCCCACATTTTGTACGCAATATCTAGATTTCTGTACTCTGTACCAGGCAAAGTATATAGTGAGAAGTGTTGGAGCATCCTAAAAATTCATATTAAATGAGTAATGATTTAATAACTTTCCTCTTCAAGTGCCATCAGCAAGAAATTGTACAGTTTTATGGGAACTCTTGATTTATTGGTCCTGAAGATTGCCTCAGCACAGCCAGTTTGCCTCATAATTTGTGGGAAAGAAGCAAGATTAAAAAGAAGTTTGAAGGGAAAAAATGAGTTGAGAAAAATTGGCAACAGGGCTTGTGCAATATTAATTATAATTGAGAAGAGAACATCCCTGCTGAATTTAGGGCGTTTTTATGTATCGTGTGCACTAATAAAACCCTGTGTTCCCCAAACTCGCTGATGTATGATCATTGTTTCCAGTCAAATGGGTCTGATGAGCAGTGAATATTAAAATGATATTCTTAGTAATTGTAAGTGCAAAAATATAAAGTAGGAAAATAATAATGCACACCTACAAACACCATAAACTGTGAAAGATTATTGTGTTTCTCTCTTCTCAAGTAGTATTTGCTGTCATGTTTGAAGGAGTGTGGGATGATGGAAGAAAATGAATATAAATGATATATAAATAACATAAAATATTGAAGCATTTTATCATCTTTGTTCCAAAGACAATTACTTTCCAGAATATCGAAGCACTCATTCTATGACCTACATATGGTGAACAAAGATGAAGACATCTGGCCAGACTGCATCTATTCCTAAGAGATTGGCCCACAGCAGTTCAATCTTGGACTATGGTGTTTGAGAAGATGAAAAGTCTAAGTTACATACTCATAGTAGTGTTTAACGGTATTATTTGCTAGTCAAAATGTGCTGAATTTTGGTTTGCTGGAAAAAAATAGTTCAGTTCTTTTTGCTGTATATTTAATAAATATTAATACTGTGTCTACATAAGGCTTACATTATCAAGAATATGTAATTGCTTTGGCTACCAATAAATCAAGGTTAATAGTTAGGCATTTTGGAGCAATTGCTTAGATTTCTCATGTTCCATTTGAAAAAGTAAAGTTATTAAATCATAACCCATTTGTTATGAGTTTATAAAACACTACAGTTTCAGTGACATAACCTATATACTTCAGATATGAAAGGCCAGATTTTCTACATTAGCCTCTTTCGAGAGTGCCATGGATGATCAAGATTCGAAAAACTATGAATTTTACACTCATTTCTGCAGAACTTTGGGGTTCGAAGAAGCCAAAGGTCATCTGACCAGCCCACACAAGTTCAAGACAGCCATGAGGAACCAGAACTCTCCAGTGCTGTCCATTTCCTTCTGGTCCAACTTGCATGCTATTTCCTAATTATGCCTAGTCTACTGTAGCCTCTGTTTGTCTCATTGAAGATCTGAAGGCTCCCTACAGTTATCCATTCTATTTGGGGGCAGATTTGACTATTAAATACAATCTTTTTTTACACCAATCTCAAATGTTTACCTTCCAGTATTTATCATTGCCTATGTTGGTCCTAGAATACCATCAAGGGACAAATTAAAAATGGTTGGGGGGCGGGATGTAGGTGTGTGTGTGTGTGGAGTGCATGCTCCCTTCTTCAGAGATGACTCTTGCAATATCTGTAGACAATTAGCCAACTGTCATTATCCATGTCCCTACTCATTACCTTCAGACTTTTCTCAATGGGCTGAAAGACTCATATGGATGACTCCTATATGAGTTTCTTCATGTAACTTAGAATCAATTCTCCTGTAAAGTTTTCAGAATTGACTGCAATAATGGGTTGGCTCCTCTGTTCTCAATATACTCTTCTTTGTCCATATGCATTTAAAGTGTGATATCCAGAATGGCAGTAATAACACAGTGGTCCAGAGATGTTCCCTCCTTTTTCGTTCATGTCTTTAATTCAACAAAATTTTATCAGGTGGCTACTATGTGCTGGGCATTCTGCTGTGTTGGAGGTACGACAATAGAATGAAAGATTCAGTCGCTGTTGTGGTGGGAAAGCTTTAAATGAGTACACACCAGTAGATATAAATTACCCCCCTGTAGTGAATGAAATGAAGGCAAAGAATTTAGGTGCTTTAAGCAAGAAGAACAAAGAGAGGGGAGCCTGGCTGGTTCAGTCAGAAGAGCATGCGATTCTTGATCTCAGGGTCATGCGTTTGAGCCCCAAGGTGGGTGTAGAGATTACACAAATAAATAAAATAAAGTGTAAAAAGAAAATAATAATAATGAGGAGAGATCTGATTTAAATTTTGAAGTCAAGGAAGATTTATCCAAGGAAGGCACGTTGCATCTGAGACCAGAAAAATGACTGAGATCATTGTTATTACTGTGTCGATGGCAGATTCTATGACCAAATTAATTTAAAAGCAGCTATCAATATGGGGACTCGTTTTGACCTTACTCTCTTATTACACATTTACCCACTCTTTAAAAAATAATTATTGAGCACTATTATCTTCAAATAAATAAATGCATATAAACATACACAGATATGTATTTTAAACATACATGTTAAGCCCATATAAGGCTCTCTCTGCCAGGGTGTATATGTTAATGTAATCCCTGCTGTCAACTTTTCAAAAAATACCTCAGACAAGTGAGACAGTGGAAGACAAATCATTCCCTTAATAAGCCTTTCCAGGAATCTTGCCCAGGACGGAAGTCAATCTTACTGGCCGCTAGTACTCAAAACCTACCTTATTCATCTTGTTGTAAATTGAATTCACATTTTCTCTTTTTAATCTTCTCACACTCATTCCTTCATTTATTTATTCCACTTTTCATCCTGGACCTCTAGAGCACAAAGCACTTTTGTGTAAATTAGGATGTTTCTACTTTCAGGCAAAGGAATTGAAAAAAGGACCCCCTCTGATAGACCAGATAAGAAGAGGAATCCTTTCTTCTGAGCCGTCACCATCCCTCTGCAGGGATGATATCTGCCCACTGGCAGAAAGTTGGTTATATTTCCACCCTTTTTAGACACCCTTTTTCTTCCATCCTTGAGCTCTGCTCCTATCCCAAGGAGCACCATTGCCTTTTTTCACAATACCTCAAAAATTATGGAAAATGATTTACCATTTTCATTTGCAAGCTCTTTCTGTATTGCAATCTGGAAGATTGATCTTGTATTAACTTTTATTTTTGCCCCTTGGAATAGGTCATCAACCTTTCTGAACCCAATTTCTATCACATATAAGATGAGGATATTAATGAATACCTTCTCCCAAAGAATTTCTGTAGATTACACAAGATAATTCATTTAAAACACTTAGTACAATGCCTGGAACTTCTAAGAATCCAATAAATCATAGCTATTATTACTTCTGGTCTTTGGAAGGCAACTGCCTGAGCCAAAAAAGTAGAATAGCCAAAGTTTCATTTTCATTTGTTCATATATCTTATGTTTCAATCCCCACCTACCAATGACAGTTTTCCATGTTTAAAATACAAATAAAACAGAAAGAAAATAGCCATGGAAAGTTGTGATTTTACTGTCATCCAGAAATATAGCATAATTATCCCAGGAGTGCTCAAGCCATAAATCTGCTCTTTCTAAAGAAATTCTAGAAAGCCACTGTTACTGTCTTTAGGGCTGTTTTAGTCCATTTTGGTTTATACCACACAAATATTATAGACTGGTTGGTTTGTAAGCAACAGAAATTTATTTATCACAGTTCTGGAGGATGGCAAGTCCAAGATCAAAGCACCAGAGATGTGGTGTCTGGTGAGGACCCTCTTCCTGATTCACAGAAACTGTCTTCTCACTATATCCTCACATGGCAGAAGAGGTAAGAGATCCCTGGACTGTTTTATGGGGGAACGAATCCCATTCACGAGGGCTCCATCTTCACGACCTAATCAGCTTTCAAAAGTTCCACCTTCAAACACCATCGATTTGGGGATTAGATTTCAACATATGAATTGGTGGGGTAGGGATGGGGGTGGGGGTGGGGGGCACAAACATCAGTCTATGGCAAGGGTTTCAGCCTCACCAGCACAGTTCCCAATTCTTGGGAATATAATCTTGTTTCCTTTCATTTCCTTCTGCTTTGGGGCTACATGCTCACCATTTGACTTTTAGGAGTTGCTCATCCCTCTTGAGCATTTCCTACATCCAATTTTCATAACATGCAATTACCCATTTTCTTAAATCTAGATCCCATACTTGATAAGTCTTCTCTTCCTATCAAAAAAGTTCCAAAGTAATAGAGATGTTCTTCAATGATATCTTTAACTTCCCCCTCTGAAATTAAATCCTCTTTGTTCATCGGAATTGAAGCCATAGGACCAATTCTCCTATTTATCTGTTCTCTTTTTGGAAAAATCAACTTGTAAGAAAAGCTGGTCAAAAGTATATCAGACATTCTACTTTCAGCCCAATGGTACTCCAGCAGATAGTCATGGGATTGAGTTCCCTCAAAGAATCCACCACTGGGTTTGATGACCTGTGACCTGTGAGACATCTTCCATTTCCTCCATCTGGTCCAGCTACTTCTGGTATGCTCAAATAACAATAATTTTATTACTATCTCCCTTTGCTCGCTCCCATGTATTTTCTGACATGCTTCCATTTTTTTTTTTTTGTTTTATAGATTTCCAAACAGGTATGTATATTCTTCATTGTCTTAGATGTGATTTTTGACTGTCACTAAGAATGTCCTAGATATTGAAAGGGCACTGTCCACACAACAGAGTCAGCTGAGGACTGAAGGGAGTTTCAGGACTCAGCCAGGCATCATGTTCTCTGAACATTCAGACCTGTGTACTAGCTACTTTCTAAATCCAAAAGGATCCCCAAAAGCCTAAAAATTCAAGATTGGCCTTAAACCCAAATCCAAGGGAAATAAAGTTGTTTCTAATATTTGTGCATCATTTCACCCAGTGGATTTATGCCTTCTGCCTACTCATCTTTACTCTTTCTGCCCATTTTTCACAGTATGATCCTCTAACTCCTGTTCACTGTACATTGTTAATAGCTGTTAAATTATTTAAAGGTTAAATTTCATAGATCTCCAAGGTGTAATCAGAGGGATGTATATCTTACCTTAGAAATGTTGGCATTTGTTTCTAAAATTATATAGAATGAGGTTAGCAACAAAAAGGAAAGCAGCAGAAAGGAAAAGAAAATGTCACCCAAAACTTTAAAGCCCTCAATCTGCCTCTGTTTTTCCAATAATGATAAAAATAATAATAACAATAATAATATAAATATCAAAAAGCTCTCATTTATAGAGTTCTTATTATGTGCCGAGGATTATATCGAGTACATCCCACATATTGTCGCATTGTTTCCTTAAAGCAATTCTGTGTGATGAGTAGATCCCTTACTTAGCTCTATTTTGCCTTTGAGAAATTAAATAACTTGACTAAGATCCCCTCCCAACCCGCAGTTAGTTAACAGCAGGTTCAGGAATTACATTGGACACCAAACAGGAGGCTCTAACCACCCAGTTGGGCTTCCTTTTGCTTGCCCAGGATGTGATGTCTTCAGCAGCTTTTCTACAGGACTGTATATTTGAAGGCCTTTTGTTCTGTTTGGAAGCCTTTCAGATTTATTGATTAAATAACTTGTGCACTCTCAACAATAGCCAAATTATGGAAAGAGCCTAAATGTCCATCAACTGATGAATGGATAAAGAAATTGTGGTTTATATACACAATGGAGTACTACGTGGCAATGAGAAAAAATGAAATATGGCCCTTTGTAGCAACGTAGATGGAACTGGAGAGTGTTATGCTGAGTGAAATAAGCCAGACAGAGAAAGACAGATACCATATGGTTTCACTCTTAGGTGGATCCTGAGAAACTTAACAGAAACCTATGGGGGAGGGGAAGGAAAAAAAAAAAGAGGTTAGAGTGGGAGAGAGCCAAAGCATAAGAGACTCTTAAAAACTGAGAACTGAGGGTTGATGGGGGGTTGGGAGGGAGGGGAGGGCGGGTGATGGGTATTGAGGAGGGCACCTTTTGGGATGAGCACTGGGTGTTGTATGGAAACCAATTTGACAATAAATTTCATATATTGGAAAGAAAAATAAATAACTTGTGCATCAGAGTGGCCAAGAGTTACTTTCCGAGGCTGTGCAGAGCGGGTAAGAATACGTTTCTTCAAATGCGTAGCTGTTCACAAAACGTTGTATGTTTATATTATGCTCATTGGACTGTGACTATTAAAGTGAAATAAAGAACAAGTTCTTATCAGATGTTTTCTTCCTTCTCATTTGTGCTCATTGGTTTAATCCTTAAATTACAAAGGATACTTTGACTAGTAATTTGAGCCTGTTGGGGTTACAGATCCCTTTGAGAATGGTGAAGATATGAAATCTTTTTGTAGAAAAATCTCTATACTCACATGCCTACAAAAGCTATCTAAGTTCAGGAAGATTTAGGGAAACCTAAAGAAGCCTGTCTGTGGAGCCTTAAGAATCCAAAGAATTCATATTAAGTATTTCCAATCTAGTAAAATAAGCTCAGATGTCTGTCTTTTATCCAGGACAACACAAAAAATGAGAGACCAGAAAGCACACTCTCCTTTCTCCACCGCCTTGGCCTCTCAGGATGAACCTTGGGAAGTCCCAGCCCATCATTAAGGTCACCCCACTCAGGCAGACAGGGTGAACCTATGCACGTGTGGCCAGCCAAGGAAGAGAGTGGGGATTGAAAGACAGCTTGTGTGCTATGTGCCAACCATGTACCCCAGCATTGGGCTGCATCCATCAAGAGTAGGCACCTTTTCCTAATCTGCACAGAGACATTTGTGCATGGGTCGGCCAATGTCCTACATGGCCACCTGCACCCTGGACTATACAGCAACTAGAGATGCTCTGATTTTGGAGAAAGCTCCCCTCAGTCACAAGTCAAAAACCCCACTCCTCCTGAAAGTTAGCTCAAAATGGATCGAAGACTTAAATCTAAACTCTTGAAACCATAAAACTACTAGAAGAAAACACAAAGGAAACTTTGAAATTGGTCTTGGTGATTGATTTTATGGCTATGACACCTAAACCACAAACGGCAATGCAAAAATAATTAAATGGGACTACATCAAACTGAAAAGCTTCTGCCTCGCAAAAGAAACCATTAACAAAATGAAAAGGCAACCTATGGAATGAGAGAAAATATCTACAAGCCACAAGTCTGATAAGAGTTAATATCACAATATATAAGTACTCATCCAACTCAGTAGCAAAACAAAACAAAACAAAAACAATTCAATAAATGAGCAAAAGACCTGAATAGACATTTTCCCAGAGGAGATATTCAAATGTCCATCAGGTATAGAAAAATGTGCTCAACATCACTAACCATCAGGGAAATGCAAATCAAAACCACAACAATAACATATCACTTCAAACCTGTTAGAATGGCCAACATCAAAAAGACCAGAGACAAGCCCTGGTGACAATTTGAAAAAAAGGGAAGTTTTATGTACAGTTGGTAGGAATGTAGGTTGGTGTAGCCACTATGGAAAACAGTATGGAGGATCCTCAGAAATTAAATACAGAACTGCCATGTGATCCAGAAATGCCACTTCTGGGTATATATACAAAGGAAATGAAATCACTGCCTTAAAGAGATATATGCACTCCCATGTTCATTGCAACATTATTCATAATAGCCAGGACATGGAAATAGCCTAAGTGCCTATCAATGGATATATGGTTAAAGAAAAAGTGGTATACATATACAATGGAATATTAGTTAGCCATAAAAAAGAGGGAAATTCTGCCATTTGCAACAACCTGGGTGAATCTTGAGGACAAGATGCTCAAGTGAGATAAGTGATGCTCAAGTGAAATATGCTAAGTGAAATAAGGCAGAGAAACACAAATACTGCATTTCACTTACATGGGAAACCTAAAAGAATCACACTCATAAAACCAGAGAATTGATTGGTGCTTGCCAGAAGTGGGGTCATGGTGGATGGAGGGAATGGGTAACTGTGGTCGAAAGGTACACACTTCCAGTTATAAATAAATAAGCTCTGGGAGTGTAATTTTCAGCATGGTGGCTATCGTTACCAATACTGTATTGTATATTTGAAAGTTGCTAAAAGTACATCTTAAAAGGTCTTATAATAGGAAAAAACATTGCAACTACATGAGTGATCAACATTCATTAAATGTATTGTGGTGATCATTTCATAATACAGACATACACAGACATTACACAGTACACCTTAAACTTACACAATGTTAAATGTCAATTACATTTCAGTAAAACTGGGAAACAATTAAAATTGAAAAAGCTCCAGTTCAGCCCACTTTATCTTCCTCCTTCCCAGCCTGAAGCACTAGGACACTTGGCATCTGAAAATTAAGTCCATAAAATTTCCTTGTGTCTAATCTCCACTCTGCACTAGAGCAGTGTTCAGATGATCGTGTAATATTGTCATTAATCCATTGTCATAGACACAATTTGCTAATGATCATTTATTCAAAATAGGCTTGATTTGACCAAGAAGATTTTGCTCCTTTCTTTCCCACCCGCTTATTCACCGTGGCTTACATCCATGCAATAGTTTTGAAATGCCATCCACATTCCCTAATAAGCTTCATACTGAATTTCATTTCCCAGTAGTGGAACAGGCACAGTGAGGATTTTTGTGCCTAGTATGATCTAGACTTAATATAATTCTTAGCAGACTTCATCAGCTCTAAAAATGCCAAGGATCTGGAACTGAGCCTTTTATCTATGCCACAAACGTTTCTGAAACATCTATGTACCAGACATTGGAAAGCCTAGTGAAGATAAAGGTAAGAGTAGGTCATGTCCATCTTTGAAAGGTACAATCTTGTCAATGTGATTAAACTGGATATACAGGACCCAGGGGTTTGCTCATAAGACTCTATCAAGAGGAGATAAGCCTTGACCACATGTCCATTGGGATCTCTTTTGGTTGGAGTTGTGTAATAGTAGTTTCATACTGACATGAAGAGCAATGTTGGATGGTTTGGACAATCTGCCTAAAGGCAAGATAATAATCCAAATGGCCTCTGGGATTTCTTTTAACCATTATACTTTAAGGCATTGACAGATAAGTCAGTCCTCTGAAGTTTTATCACATACTTGGGAGAGAAGGAAGCTGAAGGAGACTTACTTGTATTGAACTCACTTGTCTAAGTTACAGAATTTAGACATGGAATATATTTGCAGCCTACCAAATCAAGACCCCTACTCTTGACCAGATGAAGACACTGCACACTAAGCTTCAGGGAAGATGGAATGGGAGGAGACCAGAATTTCTCTAAACTACCACATTTTAAACTCATGTTTCATTCTGGCTGTGCTTTCTGTGTGTCTTGCTCCAAATCTTTGATATAGTTCAGCCTTCCCTTTGTCTCCTGTCTTTTTGTTTGTTGACCTATCTCTCCAGATTCTGACGTTCTGTGTTTTCATCACCATGATCAAGGAGTGTCTCCTTTTATTGACTCAGGGTGCTTAGGACTACTTCTATTGATAAGCCTCTCTAACATGCCTCATGACACTTCCCCTAAGACCAGCATCAGTAGACAGTATCTCCCATTCCCAGCATATACCATATCTTCTCTGGCTCTCACACCCAAATGTTGGATATCATATCCTGGTACAAGTGATGACCAGAATGACAAAAACACACTGCAGTGACTAATGAGTGATCTGTCCCTTAAATGAGTGTTGTTGCCAATTCCACTCTGTTGGCCCTCTCCTTGGAAAGCATGATGATACTGAGGGTCTGTTACCATTCAATCACTCATCGTATGCAAGAATATCTTCATGGTAAGAAAGTCTTTGAGAACAGTGTAGAAACTTAAATGAGTTACCACCACAGTGGCTCTTGAAGGTACTTTCGGCTTGGACCAGAGGCTCTTCTCAAGACAAGGTTAAGATGATTCCACGGAGGCATTGTCAGTTTTGGCATTAGAGGAAAGGGGACAGTTATCACAGTGCAGCAGCCCTCTTGGCGGTTCTCGGTGGGGTGTTGATGTGTCCCTGAAGCAAGTTTCTATGCCAATATTCTGTCATTTAGACTGTTGGTGAGTTGTTGCAGAACGGGTCAAGCTATGCACACTTCGTGTTATTTTTGACTATTAGGGGCAGCCCAACAAAAGGAACATTTGCTCTGGTCCAGAGACATAGTGCAGGGGAAAAGGAGATAGAAAGAAGCAGGGAAGCAAACCCAAGCTAAAATAGCATAATGAATGACAGTAATGCAATGTTCCAAAAATATTCTATTGGGTTACACTTTGAATAATGATCATGTCTGGAAAAGAGAACTATTAAGGGCCATAAGAATTTATAGAAATGCTCCGATCCTGAAGGAAAGATGAATAGTTAGATGGGGCTTTGGAGGATTATAGCAACAAATGCAGTCAGACAATTTCCATTATAATCTTTTATTTAGAATGGCATGTAACTCATTTGTGTTGTTGTTGGGTTTTGGTACTGATGCACATATGCCCTGAGGTGCATTTTTATGAGTGAAGAAAATAAATAAGAGGATTTTCAATCGATCTAAGAAAGGTTAATCCTTTTCAACTGAAAAGCTCCCATGCTTGCCTACAGGGCTTACTGGATTTGGGTCTCCCTGAAGTGAAATGCTTTTTTCCCCAATGCATAAATGTAACTACTTTTTATTTCAAGTTAAGAACGTGAAGGTGGAATTTGAGGGATGTTAACGTTTAAAAAGAGCCAACAATTGATTGACAAGATAGAGGGAAAAAGGACAGAAATTATGGAAAGGTAGTTCATGTCTAATGGGAAGGGATAAGCAAAAGAAGAAGCAATATAACAGCAATGCCTTGAATTTGTAGACCGCTTTAGCGTTTATAAAATACTTTACTCGTGGAGATGGAGACTTCTTAAAAATAAGAAATTTGTCTTCATTAATCTTTGATTCCTTGATCCTTCACGGAATACCTGGCTCACACAGAGACCCAATACGTTTTAGCTTTGTGAATATACCAAAGACCAGTTGAATGAAATAATGTATTATTTCATTTAATTTTTGCTATAATCCTGTAAGTTTGGAGTTATTTTCCTAATTTATATAGGAAGATTCAAGACACATAGAGATAAAATGACTTGTCTAAGAGCACACGAGTCAAACGTGGAGCCAGAGTTCAAGGCCAACTTTTCTGTCCTTGGACAGAGCTTTTTTACAGTAATAAAGCTCATATTCTAGGTTGAAATAGGGTTGGCACAGATTCTGAACTAAAATTTAGATCAGAAAACAAGAAAGGAAGAGGAAAAAAAGAAAAAAAATGTGCTTATTTTTTAAGGTCAATTGCTATACCAAGTGAGCAATTGCCACAATAATTCTCTATGGGAAAATCTCCCATGAACTCAGTGGCAGATGAGGATAATCATTTACTCTCAGGATAAGGGGACTGTAAAGGGACTGATCCAGGCTGGGATTAACTTGGTGGCACTGCTTCGAGATACAGGTTGGATCCTCACTATGTGTTGGCTCAGAGCTCTTCCAACTGTATTCATTGTAGGGCCCAAGCAGAAGAGTCATCAGCTACACGAGTTGTTCCCATGGTGATGAAGGAAGAACCAGAGCTCAAAGTCATTCTTGCATGGACATTTCATGTCTTTGCGTGCATCTCCTTTGCTAACATCCTGCCGACCAATATGGTGGTTAGAATGGTCCCCAAAGATGCTCATATCCTAATCGCTGGAACCTGTGAATATATTACATTTCTATAACAAAAGGGACTTTACAGACGTAATTAAGATTATGATTCTTAAAATAGGGAGATATCCAAGATTACCCGTATGGACCCAATCTATTTCCACGTGCCCTCAAAATCAGAGAACTTTCTGGTGGGAGAGAGATGCCACAGAAGGGAAAGATAGAGAGAATTGAAGTACGACAGAAATTCAACCCGCCCTTGCTGGAGGAGGCCACATCTTCAAGCCAGAGGAAGACAGCTCAAGAAGCAATGCAGACAGTCAGTAGAAGCAAAGACTGCATCCCCCCCCCCCCCCCTCCAACAGCCAGGAAGGAAATGGAGGGTCTCCTTTCTGCATAAGGAGCTGAATTGGACCAACAATTTGAATGAAGTTGGGAACAGACACATCCTTAGAACTTTCATTAAAGAGTTCATCCTTTATGTAATGTGGATTTAGGCCTTGAAAGACCCTAAGCAGAAGACTAAGTTTTGAGTCCACTGGATTCTAACCTACAGAAACTGTGAGATAATAAACGGAGGTGGTTTTAAGCCAATACGTCTGTGGCAATTTATTATAACAGCAATAGAAACTAGGATAGCCAAAGAAAGTCATGTGGCTAAGCTCAAAATCAAAGGCAGAGGAAAGCCACTCTATCACTCAGTCATGGCCAATCTTAAATGTAATTCTACAAGACAGTCAAAAAAAAAAAATCAGAGCAAATATTTAAAACTTTTCAAATAGAACGGAGGTAGAAGAAAAATAGCAGCTGTCCAGAGAAAGTTTTGTTAAAATTATTGGGAGTTCAGGAAGCTGTTAGAAAAACTGCTCCCGGGGCACCTGGGTGGCTCAGTCGGTTGAGCGTCTGACTTCAGCTCAAGTCATGATCTCACGGTTCGTGGGTTCAAGCCCCATGTCGGGCTTTGTGCTAACAGCTCAGAGCCTGAAGTCTGCTTCAGATTCTGTGCCTCCCTCTCTCTCTGCCCCTCCCCACTTGCTCTCTCTCTCTCTCTCTCAAAAATAAGCATTAAAAAAATAAAAAAAAAAAGAAAGAAAAAGAAAAACCTCTCCCAAGATACAATTGCCCAGAAAGGCAAAGTATTTAAATAAGTTGTTAAATAGAGAAATTGTCAAGTGATTTTTGGAAAAGGTAGTTTTGACCTGAAACTGGGGTGGGGATGGCATGTACATTTCCCCAAGAAACAAAGGACTATTTAGGGTGGTGGTGGGGAGTAGAAGTTAACACTATAAGATTAGTATGTTGGGTGAAATCCACAACCAGCTAAGGCTCCATATCTGTGGCAGAAAACCTAGGAACTGAATGTAGTGCATGGCTATCTGCCCAAGATTTAAAAAGGAGAGTCTTTTCTATTTTCCTTTGGATGGAGATGGCATACATTGTTATGATTGTCTCCCCAGGGCCCAGAGACATGCTGAAAATGAGTCCTTTGGGATTTTAGGAGAAGACCGTTTTTTGGCCTCCCTCTTATGCTCTGCCTTGCATCTATAATTCTGGCTGGCTGGTACAGTGAGTCACCTAGCAACTAATGCAAAGGAACCAGGCCCATCTACTTCCAAGCATAAGGAATTAAGATTCTCTGGCAAAACCCCATTTGGAGACAATAGCTCACAATGGAAAAGTGCAGGTATCCTATGGGTAGCTCCACACTGAGCCACTCACTTTTATTGAGTCTATGAGACCTGAAGGAATTCAAGATAAAGCAACCCATTCCAAGAGGAGTTCCTTTATGTGTTGGGGAAAACAGTGTCCATTTCCGTCTCTGGGGAAAATGAGCTCCTGATGTCTGAGAAGCCATCTCCTCTAGTGGGGATCTGAAGAGCAATGGTTAAAGATCCCAGAATCTGAGAGAGTGTGAATCTCAGCTCCCTTCCATCCTCGCCGTGTGACTCTGGACAAAGTACTTCATCGCACCAAATGTGATGTTGTTCTTCTGTAAACAGGGGCTGTAACAGTACCCACCTCATGGGCAGAGCCATTCTGAGTCTCAAATGGTAACTATTGTTATCATGATTCAAGGTCAAGCAGAATGTAATCAGCTGGATTGTAGAAGAGGTATTAAGGGTTGATGTGAAAAGGAGCTTCCCAGAAGTGAGAGTTACAAATCGTACTGTGAAAATTCCATGAAGACATTTGAAAATAATCCTATTAAATAATGTGACAGATGTTACTGGCCATTCAAGAATTTATATAGTAAAGCGACCATCATCACCTCAGTGTTACCACCCTGGGAATTTATACACTGATTCCAATGATTTTGCTTTGGAACAAATTCTCTTACCTCATCACTAAAATGGCCTTCAGGGACTGTAATGCATTCCCTTGACACCCCTTCCTAGAGGACAGCTGTCACCTTCAGAGGACTGATGCGACAGCCAAAAGCCAATCAGGACCAGTAAAGAGAGATGACTTTACAATGAGAGAAAAAATCTTATGTGGTTCAAGTACTTGAATTGACCTTTGCATTCATGGGTTCTAGATCATGCAAATAGATTAGAAATGGAAATAACTTTTTGTAGCCTAAAAAGAATGCTTAGCAACAGATGATTGGAACCCACTTTTTATTTCTTAGATAATTGATATGCAATTGTTTACTAGGTTCTCTATCCTTTCTGATGAGTCTGGAATATTTTCTAACAAAGTCTCTTAAAACAACTAATTTCTGAATTAAAAAAATGAGGAATAAAGCTTTCCCCAAAGACACCTCTTCTTAGATCTTCTCAGAAGCTCACAGAATGTTTCCCTAACTTACTCATAATTCATTCACAGCCAGAGTTTAAGACTTGAAGCTTCCAGAGTTTGGAAGTGATCCCTACATCCTCATAACAAGGGACAAGCTGAATAGACTAAAAAATCAACAACTCTTCTTGGATCTGTGAGAGGGGACGACACAGGGAATCCACTGCCCCTGAGATGGGAGAAACAGACAGGTGAACATGGGGACCTGAGGTTTCCCAGAGTGGAGATGCAGGAGTATAAACCACCATGGAAAGTGGAGCTGGGGAAGGAAACTTCACCATATTGAAGGATTGCTGGAGCCCCAGTGTGTACAGTTCTGAAAGCTTAAAATTTCAGGGGACCCAGTCTTTGGGTCCAGTCTTTGGGGACCCCATCAATAGTGTCAGATTTGCCTCCAGGAACTTGACCAGATTCTCATACTGAACAAATCCTACCAGACTTCTGGCAGGGACATGGGAAGGGGAACCATTTTGAAAAAGCCAGAGCACTCTAGTCTTTTTTTTTTTTTTTAATTTTTTTTTTCAACGTTTATTTATTTTTGGGACAGAGAGAGACAGAGCATGAACGAGGGAGGGGCAGAAAGAGAGCGAGACACAGAACCGGAAACAGGCTCCAGGCTCCGAGCCATCAGCCCAGAGCCTGACGCGGGGCTCGAATTCACGGACCGCGAGATCGTGACCTGGCTGAAGTCGGACGCTTAACCGACTGCACCACCCAGGCGCCCCAGAGCACTCTTGTGTTAACAAAGCCTGCCTTCAGGGGAGACTAATGAACCAGAGCCTAAACTGCCTAATTGACCCAGCAAAGGGAAATACCCAAACCCAGTCCCCTCTCGTCATCCTGTCCCACATAGGAAGGAAAAACAAAAACTGAGAGCCACTTGCAAAGTTCACAGTCCTGAGGCATAGGCTCGCTGAAAGACTGAGACCTAATCACAGACTATAGAACACTTCCCCTTCCTGACACCCCACCACCACATGACTAAATTTACAGTAATTCACAACAATTTCTTTTATACCTAGTATATCATAGCCAGCTATCAGAAAAGAAGAGGTTCTATAAGAAAAAGTTGCAAGGCATACCAAAAGGAGAAAAAAAACCCCACAATTTGAAGAGACAGAGCGAGTATCAGAGCAGACACGGCAGGGATGTTGGAAGTATCAGTACGAGAATTTAAAACAGCTATGATTCATGTGCTAAGGGCTCTAACAGGTAAAGTAGGCACCATGCGAGAACAAATGGGCAATGTAGGCAGAAAGATAGAATCCTCAGAAAGAACAGAAAAAAAAAATGTTAAAGATAAAAAAAAAAAAACAGAAAGAAAAATGAAAAATGCCTTTGATGGCTTTATTAGTAGACTGGACATGACCAACGGAAGAATCCTTGAGCTAGAGGATACATCAGTAGGATCTTCAAAACATTAAAAGCTTGGAGAACAAAGACTGAAAAAACAAACAAACAAACAAACAAAGTCCTAGGACTATTGGGACAGCTACAAAATGTGTAACATCTGCATAATGGGAACATAAGAAGGAAAAAGAGAGAGAAGAACAGAATCTATTTATTGGTATTTTTTATCTACCTTAATAGATGGATTCTATCTAGTTAAGACATGCTTCATTAGCAGGGTGCTGTATGAAGCAAGGAGTAGAAATAACTGAAGCTTCCACTTTCTTTGTGACCAGAGTCCCACTTTCCACCTGCAAGCAAAGGCCACCGTCCAAACTCACATTATTAGTGAGTATTTTGATAAATATGAATAAACGGTCTGTGTGCCAAATCATAGAAGGTCACGGTCATCTAGTGTTGGTGTGCCTACTGTTCTGGTAAACCAAGAGAGTATAGCCTAGAGGTTCTGCAAATACAGAACTGAGTGAAGCAGATGAGTTGGAAGAAAATACAGAATCCACTAACGGGAAAGAATTCACATGGAAACTCTCCAAGTTTTTCTCAGCCCAAAATTTCAGGCTTTTTCTTGGATCTGCTTTTTTAGTATTCCACCTTCTCAGTAGAGTCACTTTTTGTTCTGAAATCCACCATGGAGAGGCATCAGGGTCTCTGCTTCAGAGAGAGAACCAGTCCCCCCCCTCCCCCCGCCCCCGCCAATTGCAGGAAAAGCTGGTCTACACCATTACCCCAGGTCTTCTAACCTGACTCTGGTAACGTCACTTAAGTCCACTGGAACAGAGTCCAAACAAGCAGCTACACTGGTGACTAATGATCTGGATGCCCTTGTTCATCATTGTGGATGCAGAACTGGGTGGGGGCGGGGGGGGGCAAGTGATCTCACCCAGCATTGACCCTCTGTCCTAGCTGAGCTGAGTATAGTCCTGTGTCTTAGGGTTCCCCTAAGGACCAAAACAAGACATATGTATATATAGAATATTTATTAGAAGAAATCAGCTCACCTAATTGTGGAGACTGAGGAGTCCCAAGCTGGAGACCCAGGAGGGCAGTGGTGTGGTTTCAATCTGAATTGGTCTAAAGGCCTGAGAACCAGAAGAGTTTATGTTTTAAGTACTAGTCCAAGGGCATGAGAAGGTCAATGTCTCAGCTCAACAGTCAGAAAGACAAAATACCCTCTTACTCAATCTTTTGATTTTATTCAGGTCTTCAGTGGCTTCGATGAGAATCACATCAAGAAGGGCAATTTGCTTTACTTAGTTTACTGATTCAAGTGTTGATCTCATCCAAAAACATCCTCGAAGACATACCAGAATGATGTTTGACTAAAATGTCTGGTGGCCTACTCACACTGACATATAAAATTAATCATTTCATCCTGGCTATTTGCTATCATGACCTGAACCTCTCCTAAGAGAGAAGGATTCTCATTCATAGGTCCCCCTTTGGGGAGAAAAACATGGGTATGAAAAAGAGAGCCTTGCCCCTCTAATATTCCTGAGTGTAGCCTGGATTGGTAGGTAGGTCATACAAGTGCAACGCCTCCCCACTCCTGCCCCTGTGTAGAAGTCCACGGTAATAGACCCCAACTCTCTTTCCTGATACATATAGGGTCATTCTCTGAATTACGTTTTGCATAACAGTTTTGGAAATCAAAATCAATAGACATTAGCATGCAAGAGGGAACCTATTTGCCTCAAGATTTTCAGTCAGGCCCAAGCAGCTCAGAAGACGGGTATTTTGTGTGGGGCTTCCTCCCATGTGTTTCTTAAATGACAAGAAACATGTTTAAAACATGCATAAGCATCAGGATGTTACTTTTCTAGAACGAGAACCCTCGAAAAGTTAAAACAACTTCAGAGATTATTTCATTTGACCTGCTCAGGGCAAATGGAGTCCTGTTGTAGTCAGTTTCTCTGTCTTTCTGTTTCTCCCCTTCTCCCTCTGTCTCTGGCTATTGGGCATCTGAAACCCTCTTAAAATGGACGGTTCCTTCAGTTCACAAGTCACAGTGGGAGACGAAGCTTGATTCTCAATGCAGATGTTGAAAACCCTAGACTTTTACATTATCAGCCTGACTTGCACTTGCCCCCAATTCTGAACTGGGATCTCATGGTATAAAACAAACAAACAAACAAGCAAAAAACAGGGAGGTAGGTGGTGGCAGCAAGGTGGTCAGAAACTGCAGATTCAGTGCCACAACAGCGGCATTCTTGTTCAGTTCTGAAGGTTGCAATGGTATCCTCTTCTGACTGGTTATTGTCCCATGGTTTGGCATGGTCCTAGTTGCTGCCAGCGTCCCATGTTCCTTTTCTTTCTTTCTTTTCTTTTTAATATTTATTTATTTATTTATTTATTTTGAGAAAGAGAGAGAGAGAGAGAGAGAGAGAGAGAGAGAAAGAGAGAATGAATGGGGGAGGGGCCGAGAGAGAGGGAGACACAGAATCCGAAGCAGGCTCCAGGCTCTGAGCTGTCAGCCCAGAGCCCGACCCAGGGCTCGAACTCACCAGCTGTGACATCATGACCTGAGTTGAAGTTGGACGCTTAGCCAACTGGGCCACCCAGGCGCCTCCCCCTCCCCTCCATGTTCCTTTTCAATGGCTTTCCCCCCCCCCCCCCCCCCCCCAGTTATTATGGTCTTGTGTCCTGAGAGTTATCCTACCTCTTCTCAGTAAAATACTTCTCTGTTTCGGTCAAAGTTTCATTTGCATGTTGTTTTTTGGTTTCCTGGAACCAAAACCCCTGACTGTTACGTGACCCACTGAGGACAAGCAATAGTATGGTCTGTGGCAGCGCTGGGGAAGAAGACATGGAACTTCCAGCCGCGTGGATTTACGTGGGGGGCCAATCTTGCTCTTAACACACTGATGCCATTTCTAGGTCTGTTCATTCATTCTGCTGGGAACCACCATGTTGTCTCTGCCTTTCTTCTCCACACTGAGAGAATGGGAAAGTAAAGTGGGATGGCAAAGAAGATCAGTGTGGCTTAAAGTATTTTGAGTTGTGATTCAGGTGCCTGGATTAGTGAGAAATAGGTTAGGGAGCAAGCAACCTGAAGCTCAGTGTGATTGATGGCTTCACTGAGTTACAAGCATATTTCTGTCTCACATAGAATAGAGGGGAGCCGGGCAGGGGGCAGGGGGCTCCAGACTGTCAGAGACCTTGACCAACCTCCCCCTCACTTCCCTTTCACCCTCAGCCCTAGGTGTCCACCTCCATGTTGGGTTGTAGTCAATATCTCGTTGCAGACAGATAGCCCACAGAGCCTAAAATGTTTACTATCCAGCAGACGCTCGCTAAAATTCTTCCTCGCCTGTCTTAGTCAGCTCAGGTTGCCGTAATAAATAGCATGGATGGAAGAACTTAAACAGAGAACTTTTATTTCTCACAGTTCTGGGGCGTGGGAGGTCCAAGATCGAGGTGCTGGCTGATTCAATGTCTGGTGAGAGCCCACTTCCTGCTTTGCAGATGGTGCCTCTTTGCCGTGTCCTCACGAGAGAGAGACAGAGAGACAGAGACAGAGACAGGGAGACACAGAGACAGAGACACAGCTCTAGTCTCTTCTTCTTATAAGGACATTCATTCTATCATGGGAGCTTGGCCTCGTGGTTTCATCTAAAATGAATCACCGCCCCATTTCTTAATACGATCATTTGGAAATTAGGGTGTCAACATATGAATTCTGAGGGGCCACAAACATTCAGTCCACAGCACCACCCCACTGCCTAAACTCTGGGTGGATGCTATTCTTGGTGTATATGGACTCAGATGCGAGTCTTATGGGCAGTGGGGAGCCATAGCAGAGATGCCTGGTCCAAGCAGTGATAACTGGGCGATTCTGACCCCGCCCAGAACCAAGAGTAGGTGAGCGACTTTGCAGAGGCAGAGTTAGCTCTCTGTTCAAGTTAGGAGGCCAAGGCCTAACCAAAGTCCTCTCTCGGAGTCGTGTGCAGAAGTGTGACACCTCTGTGCCTCAGGGCACGAATGTCAACTACTGGGCAGAGAGGCTATAGCGTCAGGAGGCTTTTATCTTGAAGTTTTCCGGCCAAATTTACTATCTGGTTATATAAAATAATTGCATTGTAATTCTTTTTTTTTTTAATTTTTTTTCAATGTTTATTTATTTTTGGGACAGAGAGAGACAGAGCATGAACGGGGGAGGGGCAGAGAGAGAGGGAGACACAGAATCGGAAACAGGCTCCAGGCTCTGAGCCATCAGCCCAGAGCCCGACGCGGGGCTCGAACTCACGGACCGCGAGATCGTGACCTGGCTGAAGTCGGACGCTTAACCGACTGGACCACCCAGGCGCCCCATGCATTGTGATTCTTAAGAGCAAAATGAATTCTGTCTCGGCCTCGGTGCCTCTTGAGGGTTATTAGAAATCATTCTGCAACCAATATCCCAAAAACTCCTGAGAGAAATGCAGGCTCTGTTATCCTTAAGAAGGAGATTATTAAATCTCTCTGAAAGCCAAGACTTCATCTACAAGTAGCTTCACTGATTATCTCCAGCTTCTGTCTCATTTGCTGGCTTCCCACCAATTCACACCAGCCGACAGACATGATCAGTGATATCCATATTGGTGACACCAGTATTTAGGAATGGGATAGGTTCTATCTCATTCCAGAGCAGATACACGGTAATTATAAAAGCTTTCCGTGATTGGGTTTATTACTGATGTTATCCTGTAACCAGAACAGGTACCTTAACGTTTAATTATCTTCTCCTCCTTCAGAGTCTGAAAGCAATTTTTTTAAGCCGTGTCATCTCCACTGACATCTACCATTTCAACAGGCCAGGCCTCCCACCTCTTCGAACGCATAGAGTGTTTCTTTTCCTTCCACGCTGGTCCATCAAGGTTGGCCTGTAAGGGTCAGGATCATTTTACGTCTTCGTGAGTGCATGTTCCTCAGGGGAAGGAACGATGAATAGCCATGACGAGAGCCACGGAGACGACAATACTCATTTTCAAAAACACTTGGACAATCACGAAGTGTTTTTACGTAAAGTGTTAAAAAACACCCGAAGTCTTATAGCTCATCTTTGTGCTGCCAGCGCAACTCATGTTTATTGCATGATTTTTCTTGAACAGAGAAAACCAAGTGCTACAGGGGTCTCCGTGAAAGTTCAGCAACCTGTGTCAAAGAAAAGAGGGGGAAAACAGCGCTAGGTATGTTCGAGAGACATCCAACTACCCAGAATGATGGGCTGAGCAGCAGGATGATGCAGCGGGGAGGCTGTGAAAATCAAAAGCATTGATTTTTCTGAGACAGAGCACAGGCTCCCGGTAATCAGAGAACACCTGATGCTTGACGTCTCTGGGTGGGGAGCACGAAGCCAGCCTGCCAGTGGAGACGTGCGGTGTGGACTGCTACTGCTGCGTCTACGCGGGCACCTGCCGGAAGACTGTGGGAGGCGATCCAGCTCCCCTTGGAAGAAGCAAGGCCAGCCTCTCAGATGCCGCCCTGACCTTACGGGACATGTCAGCTGGCTTCCAGAACCGGTGAAGGGCCATCGAGTGACTTCTGCCCCTTCCAGCACTCCCTTCACTGAAGGAGGTGGTCCACACGCTGCCTGGTCGGGAACTCCCCGAAGAAAGAGGAAGCCCAAGGTCGAATAAATTGGCTTGAGCTGAAGTCTCCCTCTTGGCAGAGTTGGCATCACGGGCAATGGTCTCCTGGCCCAGGACGGTCTGTGAGCAACCGAGTTGATGGGCCGGGTAGGGAAGGCAGGTCCCTCACACCCGCCACAGGAGGTGGTGCGGAAGTGAAACGCCGAGGGGGCCGGTTTCCCTCTTTTCTTTTTCCGGTAACTTCTGGTTTATTGTGTCTAATTTATAAGGAATTATAGGGATTATAGGAATATTGTGTCTAATTTATAAGGAATCGTGTATAATTCGTAAGGAAACAAACCAGGAGGACAAAGTAAGTGCATTTGGGTCCACCAAAGCTTCTCTGAGATAACATACACGTTGCTCCACAGAACACTTCTGAAAATACTGGTTTTTCAATGACCGTTGTACTAACGGAATCCCTTTCATGCTAACTGATCAATGTTAGCGAGCGGAAGCAGCCCAAGTCAACACCCTGTGGTTTGTTTTGCACCCTTGGCCTCTGTCACCTCTCGAACTTCAGCTTTCCCTTCTCCCTCTTCCCTTTACGCGTTGCTGTTGCCCGTGAACTTCTGTTTCCTGGGAAACTCACTGCTCCTCCTGCCAGCCTCCGAGATGCTCCCTGCTTTGCTTCCCATATCCATAAGCCTCCCCTCGCTCCTGATTGCCCAGCTTCTAGCCAGTTTTCAGCTGCCAGCTTGAAACGTAATTTACTGTGTGAGACATTAGCCACCCCTTAGACACAATTGTATCCTTCAGCTAAGCGATCCCATAGCTCTTTGTGCTTCCTTTGTCTGCACGAAAATGATGACGACGACTTGTGCAACCCAGGTTCTAGACGCTGTTCTCTTTTTTTTCATTTTTAAAAAGGCTTTTTTTTAAGTTTATTTATTTATTTTACGAGAGAAAGCACGCAAGCAGGAGAGGGGCAGAGAGAGGGAGAGCGAGAATCCCAGGCAGGCTCTGCACTGTCAACACAAAGCCCAGTGCAGGGCTTGAACTCACAAACCGTGAGATCATAGACCTGAGCTAAAACCAAGAGTTGGATGTTTAACCGACTGAGCCACCCAGGCACCCCTAGATACTATTCTGAGAACGCACATACACACATACACACAATACACACACATATATACCTATACATGTTTGTATGTGTGTATGTATCATCTGTCTGTCCATCTGTCTATTCAGTCTGAAGATTGAATGAGCGAGTATCTATATAGTAACTATAAATATGAGGGAAGTAGATTAGATAGATAGATAGATGAAAAACAGATGAATGTAGATGGTCTTACCCTTTTTTGCCATTTCCCTCTAAGAGGAATATGAAATTCCAGATGCTAAACACCCAACTGACAATTTGCCGGATGCCACACTCCGCTGCTTCAGACCATCAGTGTCTGTGTGTATTTTCTCGGGAGCAGTGCCAGCAGAGGTGAAGAGAACACAAGGCGCCATTTTGTACGCATGCCTGGTAGGGTCCACCATTGCCAGCGTTTCATCCAGCCAGGGCCCTGATGGGTTTTGCTCAGGAAGGAAGAGACTAAATCTCTCGGGAAAGAGTGATACTGAGGGTAAAAGAAATCATACCCCAGCTGTAGTAGCTGGGGTGACAACAACCACTGTGACAAATCAACCCCCAACGGAGTAGCAGCTTACACATAGTAGAAGGCTTATTTCCTGCCGAGCAGTCCCCATGCTTTGGGCCATCCAGTCCTAAAGAGTTTTGAGGGTACCATATGGGCAGTGTTCATGGACCACGCTTAAAAACATGCTCATCTACTCACCTTCCATTGTTTAAAACTCAGGCACATTGACTATCAGGTTTCTATTGCTGCTGTAACAAATCACCACAACCTTGATGTTTAAGACAATATACATTTATTCTCTTACAGTTTTGGAGGTCAGAAGTCTGAAATCATTTCCACTGGACTGAAATCAAGGGGTCCGCAGGACCACAGTCCTTCTAGAAGCTGTAGGGGAAAATCTGCGTCCTTGCCTTTACCAGCGTCTGAAGCTGCTTCTCTTGCATTTCTGCGCCCTTGGCCCCTTCCTCCGTCTTCAAAGCCAGCAGTAGCTTGGTGCTCCAGTGGCCACATGGCTTCCTTCTTCCGTGTCAAATCTCCCTCCACCACCCTCTTACAAGGACACTTGTGACTGCATTTAGGGTCCACGCCTCTTGACACCAGGTCTGGCACATTCGATAGTCCTTTTCTTACACACTGATGAAATCACAGATTTGGGTTTGGCCTTTAGAGATAAAGAGCCACGTAGAAGTTCTTTATGTGGCTCAAGTGGATTAAAAGTATTTTACATGGGGCTTTGGGGACAAAGTTCTAAACAACTATGGCATTATTATTACCTTCCTTTGTAAACCACCGTCCCGTAACAGCAAAGCCTTTTGGCAAAGTGATGAGTCTGAAGCTGATACAGTCATTATTGAGCCCCCTGATGAAATGATACCTTAATGATCTCATGATAGCCTCCAGTGGTCATGGAAGTAGTCGACGTTCTACCATGGAGCCACTGGTGTGAGGATGGCCAGAGTTTATATAGTTCTTTTTTCTTGTGATTCAGATCTATTAGAGTATATAGCATTTTTAAAGGAGAAAGAAAATATAGGCAAGGTAGAAAAAAAGTAAAGTCTAACAAGGAGCACGATGTCTTTAAAATAGGAACCGTACCCAAGTATAGTAACAGTCAAAGCAGGGGGAATGAGGACATGCAAAAAATAATATATGCAGATAAGATTTTAAAAGCTTAATGAAATGGAGAGAGAGTAAAAGCACTAGCAAAAAAAGTACTGGTTCTTTGTAAAAGAAGATATTGTGAGCTTACGCTTTGGAGTTTTAAAAATTCCTTTTCCTTTTGTAACATGAAAAATAGCGTAAGATTTGAACTAGAAGGTCTTTCATATTTCCTCCATGTCTAAGATTCTCTATGAAATCCAACATGGCTCTGTAATGATATAATATATTCTTTTGAACGGTAATAAGGTGCTCTACCAACATGACACTCTTCATTCTGTAACTAAGTTGAAACATTATACTAATAGACTCATCAGTACCCATGCTCATGTTCATGCACCTGTTTTCCCGAAATATCCAATGCATAGACATTAAGGGCATTTAGGCAACATAATAAGATGGAGATAATCGGTTAGTCACTGAACACTGCCTTCCCGTATGAACAGGATAGAATAAAACCCGATATTTGTGAAAACACTGATCCAGTGATAATTGTACATGGAGAAGTAAGACATAGTGTTATTGTGGGTGTGGAGAGAATGGAAACTGTTTTCAATTACTCTAATCTCCAGAGTCAAATACTTAGAGCATGATGTCACCATTGACCAATGAATTGCTAACAAGCCTCTGCCGCTCTCATCTTAGCTCCATGGGCCCTTTGACCTGGGTGGGACCTGAGAGCTTCTTCATTCAACGAACAGCCAGAAATAAGGGATAGTGAACAGAGTTCAAAGCCAGAGGTGTGGGATGAGGAGAAATTGTGTGGTTTTCAAATATGTTTATGGAAATGGTCAGCTCCATAGTGTATCTTTGCACTAAGATTAGGCAAAATGGTCACTTGATGGAAGCATCGCCTTTGTTAATGTGGTTGGTTATTTAATTTGTTGAACACAAGCACTGAACTTTCTAGAGGTCTGTATGAGACTAAGTATATAAAGCAAATAGGAAACCCAAGACTTTTGGATGGATTTAGACATCTTTGGCAGAAAAATCAATGGGTGAGCCTTTCAGCATAAAGATATTGGGTCCCAAATCAGATGCCTCAAATTATAGCTTTTTAATTTGAAATATTGTTTTTCTTCCTTGAGAATGGCACTCTGTCATGCTTGAATATATTCTATTGCCTGTAAATTGCCTTGTGTTTTTTTCCTACAGCCCAACTCCTACATTAAGATAGAGAGTTTGTATGTTAGAAAAGTCATTATTACTAGTTAAATCTAAAGAGTGTTTCAAATTTTACTTGATAGTGAGAGATATATGATGTTTTGATTCATATCTACTAAGTTATGACGTGGCACAGAAACTAAAAACACAGACTCCGGATCTAAGCATCCTGGTCAAACTCTGGCCCTGCCACTCGCTTGTCTGTGAGTTTGGGTTTAATCTCTTGATTCCTCAGTTTTTTCATCTATGAAACCTGCTTCATGGGGCTGTTGTGGGAGTTAAGTGAGCTAATACTTGTAAAGGGCTTGAAACAGAGCCTGGGCAGTGATAGGGACCTAATATAAGTTAGATTTAATCATTCATTTTTTTCATATATGTGTAAATAAAGTTTGTCTTAAAAAATTAAAATACTTCCTCCTCTAGATTATTTTCCTTTTCCTTGAAAAAGAGCAATGAATAAAGAACTCAACTCCTCCATGTATAAATTGGAAATGGAAGCTCAGCCAACTTTCAGATTATACCAGTGGGGTCTAAGCCCCTTTTGCAAGAATCTTGGTCAGTGCTTTGTTTGTATTTTCATCGGGGGGAGGGCAGGAAAAGACTTCACTCTTCACTCTACATGGATCCCCCAACCTGGAATATTGGCCATCGGTTGTTCGTCACCGTTGTCATAAAAACTTAAGGAACAGTTCTGTGCAACTCTAAGTTTTGAGAAAATTACGGGGAAGACAAGTCGAGGAGAATCGAAGAAAGTAGAAGAGAAACCAACGTTTATTGAGTGCCTGCTATGTGCCAGATACCATAATACACACTTTACACATGTTATCTTTATACAGCACAAGGAATTATTGACTGCATCTTTTAGATGAAAACTGCATGAGTGGGAGACTCGGGATTGGAACCCAGGACCTTCTGATTCTGGCCAGTGTGCTCTTTTTCCTTCTTCAATTTAAATGCCCCTACAACCCTGGGGCGCCTGGGTGGCGCAGTCGGTTAAGCGTCCAACTTCAGCCAGGTCACGATCTCGCGGTCCGTGAGTTCGAGCCCCGCGTCGGGCTCTGGGCTGATGGCTCGGAGCCTGGAGCCTGCTTCCGATTCTGTGTCTCCCTCTCTCTCTCTGCCCCTCGCCCGTTCATGCTCTGTCTCTCTCTGTCCCAAAAATAAATAAACGTTGAAAAAAAAATAAATAAAAAATAAATGCCCCTACAACCCTGTGTGATGCATACCGTATATGTTTACCATTCATAATTATAATCCTGAGTAATCAAAATGAGATCGCTTTTCTCTGTAGGTTTTATTTTTTTTATTTTTTTTCTTAACGTTTATTTTTGGGACCGAGAGAGACAGAGCATGAACGGGGGAGGGGCAGAGAGAGAGGGAGACGCAGAATCGGAAGCAGGCTCCATCCAGGCTCCGAGCCGTCAGCCCAGAGCCCGACGCGGGGCTCGAACTCACGGACCGCGAGATCGTGACCTGAGCTGAAGTCGGCCGCTTAACCGACTGAGCCACCCAGGCGTCCTGTAGGTTTGGTTTTTTTAATCAGGTAAAGTAATGGTATGTTTTAGAAAGTTTTCATTCGAAGTTGTTAAAACAAAACACATTTTTATTCCTGAAGTATTAACACATACGTTTTCAGGACAGGTCTCTTAGCTGAACCCCCTTATTCTTTGCCAATGCAGGAGGAACCAGTGAAACGGAACCAAGCATCGGACGGGGAGTGTCAGGACCTACAGAATGGGAGGGGGCCCACGTAAATGTGCTCAGCTGTGAAGTTTCCTTTCTTCCCCCAGCTTTCTGAAGATATAATTAACATTTGACATTGGGTAAGTTTAAGGTGTACAATGTGATGGGTTGATACATGTATACGTTGTGAAATGATTACCACAATTAGGTGAGTTAACACATCCTTCACCTCACATATTCACCTATTTTTGTTGTAGCAGTGGTGGTGAGAACACTTAGGATCTGTTTTTTCAGCAACTTTCACATATACAATACAGTATTGTTAACTCTAGTCATTATGTCGTACATTAGATCCCTAGGACTTACTCATATTTTAACTGGAAATTTGTCCCCTTGACCAACATCTCATCATTTTTCTCGCCCGCCCCCCCCCCCCCCCCCCCTGGCAACCAGCATTCTATACCCTGGGGAGCCGGGGGGTATGTTTGACACTCATGACATCAGAACAGTACCCATGGCAGCCCTCCCCTCCAAAAAAGAGTTGAACCTTCGGGGGTGAGGAGCCAGGCAGGCCATTGCCGGGCTCTGATCCTCCCCACGGCCCATGCAGAGACCCACAGTGGCCTTGACCGGCTGTGTCACAGCCAAAAGACTGGCAGACCTGTCTCCCTCCCATCACCCAACCAGCCTGACCTGGGATGGCAGTAGGCCCCCTCTTTAAAGCTGTAGCTTTAACTGCTGATGCGGGAAGTTTTTTAAACTGTCGATGGGAGAATTTTTTAAAAGGTGGGGTCTTGAGGGTGAGTGGTGAGTTCACAGGGCTATGACACACGAGGGCAAAGCGGGTACAGGGCTGTATGTACAGGGTGGGAGATGCAGGGGTGGGTGGGGAGCCTGAGCCCCTGAGAGACATCTTCAATTAATTAATTAATTAAGTAACTTTTTTTTAAAAGTCCTGCTGGGCCTTTTTCAGATTCCACATGTAAGTGAGATCATACATTATCTGTCTTTCTCCCTCTTATTTATTTTACTTAACATCATGCTGTCACAGTTTGTCCATGTTGTCACAAACGTCCAAATTTACTTCTCTGATGACTAAATAATATCTTGTCGTGTACCTATACACCGCATTTCCTGTTTTCATTCATCCATCATCAATGGAGACTTAGCTTATCTCCCTGCCTTGGTTGTTACGAATAACGCGACAATGGATGTGGACGTACAGATATCTCTTCAAGATAGTGATTTCACTTCTTTGGGATATTTACCCAGAAGTGGGATTACTGGGGCTTATCGTACTTCTCTGTTCAATTTTTTCGAGAAGCCTCCATACTGTTTTCCACAGTGGCCGCGCCAGTTTACGTTTCCAACAACGTTGTTACAAGGGTTCTCTTTTCTCCACGTCCTCCTCGGCGCTTACTATCTCTGGTCGTTTTGACAGTAACCACTCTAACAGGTGTGAGGTGATGCCTCATTGCGGGTTTGACTTGCATTTTCCTGATGATTAGTGATGTTGATTCCCTTTTTGTTGGCCGTTTGGGAAAATGTCCGTTCGGGCGCTTTTCCGGTATTTTAATCATATTGTTTGGGGGTTTTGTTTGTTTTTGTTGTGTTTTGTTGCTATTGAATCGTGTGAGTTCCTTACGTGTTTTGGATATCAACTCATCATCAGATGTAGTTTGCAAATATTTTCTCCCATTACACAGGCTGCCTTTTAATTTTGTTGAAATGAACACAATGATGGGAGCTTTTTAGCTTGATATAGTCCGACTTGTTTATTTTTTGCATTTATTGCTAGTGCTTTTGGCATTATTGCCAAGGCTGATGTCAAGGAGATTTTTCCCCTATGTTTTCTTCTAGAAGTTTTATGGTTTCGGGTCCTACATTTAATCCTTTAATCCACTTGAATTCATTTTTGGGAGTGGTGTAAGATCCAATTTTATTGCGTCCGATAAAATTCTTTTTTGCATGTGAAAATTGTAAGGGGCCAATATTATTCTTTTGCACATGAATATCATTTTCCCAATACATCGATTAAAGAGAACCTCCTTTCCCCATTATTTTTTTAGTATTTTGCCCCCTCCTCAAATATTAGTTGACTGTATATGCACGGGTTTATTTTTGGGCTCTTGATTCTGCCCCATTGGTCTATATGTCTGTTTTTATGCCAATGCCATACTGTTTTGATTACTATAGCTTTCTAATATAGCTTGAGGTCAGTAAATGTGATGCCTCTAGCTTTGTTCTTTCTCAGTATTACTTTAGAATTGTGAAATCTCTAAACCTGGGAATTTGGATTCCGATGCTTCTGGTAGCAGCTAGACCTCAAGGGGAAATGCAGGTCCCCTGACCCTTCCTACTTCCAGAATCAGGGAGATCAAGATGACCCAGCCTCTAGTTCCTACCCACTGGTCTCAGCATGGCCATTCTCTCCCCATGTCTCTCTAGGATGGGACAAAAGTTCAATTCCCAGGCTTACTTCTAACCCAGGGCAGACAAGAGAAGACAGAGGTCCTTGGAGACATCCTTAGTACTCACTCCACCCCATATCTCTACACCCCACCCTCACCCTCACCTCCGGAGCACAGGGGCCATCCTCATTCAAGGGCTGCTTCCTCCCTTCTCTGGAGTGATATTTGCAAGGGCTTTGGGAAAAATTCCCAAGGTGTAGGGATATGTTGAAAAATTTTATGGGACTAATGACATTCTTTGGAACCATGCAATCCCCTGAGAGAATGTTTATTTGTTGAATAAAGAAATACACTTCTTGGGCACCTGGGTGTCTAAGTCGGTTAAGCGTCTGACTTCAGCTCAGGTCATGATCTCCCAGCTCGTGGGTTCAAGCCCTGCATCGAGCTCTGTGATGACAGCTAAGAGCCTGAAGCCTTCTTTGGATTCTGCGTCTCCCTCTCTCTGCCCCTCCCCCACTTGCGCTCTGTCTCTCTCCATCACTCAAAAATGAATAAAAAACATTAAAAACTTAAAGAAATACACTTCCGTAGTATATCCCATTCTCTGAGAGCTATAGATGTTCTCAGAAGTCTCGTTCCAAATTTTCATAAACATATCTTTTCTTTTTGGGGGAAGGAGGACATACAGAATATGATTTCAATAATATTAATTATCCATATTCATAAATAATTATTGAGCTATGCATATTCTCTGCAATTATTTTTTGTACATTTTATATCTTCTACCTATAATAAAAGAATACCTCAAGACATAGGCCAAACAAAAATGAAGAGAAAAACAAGACTTGGAGTCAAGCCAGTCACATACTTTGTCCATTGGAAAGCCGCCAAAGCACAGACTAAAGACATAATCCTGGGGTTAAGCTGGAGGATATGACCCTTTGCTTTTCCTATGGTAAGACACGTACATAAAGCATTTCCTTCCATTTATATCCAACTCTAGGGAGGATGTAGGGAAAGAGGTAGGTGCCTGAGATATTTGAGTGACTAAGCAATTTTTTTAGTAAGGCTGATGAGTATCCAAATGGAGTCTTTCAATAATCATATTGGATTTAAATTATTTTATTTTTATTTCATTTCATTTTATTTCAGCTTTATTGAGGTATCATTGACAAATAAAATTGTATGATACTTAAATGCACAACATGATGACTTCATTTATATACATATTAAGAAATGATACATCTTTCCCATATTAGCTATATTTGGTTAGGCTGAATGAACCAATTTTGGAATAGCATAATTGAAAGACATTAAGGTACTCTGTGAAGAAAATGGCCATTTCATAGACTAAGAATTGACAGAATTTTCTACCGTTGCTCAAGCTGTCTTGACTGACCTGTGCCTGTATTCTACGTGAACACAGAGCCAGCTGGTCATTAAGGAGAGTGTTTGAGAATATGAACTTCTGGCCAAATTCAGTGCTTATTCTATCTGATCAGTGTCCTGGAGATGACCCTGAAGATGGAGAAGAAGAGGGTATAGCTGACTGTATCCATGTACCATGAAATGATCCGAGTGCCTGATGAAAAACATGACCATGTTCCCATTTCCAAATAGATTCCTGGTGGGATCTTTATGCCCTGAGGGATCTATATGCAAAGTCCTAGAATTTCTTTACATGCATAAGGAAAATGCCAGAGAGATATATTATTTTATTGCTAAATAAGGTGTTGACCCCGAGTTCCCATCCTGTTTCCTATTTCAGTAGCCTAAGATGGTTCACATGTGAGCCTAGAGGTGTATGTTTGCCTGCTGAGCATAAGGGATACGACTAGACTCAAGGAGCTAATGCAAACTGCATCGAGCAGTACCAGGCAAATAATATACTTTTACTAAGCATTTGCCACTATTTATTACCATCATTACTATTTTAAGTGATGGTCATCCTCCTCTCCTGAGCAATAAGCTGCAGGCTCCTGGCCTTGAGGAAAGGCTGCGTTATCCAAAGGGGAAATACAGTAATACCGCAAAGCATTCTTCCTAGCCTACAGTTTTTAATATAATAGTTCTGTTTGTTTGCTGGCTTCTCTTGGATTTTTGAAATACAACAGGGACGTAGCTATAACCTAACAGTGATCGGTTCCACATTTAGAGGAAAGCCGTGACTGCCTGTCAGTGAGACTTCTTAAAGTAACATAGATGTAAAGTCAAGCCACACTTTTTACCCACTACCCTGAGAGATATTGTCATTCAACTCTGGGCATCCATAGCCATAAAAGGGTACTGGGGGGATAGTTCCCTGTGATCTTTTTAAAAATTTTTTTAGAAGTTTATGTTATCTATTCTGAGAGAGACAGAGCGAGAGAGAGAGAGCACACAAGTTAGGAAGGGGCAGAGAGAGGGAGAGAGAGAGACAGTCCCAAGTTTATAGTGCAGAGCCCAACATGGGGCTCAAACCCATGAACCGTGAGATCATGACCTGAGCTGAAATCAAGAGTCGGTCACTTAACCAACGGAGCCACAGAGGCGCCCCATAATCCCCTGTGTTCTTAAGACAAATAGACTTAGGTCTTTGGCCCACAAATAGATTTGAGAGCATAAGGTAGGCACAGATAGAGCTATCTCTTCACAGTGGAATCAGACAAATGATGGCTTTAGGGGAAATAACATCTGAAGAAGACATCCACTTCCTATTAAAGCCCAATTAGAGAAGTAAATCAGAACACAAAGACTGGATAAAACTGCTGATTTCATAGACAGAAAAAGTTTAGAGGTTTATTGAGGAGTACTCGTATAGTATTTCTTTCTAAAACAAAACAAAATCATGATCACAGAGGTTTGCTTCTGCAAGCAGCCACAGCTGTATACAATATGTAAGTATCGATCTCAGGCTCAGAAACCACATTAAAATAAAGTTAAGAGCCTGGCTTACATCTATCAAATTTTGGGTAATGTCAAGGTTATGCTAAGTCTCCCAGCCACAGAACACCCCTGTGTAATGCCAAGGCCCCTCCACTCATCTGGTTCTTTATATTGGGCTGTTTGATCCCCAGTCGGTTTGAATGCCTCCAAGCAGAAGATCTGGAAAGCAGAGACTGAGGTTAAAAATTCCACTTGGTTTTCATTTTCTTATCCCTTGCAGTAAGCACGACGTCTATGAGCCACCACACTTTCTAAGTCTTCATCTTTGAAAGAGTTGCCATTCTAATGAGTAAGAACTTGGAGAATGAAAAATCTGAATGAAACGTGATGGTGGTATTCCCCACTGCACCTTGGGGGGAACTAAGAGGGAGACAAGATCAGACCAAAAAACATCCAGGGGATAATATGATGAGATCCCTGCCCTAGACTGTGGATTTGGAACAAAGGGAAGCCTTCAGTTATAGCTAAGCAAATTCTGTCTTTGAGTACTTATTTTTAATGTCTATTCATTTTTGAGAGAGAGGGAGAGAGCAGGGGAGGGCAGAGATAGAGGGAGATACAGAATCCGAAGCAGGCTGTAAGCTCTGAGCTGTCAGCACAGAGCCTGATGCAGGGCTTGAACCCACAAACTGTGAGCCGGACTTGGACACTTAACCGACTGAGTCACCCGGGCAGCCTGCAAGTTCTGTCTTTAAAATGGACTTGGGGTTTTCCTCTAATGAAGAGTGCAAAAAATGTTGCCGTGGAATTGAGTGCAAATAGTGAATAGTCGTTGGAGGCTTCAAGTTTAAACTAACAAAATGACAATTACGCGTTGATTATGTAAATATCCTCTACCTAAGTTTATCATGCGCCTTTCCACATACACGATGTATGTACAAGAGGCAAGAAACATTGTCTGCTCTGACAGGTCTCTCAGGTGGAGGAAGGTGGCTGCACAACAAATTGAGATAGCACAGCTTAAATCCCTCATGGTGATAAATACTGAATATGTCTCTACATATTTTGCTGTGCTGGGCGTCAGCCCAAATTCCACCTCACATCCACTCTGTGACTTTAGGGCAGTAGTAACTTTCCAGCCTGTTCTCCATCTCTCTGCCAGTTACATAAAAATAATTACTAGAAAAAAGTTATAAAATCATGTCTGTTTCTTCAAGCTTTTGGGGAGTCATTGGTACTACCAGTCAATACATTCTAGAGCAAAAAGGAAAAGGAAACAGCTCCTTATATTTGCCAAACTTTCGCAAGTATATATTGATCGCAGTTTCTATGTCCTGCTGTTCATGCGGCCCCTCTCGTCACAGACAAAACTGCCGTGTAGTTAATCTTGTCACTCTGGCCTCGTCTAGAAGTTTCTGTTCTATTCTAGTCTGTTCTATTCTATTTCTGCCTTCAAACCCTTTGAAGTCAAATTATGAACTGCTGAGCATATCATAGATGCAAGGCACTGTGTACAATAAGGAATCTGATCTAGGCATAGGTGAAAACAGGATCATTCTTAGTTTCCATGCAAGTACAAGATTAGCAAATATAATAAAGCTGATTTATGGCACCGTCCAAAGAATGAAGAAATGAAACTTTCTCAAATGAAATAACTGCCTGTGTGTATATTTGGGATCTGGGATAAGTTCTTCCCTTCCGTGAACCTCCATTTCCTTACCTGTAAAATGGGGCAAATATAGTACCTAATTCGTAGGTTTGCTATGTGAGAACTGGATGAGGCAGCATGCATAAAGAATTTAGGAGAGGGGCGCCTGGGTGGCACAGTCGGTTAAGCGTCCGACTTCAGCCAGGTCACGATCTCGCGGTCCGGGAGTTTGAGCCCCACGTCGGGCTCTGGGCTGACGGCTCGGAGCCTGGAGCCCGTTTCCGATTCTGTGTCTCCCTCTCTCTCTGCCCCTCCCCCGTTCATGCTCTGTCTCTCTCTGTCCCAAAAATAAATAAACGTTGAAAAAAAATTAAAAAAAAAAAAAAAGAATTTAGGAGAGCCTAAATCATGAGTGCTATTATGAGCTCACCTGCGCTAAAGCCCCAGTACTCCAGAACGTGGCTGTATTTGGGAATAGGGACTTTTTAAAGAGGTAATTACGTTAAAATGAGGCCATTATTTACATTAGTAATGATTTAATATGACTGGTGTCCTTATAAGAAGAGATTAGGACACAGAGACACGAGGGGTGCCATGTGCACCGAGAGACAGCCATCTGTCAGCCAAGGAGGGGACTTGGAACAGATCCCTCTCTCATGACCCTCAGAGGAAACGATCCTGTTTGGCACCTTGGTCTTAAACTCTTAGCCTCTAGAACTTAAAGAAAATTCATTTCTGGCAAACAAGCTGCCCAGTCTGCGGTATTTGGTTACGGCAGCCTGAGCAGACGAATACAACTTCTCAGTAGATGTTTCCTCTACAGAGAGGGTAAGGGCAGAGTGAGGAAAATGAATGTGTACATGGAACACTACAAGGAGATGTGGTCACCACGTCCCCTTGGGTTGACCTCCCCGGACGACCTCAAGGAGCTCTCTCTCTCCGGCACCAGAGCAGTGTCATTGGATTGTCTTCTCCAGTCGGCAAGGAAATTCTGGAAAGAATTGCAGGTACTCGCAGACAAAGGAAAAGCAGAGCATCTCATCGGTATCACTTTATACATTCATTTGGAAGAAGACTGGGCTTCAAGTCATACCGAAGTAACACAAAACACAAGGAGCCCTTATTCTCCCCGAGACGCTTGACGATTTGCATGTATAAATCAAGAGTGCATTTTCAAAATGCTTGGCTTCTTTTATGAACGTCTTGATTTCTCCAGGCCAAAGTATCTCAGAATCCAGAGTGCAAAATAAAATAAGCCAGGACAATATGTATCAGAGTCTATTCATAGGGACCTAATTGGTGCAATCATTAAACGATATGTTCTCAGCCAGTCAGTTGGGTAATGCATGCGAATATGTAATTCCTTACTACAGACCCAGCCTGCTGATATATGTCTTTCTGCAGTCAAGTCCAGGAGGCTGAGGGAAGTCGGGCTTAGAATTCTGTGGCATCTCAATATCTCAGTGTTATCTCAACAACAACACAAATTCAACAAGGATCTAATAGTGTATTGCTGCCAATATCTGGATCTTTTTTTTGCTAAGTGTTCTTTTTCCTTTGCTTGCAGCATAGTTTTAAAATCATGTAGTGCAGCTTATATTATTTAGGAGAAACCAGATGATATGTCTGTACCCTGAGGTCAGACCCCAATAGCCATCAGTTAGCACTTGACTGCTGTGGGCCGGGCACATGATGTTTTAAGTACTTCATTAGTCTGGGGCCATGTTCCCTGGGGCTTCCATAGAACAAAGGGTATTATGGACTCTTTCCAAATGTTCATTTGTTTTACATCATTGTTATTAAATGTAGGCAGGCCGAGTAAGAAGGAGAAGCCTAGGATTTTCGATGGCACCTTTGAAATCTTCCAGTCCAGGGGTGGCAAATAGATTTTATTTCCATTGTTAACTCTTATCAATTGATTGTGGCTTCACCCAGAGCACGATGTTGAAACTGTGCCAAAGCCAAGTGTGGACTCAACAGAAAATAATGTCAAGGTTGATACTGATGTCCGCTGTGGGCACAAGATTGGGGAGTGGCAGACTTAGAGATACGAAAGTCTTACCCTTTCTTCTTATGTAGGAGGAAACTGAGCTCCAAAGACACTAAATGATATTCTGAAGATCACACAATTAGTTAGCAAAAAAGGCCAATATCCTGACTCCCTTTCTACCACATCACTGAAGAACAATGCATGAGTATAGCTTAATTCTGCCCTCCAGGTGATAAAACCGGTCTTCGTCTCTGATGAGACTGTAATCCAAAAAAAGCATCCCGTCCCCAACACACACATCACCCTTCTTCCCTGAAGGATAGGTTTCCTCTGCATTGACTTAGAGGTATTTTTCTCCTGAGACCCTTTTTATGTTAGAAATAGGAGATAAAGTTTGTCTCCAGGTTCTATTTACTCATTTGTAAACGGGAGAGTAATACACAAAGTCTGAATTCTGCGTGAATTTCCATTATTAAAGCCCTTTGAGTTCTTTACAAAAAGAATTCAAACCTGAAAATCTCTTTGGTTATCGGGGAGCTTGGGTGGCTTAGTTGGTTTAGCCTCCGACTTTGGCTCAGGTCATGATCTCGCAGTTCATGGGTTTGAGCCCTGGGTCAGGTTCTGTGCTGACAGCTCAGAGCCTGGAGCCTGCTTCGGATTCTGTGTCTCCCTCTCTCTCTCTGTCCCTCCCCCGCTCACACTCTGTCTCTCTCCGTCTCTCAAAATGAATGAACGTTAAAAAATGAAAATAAAAGAAACATTTACAAAAATTTCTTTTGTTCTCAATATGCCAAATACAGGTAAGAAAATATAAACCTTATATATGTAAACACAAAATGTTCTGCACATGAGTTGAGTGAACCACGGGGGGAAAGAAGTTTTAAAAAAGGGTAAAAATCTAGTGAACCTTCTTAAGGAATAAGAGCAAGGAGTTAAATTCTAATTCTTTGTAGCAATTATTTTTTCCCCTTGGGAAAGGACATTAAGAACTTTTGCACCGTAATGCCATCTATTTTTTATTGCGCCAATGAACAAGTACATCTTTCCAAACTGCCACTATTCATCACTTTTAAATAAGAATAGATGAGTTTGAAAAGATATGAAGATTCATTAGTCCCAGCTCTAAATATTGCAGGTGGAATTATTTCCATCCATTGCAGCCTACTGCAGACTCAGAGAAGTGTCACATGATATCCTTGAAAATTATGCTTCCGAAGAGAGTGGCCCTTGTTTGGACAAATGCAAAGGCAACAAGACCCTGTGTTCATTTCCCCAACATATCACGTATACAGCCGGATAAGGAATACCATTCGATCTCATGGGAATGAGTCCTTTCTATATATTGAGACCATCCAAACAGCTGGAAGAGGATGTGATTATTGACACAACATTTTAATGGAGTTCTGTAGTCAGTGGGAAAGTTTTATTAAGATCTACTTCCAGGGCGCCTGGGTGGCTCAGTCGGTTAAGGGTCCAACTTCGGCTCAGGTCATGGTCTCGCGGTCTGTGAGTTCAAGCCCTAGGTCAGGCTCTGTGCTGACAGCTCAGAGCCTGGAACCCGCTTCAGATTCTGTGTCTCCCTCTCTCTCTGCCCCACCCCAATCATTCTCTCTCTCTCTCTCTCTCTCCCAAAAATAAATAAACATTAAAAAAAAAAATGTACTTCCTGGAGCACCTGGGTGGCTCAGTCAGTTAAGTGTCCAACTCTTGATTTCAGCTCAGATCCTGATCTCGCGATTTGTGAGTTTGAGCTCCACATCAAGCTCTGCATTAGCAGTGTGAAGACTGCTTGAGATTCTTTCTCTCTTTCTCTCTCTGCCTCACCCCTGCTCTCACTCCCTGTCTTAAAACTCAATAAACATTAACAAAAAAAAAAAAAAAAAAGGAAAAAAACGGTCCACTTCCTTCCAACCACATTAGCCTCCAGAAGGCAATAACTGGGATAGTATTTACTCCCGAGGAAAAGGCATGAGGAGTCATGAGTTCTCGTGAGCACTTACCTACCCAGCACCCTGTTTGGAGATTTACATTGATTACCATATTCATTGCCATGACACTCCAAAAGGGTAGATATAATCTGCAGATAGAGACAGAGATACTGAGGGCATCGGTGGGTTGAAGCAGTTCAGTGCTCTGGAAGCAGGACTAGACTGTCCCTTGACTCCTTTCCACCAGCCCAACCTGAAGGCTGCTCTACACTATACTTCCCGGCCAAGCCCTACCCCTCAGAATCCTACTTCTTTGAAGATCTTCTTCTGAGACATCCAAACCTCTACTCTAGCATTGCCATTTGATTTACCTCCACATGCCCAGGTTCCAAATGGGAATACCTAACTCCCCCATATGTAGGAAGGGCTAGTCCTACACACTTTCTGGGGGTGGTGTTTTGAGCTTGCCTGAAATGTACACAGAGAATGAGACACGACTAGGGAGAGATTATCATACCTCATTTATGATGTCGATTTTATCTTGCATGTCACTAGGCTTCTGTTACTTACTTGATTGAGGGCAAGAACTATGTCCTGCAGCCTGACTCCCCTATCCCTCCAGTACCTAGTCCTGTGCTTTGCACATAGTAGGTGCTCAATACTTGTGAGAAGAACGACTGACTACCTGAATGACTTAATGGGTGGATCATAGCTCACTGGTGGAGTGTCCTCATGTGCCAACCTGTTTCTCCCTTTTCACTCACCTTCTACCTCCTGAGCCACTTCATAGGCAAAAATGCAACCTCCTTCCCTCTCCTCTGCTCACCCGATGTGCCCTCCACCGTGTCACCCTCTACCGACTTGCCACAGTGTAATGAGGGCCTAATGAGAATGACTCAGCTCAGTGTTGCATCTAGATGTCCCATGACCTTTTCTTCTTTATCATTTGCTCATTGCCAGTCTGAGTGACTCAGCTTTTGGCTTAATGGAAGTGGTGACTATACAGCATAGAATTCTCCATATCTGTATCTATACCAATAGATACAGATATATACAGATTTATATATATACAAAATAATATATAATAATATATATATAATATATATAATAATAATATCTATACCAATAGATACAGATATATACAGATATATATATTTATTTATATATATACAAAATAATTTTATAGGTAAATTAAATTTATATATTTGAACTCTCTATATTCATATTTATAATCATACGCACACACACACACACACAATTTTTAAAACTCTCCCACAGCCATGATCTCATTTGACACAGCACCTTCTGAGACCACCAGGACGTACCTCACAAGTCTTATCTTCCAGGAAGTAAAGGTGACTTAACCAAAGTCACACAGTTAAGCCATCAAGTGGCAGACACATGTCCCACTTTCTTTTCACTACCACCCATCTCTTCTTCGATCATTGGCTGACCTTGTTTCCATTCTTAGGGCAAAGACCTAACACCCATGCCTCTGTTTGAGTCTAGCACAGTAAATGTTATAAACTTGACTGTAGCCCCTAAAAGTGAAACCTAGCTTTGAAAAAAAAAAATTTACCGGAAATATCGAATATTTTAAAAACTTCCATCTTACTGAAATCTCATCAGGGATGGACACTCACATCCATTCACTTGTGAGGACTTGGGGGTTTGGAAGTAGCATAAAAAGTAAGTATCATGGGAGCCCCCAGAGGTCTTTGTCCCATTGAAGGGTCCACTGCCAAGTGTGGCCAGAGAACAGTCCTGCAGCCAGCGTGGCTGGGGCACAGGTGAGCGGCTGATGGGCCAGATGATCTGTTTTGAGAGAGAGGGAAATTCGCCTTGGCTGGCGTGGTGGTGAAAGGGGGTTTAGCAGAAGACAGAGGACAGATGTGACAGATACCTGACTGAGAGTGCAGAATTTCTGGGTCCAGGGGGGCACTAGCTTGCTATGTGCACTTGTGGGACCACTGGGATGCCCAAAATTTGTATTTAGGCCTTGTTTCTATTTAAGTTAGTTACGTAACTGTTTTAAAATTATTTTTTTCTTGGATCCATTTACCTGCGTGTTAAATGGAGACAAATTTGCCAGTTCTTAGCTATGGACACTGAGGAAAAGTTTTAATTTCTCTAAGTCTCATATTTCCCCTTTTGGGAAATAGAAAGCCTGTAACCTGCTGCACAGCATTGTTGCGAGAATCAAATGAGATGATCTAAGTGAGGCTCCAGGACAATGCTTGGCACAGAGTAGTTGCTCAGTTATTTATTTTCTAGGTGGGTTTACATGCTCATCTGTCCTTTATACTAAACATACCCTTGGCAACAACTGTCTCGATTCCCAAAGTCCAGATCTCCTGGAAACACTGACAGTCATTTCTTCAGTCTAGAGACTAGACAGATAGATGGGTAGATAGTAAGTAACAAATGGGCAGATGGGCAGAGAGAAGGAGACAGAAATTGAGAGAAACACGTGATACATACACAGATGGAGAGAGATACCGGTGGAGAAAATCAAGTCAGAGACGGGGATAAAAAGGGGAAGAGACGGGAAGATAGATGGAAATTGATAGGGAATTGAAGTATTGTTCTTGACTCACTCCCACCTCCATGAGACATTACCATTTAATCTCTCTGAATCCAAACGCTGAGTAATTGCAGATGGCATTTGGACCTGGAAGGTTTCACCGCAGGTCCTGGTTATGTGTATTTCTTTCTTGTCACTGAGTAATGATATCACAGGAAAGTGGAGCTACGAAGTAAGGAAGAAAAACTTGCAAACCTACTCAGATAAAAATGGGCCCAAATGAAAACTGGAGAGCTAAGGGTATATAATTTCCCCCAATCTAATTGTACATTTTCAACCCTCTTCCCCTCTCCCCGACACCTCCTCTCCCCTGCCAAGCGTTCCCATGACCTCAGATTTTATGTGTAGCTGGGAGGTAACTAAAGTTAGTGTTTATGTGGAATCCAGGGGTGTTAAGAGCAGGGTGAATTCACACTGGGTGAATCGGGATAGAGGCTGGTAGGAATAGGTCCTTGGAAGAAAGAGCCCAGTAAAGCAGAGCCCATCGAGACTGGGTGCCTGAAATAATGGCACACACCTCATATACCTGGAGCAGGAAAATGTCTCAGGCAATGGCAGTGTCCTCACTGACCATTACCAATTCACAGAAGGCACGTATGAGAAATGGACATGACAAGTTTGAACCGAGTGGCCCCCATGCATGTTGTGACTTGGGACTGATGACAGCAGTTTACAGGGTTTATGTCCTTTGATGGCCACTGGCTCAGTTCTTCCCAGCCAGACCCTTGGAAGAAAAGTTTCATTCCCAAACTTTTCCAGTTATCAGGAATCCATTTTTAAGCACAAAATACTTCATGCCCCCCCTCCATGATTATAACTGTAGCTAACATTTTATCATGTGCCAGCCTTGCTTAGGTGCTTTCTGTGTGTTGATTCTGTTCATGTTCATTCCATCTTTGTTAGGAAAATAGCCTGTCATCTCACAAAGGAGAAAGCCAAGGTAAGGGGAAGTCACAGGACAGGTAAAGGGGAGCTGAGTTATGACACCATTCCACAGTCCCTGCTCTTAACAGCTACGCTACCCTTGATTGTAGGTGAGCTTTCATTGCAAAACAAGTCACATAAGAATAGGATTCCATACACATCCAGCAATGCTTTTAAATTAATCTCATAGAGCTGAAAAAAATAATACACTGGAGGTATTATGTATCAGATCCATAAACAACACTTGAAACAGCATGGGGGTGTGTATTACTTCCTATGATGGCAGCCTTTGCCGTGGCAACGCATGGTCAGACCATCCTCATGCCTACACAGCCCCAGGGCTCGCTGTTCCAAACCTTATCATACTCTCTTGGACCTTGGCTATCTATCGGTTGTGTCCTTGGGGTCGGGAGCATCTAGGTCCTCCCTTCTCCTATCAAGGCTATTTGCAAGTACAGATGATTTGGAAACAACTAGCTTAGAAGGTGTAATCAATGATATACCAGGTCTTTCAAGAGAGGTAGGGCTGTACAGGAGCGCCTCCGAGAGGGACCAGTATAAAAAGCATGGCGCGAGGTGGGTTCCTGGAGCCCTTTTCCTGGGCCACTGTAAAGCGCCTATTTGAAGATGGTAACGGACATCATGGTCAATAAAGGGTGAGTGTCAACAGATACCTTCAGGGAAGATGGCAAGCTCTTTGGCCTGTCCCGGTCTGAGGGTGCTGCACGTCTTGAGGTTCACGTGGAACATAGGGCAGAGTGGGAAGCACCTTCGCCAAGCAGCGAGAATCACATTGGCTGCCAAAAGGAGGACTTGAGGTGCGGTCAAGCTGCCAGGGCCTCTGACCCTGACTGGCCGTGGAACAGAGGTTTGCACCTTCAGGTCAAATTCTGGCCGACCCACGGGGAACCTTTCCCTCCCAGTCTTCTTCCAAGGGCATAACACTAGGTGGGGTTCACTCATTGGTAATTACAATGAGTAACAAGGGGAGATTTCAAGTTCGGCATTATGGATGTGAAACGGGACATTGTGGGGTCACAGGAACCTGGGGTTTAGCTTGAGAGGCCAGTGCAACTCTGTGTTCGCTCCTCTTGGGTATGCCCCCTGAGGGGATATCTGGGGCTTTTAAGTAGCCCCTGTCACTCTAAGAAACAGCTAAGAAAACCCAGAGGGCCCAGTCTGAGTCTAGGATGGGATAAAAAAACATTCTCAAAAGAGAGCACATTCTGTGTTATATCATTGAAAATGATCCATGAAAACTGGACAGCAAATCACTGATGTTGAGATTTTTTGGTCTGGACTTGGATTATATGTGCAGACTTCATTTATTGCTTTTTATAATATTAATATTAGTATCCTAATTAATATTAGTATCCCCAGAGTGCCAATCCAATACAGAGAAAGGGATAGAGAATGTGCCCAAGTAGTGTCCCATTACGGCAGACTTATATCAAAGTGGACTACTGGGCTTGAATCCTTGCCCAGAAAGCCCATTCTGAGCTGACGACATGCTTGTCCTCTGTTATCTGACCTCCCACTCGCCTCTACGCCACTGCTTGTGACCCTTGGAGAGCCTTTCTTGACAAAATGAAGCCTGGTGTCCACCCCATGCATTCAGTAGAGCTGCACAAATTAGTCGTTGCCTATTGAAACTTTAAGCTTCTTAAAAATGAGATATATAGAAAATGAGCGTGGTCACCGTGTGTCAGATGTGCTCACGGAATCAGCCGTTTGATTTCTAGTGGAAATAAATCAAAAGCAGACACTTCTCTTGACCATAGATGAGACGGTGTCTGGAGCCAGATAGCGGCAGGTTGCTGAGTCTAAAGTGCACATAAAATCCAATTGTAAGTTGGCTGACCACAGAACACGACTGGATTCACTTACTGCTAATTAGGATGAATAAAAAGAGACACTAGGAGATGTGAAGCTTGGGATTATGGGTAGTGAAAGCCACTTGATGGGAGGAAACCAATTTTTCCTGGTGTTTTGGAAAATCACTTCATACGGAGTCTGGTCCGTTATTTATGTCCTGAAAATTGCACGTAGGAAGGACCAAGCATATTCTGATAAAACTACACCCCAGGAAGTCCCGTCCGAAGGGATCTTAAAGACCCAAGCAGGGAAGAGTGAGTGGGTTTGGCTCCCCATTAAAGAATGGATCTTCTGTCCCTGGCCTGTACGGAAAGACATTTTTCCTTCTGCCCCAAGTGATAAAATGCATGCCAATGAGCAACGCTGGATACCGTCAGTTGAGGCTGGTGTGATGGCCAGATGGCCCACTTGATTATCGATCATTTTATTTGTACCTCCTGGTGGTAAGTTCTCTTTCTTAGGGTGATTTCACCATCCCTTCACTGTATTTGGAAAGGAAATGAACGGCCAGGCTCACGCAAGCTAGGAGTGACTGTCAGGAGGTGTGAGACCAGAAGAAAGCAGCTACGTGGAGTGCTGGTTAATAACATAAAGGAATCTTTTGTGGGAATTCTTACTCCATTATGTTGGCACATCCCTTTCCCCCGCTCTCTGGCCAGCAGTGATATGGGAGAGTTATTTTAATCTTAACTCTATTTAGGGGATTGGAGTGTTCCAAAGAGAAGGAGAGAGTTTTGCTGAGTATTTTAAACAATTGATTCCAGATGGATTCTCTTTGTATCATTTATGGAATTGTTTTTTCTAAATGGATTCTAAAGATAGAATGTACGTGTTCACCGCAGACTGAAGAATGCTGAAATATTAAGCAACTTGGATAGCAAATGTTGTGGTATCCAGGTGTCACTTTGGGTAAATGGTCTCATTTTTCCATTTTTGTTTTGTTCTGTTTTTCTTGGTGCATCTACAACGCATCTGAGATGGTAATCCTCGTAGGGTAGGGATGACAGGATCAATCTGCAGGATGAGTTATCCACATCTCTGCCCAAGTACCTATGGGTACTTGCCATAATAATAAATGATTTTTATTTCAAATTAGTTTCAAGAGCAATTTTACTTTTAATGAGAAGTATAGCGGCGGGGGCGGGGGGAGAAAGAAAGAGAGAGATCAAGAGAGATAGAGACACCCAGAGAGACCCCACAGGAATGGGGGCAGAGAGAGAGAGTCTAGTGGAGAAGCCAAGATTAAAAACCAGGATCTGATTCCCACTCATGTTCTTCTGCACAATGCCCCTTTCTTTTTAATGGTAATCATCAAATAATCCCCATGCAGAATGGTTATCACCAAATGACACCATGGGCGTCAAGACAAATGGTACAGCCCCAGCACCGCTCAAATAGAATGAATGCCAATTATAAGCTTCCAGGATGGCATGCTTAACTGCACAGGCATGCATACCAACCGTCAGCGAAAGTTCCTGAAACCCTGCATCCCTGCTATACCCATGGACAGAGTGGAATTACCTGTGTTGTCTTGCTCTGGGCCATCAGATACAGGTGTCTTGACCTACAACAGACTGAACCGGAGATCGGCTCCTTGACTAAAAACTACAAGACATATGTGGCAGGCCAGTGGCTCACAAGGTGGTCAAGTGCCACATCAATGTGCTCCTTTTTGGATGAAGATCGGTGAGCCCAGTAAGAGCTTCTTTCTGGAGGAATTGAACAGGTGACATAAGACATGGAAGAAAAAGAGGCAGGGCAGCCATGGAGGAAACCCAAGAGTAGAGAGAGAAGCAGATAGAAAGTAGTAGCACAGGTTGAGAATGGCAGGCTCACTGGATTAGGTGCCAGTGCTGTTGACAGAAAGGACAATAGGGCACCAGAGCTCCTGAGGATCTGGAATGATGCTTTGATTCTTTGTGGCATCTACTGTGGGAGAGCAAAGGTGGTTTCCTGACCCTCCTCACTTCCCCAAAATATTCCCTGCTAGATCCCCATCACCTGAGGTAGCTCAAGCCTATCTCTCCTCCTTGTGACCTAAAGTACTTATTATGGCAATAAGTATAAGAATCACCTGATTGCTGTATGTTAAACGTGTGAGTAGATTGTTTTAGTTAATCATTTCAAAAACACTGTGAAGTAAGCATCCTAATGATACTATCATTTTATAGATGAGTAAAGTAAGGTGAAGGGGGTCAAGTACAACACAAAGTCTTCTTATTGAATACAGTAAGTGCCAAGAATTAATCAGTTAATTGAAAAAACCAATTGAAACAAGGAACTGTTGGGGAACCTGGAAAGCTCAGTCGGTTAAGTGTCTGACTCTTGATTTCAGGTCAGGACGTGATCTCTTGGTTCGTGAGTTTGAGGCCCGCCTCAGGCTCCACTCGGATATTATGGAGCCTGGTTGGGAGTCTCTCTCTCTCCCTCTCTCTCTCTGCTCCTCCCCTGCTCACTCGCTGTCTCAAAATAAATAAATAAACTTAAAAAAAGGAACAAGGAATTGTTAGAAACTGATTCATGCATACCTTAAACATTCTGTTTTTTCAAATGCATAATATACATCAATTTGATAAGGGCTTTTCTTTTGATAGAAGCTGATGGGATTCAGGGCTGTTTTCCTGCATAAAGCATGCATATAGCATATGCTTCACATTTTCTACTTTCAGTTTCTCTGATGTGAAATAAACCTGGAGACCCAGGTGAAACAATCTGATGCAGAGTCTTTCTAGATTTCTTTTTTGTTTTCTATAATCTTCCAAAGATATTTTCCCAACATCCAACTGGCATGGCTCACGCCTCTCCAGTCCTTCCAAAACTCTCAGCCTAGTGGTCACCTCTTTTCATACTCAATTCCATCATCAGTTATATTAAATGAAATTATGTAATGACATTGGTATCAAGTGATTTGACAACTAATTCTCAGAAACTCATCTGGTAGAAGCAAGAATGTATGTGTCTGTTACAGAAGATTCTACTCCAAGATGGAAAGGTGTACCATCTCAGATGCTCATGCAGAATCCCCGTCCCCTCCCCTTGAACCTGGAGGAGCGTTGGTAACTACCTTGACAGAGTATGGCAAAAATGATGCTATGCGACTTCCAACCTTAAGTCACAAAAATACCACGTACTTCTGCCTTGTTCTTTTACAGCCCTGCCTCTTGGACAGCCGCATGCTGCCAAGAAGCCCCAGCACACTGTAGTGATGCCAAATGGAGAGGAACCAAGGCCCTTTGCCCGTGGCCCTGAGTGAACTCCCAGCGGATACCAACACCACCTCTCCAGCCCTGTCTTGAGCCATCTTGCCAGCAGATCCTGCAATCCCAGCGGATCCCCTCTTTTTTTTTTTTTTTTAATTATTTTTTAAAATGTTTTTGTTTTTGAGAAAGAGCACACGAGCAGAGGAGGGGCAGAGAGAGGGCGAGACACAGAATCGGAAGCAGGCTCCAGGCTCTGAGCTGTCGGCACGGAGCCCGACGCCGGGCTCAAGTTCACGAGCTGTGAGTTCATGACCTGAGCCGAAGTCGGACGCTTAACTGAGCCACCCCGGCGCCCCAGCGGAGCCCCTCCTATACCTTACACCGAGTGGGTAAGGAGGGGACCTCTCTGCTGAGCCCTTCCCAACTACAAATTAGTGAACAAAATAAAAGACCGCTATTTGAACCCATTCAGTTTAAGTGGTTTGCTGTGCAACATTAGACCAGCTAATGAATGTTTCGGGTCTCATTAGTATGTTTCACAGAAGGAACACAGAACACGCATCAGCTAGAGGGTCTGCTAAGCCAACATCCTCTGTAACTCTTCAATGATTGGGTAACTATTAAAAGCTAGAGCTTAGGTTTGAACCTAGCTGTCTGACTTCAGAATTATATTACTACGGTCCTACAAAAGAATTTTAGAAGCCCCTACTAAACCGTACATAACAGTTGGTGACACATAATAATGTGTAGTATGTATTATCCTAACTCCATGCTTACAGACAAGCTCTTAATATTTCCAAGGTTCAAGGCAGGAGGACAGATCCCAGATGTCTAATATTTAGAAGTTAAAAATGAAGGCAAAAACTGTCAAATCAGTTTCATCCCCTTTACATACACCTTCGTGAAATCTAAATGGTCAGTTGAGTTCTTGGACCCCATGGCTATACTGCTTCTCCTTCTACCCCTGGATTCTTTCCTTACTTACACGTGTGGTCACACGTGTGTTACCTCCAGCTTGAACTACCCGGCTTCATTCACACATGCCTCATCAGCTCTGCTTGGTCAGCCCCAAGTCCTAGGGATGGTCACGCTGGAGGGACAGTCAGTCCTAGAAGAATGAATCCAGGAAAGAGGTCCGTGTGAGCTCATGAAGTAGAAACGACCTATTTGGGTAGAAACTTCTGGGAATTCAGTGCTTGGTGCACGTTCTATTTTGACATTTGGGCTCTGGATGGACTCTGGGTCCCTTGTGCCATGTGGAGGAGTGTGGCTAGAAGGCGCTGCCAGTGAGGGCCACGTGACAGGAGCTCCTTTCTTCAGGTCTAAGGATGGTTAGTCAACTCCACCTCCAAACCCTCTACCCCACCCTCTTTCACGATGTCTGGCCCATAATTGAGGACCGATAAATATTTACCAGATAAAGTAACCTTGTCCCCAGAGGCAAGCTTTACATTTTGAATCTTGGGTGCTTCTGGGGTTTCAGACTGTCAGCCCGGAGTGAGATCATAAAGCCAGGACAGGAGCCAGACTCCCACACATCTCTGAGCCCAGCTCAAATTGATTCTAAGTGACTCTGAAGAGCCAGCGGGATGGATGAGAATTAGATTCCGCTCCATGAACGGTGGTGCAGACAAGCACCAGATGCTTGACAGTGACCCCTGAGCACTGACCGTCCCAACCTTTAGTCCTGCCGATGAATTTTCCACTGACACTGACAGTCTGCTCTAATCTCTCCGCGACACCCACACCCACCTCCCTACCCAAGAGCGCACACCCTTCTGGTAATGACAACCGAGTAAAATGGAAATGATTGGAGCTGAGGGCTGTAAAACACTGCAATTATGCAGTTAGGAGATTTATGTAAAAAGGGCTACTCATCCTATTTCTTCAGAGAAGCCTCTGAAGAACTACAGAACCTTCCAAGTCTGACACCGGTAATGGTTGGAGAACACTATTATTTACCAGACCTGGAAGCCACAGACCTTGAATATGTCACAGACCCAAACCCCCTTACTTTGTTTTACTGCTGTTTCAAAGCACGTTCTCGGCTACATCCAGAAAATTCATTACCCATGGAAGTAGTTGTTTTTGTTAATTGGACCTAGGTGTTTTAATATTATTTTAGTCCAAATAGAAAAGACTTGAGTCCTACAGTCTTATTTAAAAAAAAAAAAAAAAAAAAAAAGCGTGTCTGCTTTTATGAATAAACTTGCACCACCCGACCCACAGGCGAAAAAAAAAAAAAAAAAAAAAAAGACCAAAATAAGGTACAGCCCACGTATTTTAAGTAAAAGTGGAGGGAAGAAGTGGAAGAACATTTTCAGCCTCAAATTCTGTCAAATTCAGAATCCGAATCTATTGACCCTTTTATCTATACACCCTTTTGTTTGGAAGAGTGTTAATGCAAAATCTTCATAAACATGGCTAGGTGAAGATTTCTAATGGAACAGAGATTTCTGGGGCCTAATTCCCCTAGGGTGTAATTCAAACGTGCCCTCCGAATTCTGTTTCCTGTAAGGCTATCAGATCTAGGGCAGACAGGAAAGATTAAATCTGTGAGAGATAAATGTCACACTCCCTTCCTGAACATTCTTCTGACATTTCAAACCTCCATCAGCCTCGGGAAATCCATCTCTGCCTAGACTCATGATTGGTGTTCCGGGCACAGACGTTGACAAAGAATTACATAAATTGATGTCTTAAATGGTACTTTCATCTATAGAGATTTTGGGAGAGTTTCATGAATTTGGGGATATATATATATATATATTTTTTTTTTTTTAATATTTATTTTTGACAGAGAGAGACAGAGCATGAGCGAGGGAGGAGCAGAGAGAGAGGGAGACACAGAATCCGAAACAGGCTCCAGGGTCTGAACTGTCAGCACAGAGCCCAACGCGGGACCTGAACTCACAAACCTCGAGATCATGACCTGAGCCAAAGTCAGTCACTGAACCGACTGAGCCACCCAGGCACCCCCATGAATTTGGGGATATAAAGTAAACTGCAGAGAAGTAATTCACTAACTATCAACTAGTAATTAATACTTTTTTCCCTCTATGTCCATAGGAAACTAAAATGTAAGAGAATAATTTTCCTTCCCTCATCCCTATGGTTATGTTTACATCTTTTTCCTGTTGTGAACTGTTTTCTGTTTTTGTTTTGCTTTGATTTTTTGTTCAATTGTCATTTATCATTGTTATTATTACTTTTCCTGAGGAAATTATCCTGGGTCCTGGAAAGGATGGGAGCTGAGAGATACAGGGAAGAGACATAAAAAAGGATAGACTGCCCCCCCAAATATGTCCAAGTTCTAAATCTCGAAACAGCAGATTATGTAACTTTACACGGCAAAAGAGGCAAAAGACAAACATTTTCAGGGTGAATATAAAAACAGGATTCATGGGGCACCTGGGCGGCTCAGTTGGTTAAGCATCTCATGGTTGGTGAGCTCGAGCCCCGCATTGGGCTCCATGCTGGGAGTTCGGAGATGGCTTGGGATTCTCTCTCTCTGCCCCTCCCCAGCTTGTGCTCTTTCTCTCTCACGCAAAATAAATAAAATTTTTTTTTAAAGAAAAGCAGGATTCAGCTGCACCCTGTTTTCAAGAGATGAAATTTAAGTATGAAAACACAAATAGTTTAAAAGTAAAGGATGAGAAAATTTGCACCATTGTAAATAAGACCATTTAAGGGGCGCCTGGGTGGCGCAGTCGGTTAAGCGTCCGACTTCAGCCAGGTCACGATCTCGCGGTCCGTGAGTTCGAGCCCCGCGTCAGGTTCTGGGCTGATGGCTCAGAGCCTGGAGCCTGTTTCCAATTCTGTGTCTCCCTCTCTCTCTGCCCCTCCCCCGTTCATGCTCTGTCTCTCTCTGTCCCAAATAAATAAATAAACGTTGAGAAAAAAAATTAAAAAAAAAAAAAAACCATTTAAGAAGACTGGTAGGGCAGAATTAATGTCAACCAAGTAAATGCCCATATCAGAGATAAAGAACACTCCCTAATGCAAGAGAGGATGAGACACAATGACCCTATGTCTATGCATCCATTGCTAAAAGCAGGGCTTCAAAACACATGAAACAAAAATAAGCTAAACAGAGAAATAAAAAAACTATATAAGGAAGTAATTGATTTAAATATAAACTTAAAAAATATTTAAGGATATAGTTTGAGCAATATTGATCGGTGTGTCATAACAGAAATGTATAGAATATCACACCCAACAATTGCAAGAACATATATTTTTTTCAAGTGTCCATGGAATCTTCACAAAATATAGTACATTGAACGTGACTACAAATTAATCGTCCTTCCTCTTGTCAGGAGGTAGAATCCATTTTCCCATTTTTAAAAATCTGAGCTGGTCTTGTGATCCACCTTAGCCAATGAAGTATGGCAGAACTGATGTTATACCACTTTGGAGTCAAGGCCTCTTAGACTTTGTTCACCCACTTTTGCACTGCAGCGGTAAAGAAGCCTAGGTTAACCTCTGAGATTGAAAGAGAAACCCAGGGGACCCTGGGTGGCTCAGTTGGTTGAGTGTCCAACTCTTGATTTCGGCTTGGGTCATGATCCCAGGGTGGTGGGGTCAAGCTGCAAGTTGGGCTCTGCACTGAATGCTGAACCTCCTTAGGATTCTTTCTCTCTCTCCCTCTGCCCCTCTTCCCTGTTCATGTTCTTTTCCTCTAAAATGAATACAATTAAAAAAAAAAGAGAGAGAGAGAGAGACAGAGAGACAGAGAGAGAAGCCCAGCCCAGCCAGTGTCCCTGTTAAGCCCAGCCCCCAGCCAACCCTCCATTTGAATGCAGTCTCAGGGTGAGATCAGAGGAAATTAGCAGACGAATCACCCAGACAACCAGCAGAATCATGAAAAATAATAAATTATGATTTTTTAAACCACTAAGCTTTGAGGTGGCTTATTTTTTCAGGTAGTTTGTGATACAGCAGTAGATCTATGATACACTTAAGAAAGACCATATACTTGACCCTAAAATCATCTCAATAAAGTTCATTGGATTTAAATTATACAAAGTGTCTTCTTAACCACAATGAATTAAATTGTAAATTTTATAAATTGATAACAAGAAGAGATTTAGGAAGTCTACGAGTATTTTGAAATTAACCACATAGTTCCAAATAATCTATGGATCAAAGAAGAAACCACAAGGGAAGTTATAAGATATTTTAAATAGGATGATAGGGAAATCAGTATGTTAAGAGATATGCAATGCCGTTAAAATGGCATTTAGAGGGAAATTTGTAGTTTTAAGTGCTTACATTGGAAAAGAAGAAATCCTTTAATTCCATCATCTAAACCTCCACCTTAAGAAGCTAGACAGCCCAACTGAGGTGCCTGGGTGGCTCAGTTGGTTGAATGTCTGACTCTATTTTGGCTCAGGCCATGAGTGGTCGTGGGATTGAGCCCTGCATCTAGCTCCATGCTGAGTGTGGAGCCTGCTTAAAATTCTCTCTCTCCCTCCCTCTGCCCCTCCCCCCCCCCCTCATGTTCTCTCTCTCTCTCTCTCTCAAAAAAAATAAAATACAGGGACACCTGGGTGGCTCAGTTGGTTAAGCGGCCAACTTCAGCTCAGGTCATGATCTCGCAGTCCGTGAGTTCGAGCCCCACGTCGGGCTCTGTGCTGACAGCTCGGAGCCTGGAGCCTGTTTCAGATTCTGTGTCTCCCTCTCTCTCTGCCCCTCCCCCGTTCATGCTCTCTCTCTCTCTCTCTCTCAAAAATAAATAAACGTTAAAAAAATTTTTTTTAAATAAAAAAAAATACAAATTCAAATAAATAAATTAAAAAGAAGAAGCCAAAGAAGAAAAAATTAAACTCAAATTTATAAAACTGAAAGAAAGATACAGTTATTGCTTACAGATACAGATTTGACTGAGTATATAGAGAACACCAGGACAATAACAACAACGAAAGCTTTGGAGATAATGAGGGAATTTATAAGGTCTCAGGATACAAGGTCCACATAGCAAAACCAATATATTTCTACATACTAGCAATAAATAATTAGATAAAAGAAAACATGATCTACAAAAACAGAAACATGAAATACTTGGAATAATTTTAACAAAGGAGGTAAAGGAACTCCACACTGAAAATATAAGATGTGGTTGAGATAAAACAATGAAATCCTACACAAATGTTAGTGTATTGAAAGACTCCACAGTGTTGTCTATGTGCCCCTAAGTTCGTCGATGACTTCAGTGGAATGTCGAACAAAAGCCCAGCAGGCTGGCCGATGCAGTCTGTCCTGGTCTGGGGGGGGGGGGGGGCGGGGGGCTTCAGCCTCACCCCATATTCTAGAATTCTCTCAGTGGTGTCTTGTTCTTGAATTTCAGGGAGAGGGAGAGTCAAGTCAGGAACAACTTCTGTCACCATCTTGGTCTGGAGGTTAACTTCTTTAGGAAACTTTCTCTGAACACTAGGATTAAGTCATGTGTCTTTTCTGAAATTTTCTTTTCTGGCATCAAAGTGCTTAAACCACTTCATTCAACTGCCAAATTAATGGGCTTCCTCCTCCCTAAGATCACAAACTTCATGGGGCGCCTGGGTGGCGCAGTCGGTTAAGCGTCCGACTTCAGCCAGGTCACGATCTCGCGGTCTGTGAGTTCGAGCCCCGTGTCGGGCTCTGAGCTGATGGCTCAGAGCCTGGAGCCTGTTTCCGATTCTGTGTCTCCCTCTCTCTCTGCCCCTCCCCCGTTCATGCTCTGTCTCTCTCTGTCCCAAAAGTAAATAAACATTGAAAAAAAAAATCACAAACTTCATAAAATCAGCTTATCTTTTATCTTCTGTTCCCAGGCAGCCTTCCCTCACTGTCACCTCATGAGCAACCCCTTGGGCTTGTTGCCACTGTGGCCCACTTTTTATTGTCCCTCCATCATGGCTGCCTCTTCTGATTTCTTCCTTATCTCTTTTTGGGGGGGCAGTCTCTCCAGCCCATGTGGGGAGCTGGTCCTTAGTGATATACCAACAGGAGCAGCTAGGAGCCTCACTGTGTGCCTGGGGCATAATACTTTGAACAATGGCATAATGGGGACGGTGCCACCTTGTTGTCTAAGCCAGGGATGATGAATAAGGAAGGCGAGGTAGAGAAGTAAGTATCCCCAGAGCTGCAGCTAACAAAACTAATCACATCGTGCCGTTAAATGGTGTTGAATTGTGTTACTTTTTCTTCTCCTGGTCTCTGAATGTATGCTTTGGCTCTTTCTTATTAATAAATCTTGACTTTGCCAAGAGTCTCATGGGAAGCGTATCCCATCGAGCATTTCCAGCTTCTGGCCACATTGTCCTTGTTGTCATAACAGCTCCTGGGCAGATCTCCTGTGTTCCCAAAGCCCCAGGACAGCTATGCTAGGGAGCTAGAGGTATGACTACATGAGACATTTCTCTCCATGTTTCCACTCACTCACAGCTGAGGCTCCTTCGGTGGCCCAGCAGCTGAGATGGACATTCGTGCTTGACAGCCCCAGAGAGCAGGGTTTTAAATCACCTAGGTCACCATTTCCACCCTACGCTCACTAGGCTCCACGCCCTATGTGTCTTGGAGCAAATCTCTTTTTTCTACTTGCAGCCCTAGAAAAAGATACTTTTCTTCCGAAAGGCCATGTTGCATGCAGACAAACTTCTCAGAAATATGAAGAAGTTACAAGAAAATTAAGTGACCTCTAACTTATTTTGGAAAATCAGTATCAAACGCTTTGGGGTAAAGTTTATGCATCACCAAAATTTTACAGGAAATCATACATAGTTTTTATTCTCCCACTGGCTCCCAGTGTCTATACTTCCTAGAGGGAAAATCCCTTAAAATAACTTTGAAGCCTTTGACTAATTTATTAGATAAATCCACTGTGTATAAAATGGCATCTTTATGAGGTAATTAATTAATCTCTAGGTTCCACCGGGGCTCGGAACTTTGAGCTTTGCTATAAATTACGGCACCTGCCGCAATTCTGAATCACACACACATTATGGGAGCATTTTTTTTCTGAACTGATAAAATGGGATTGAACTAACTGCCTCCAGTATCTTCTTAAGGTTTTAAACCAATTATTTCTTAATATGTTGGACATCAAATTATTTTTATATGATATCATTTATGCAAACACGTTTTGAAAATAAAAAGCCAAATTTTGCCACTGAAGTCTGATAAACGATGAGCCTGGAAAGAAAAATTTTAAGTATCAGATATTCGTAAGCTACTGCCATTAAAATTTGCAAATCAAAAAGAAAAAAAGAAGCAAGCTACGCAGGAAAATGGGGACAAATTATGACCTTTGTGTAAAATGACACTTCCATTATTAGATGATCACTGATCTAATTCTGGATTGGCAAAGACAAATTAATTTTGCTATTTCACTCCGTAGATAAAGGAGGATTGATTAGCACATCATCAAAAATAATAGACTCTGCTAGTAGTGTGGGAAAAAAAAAGAAAAACAAAAAGGCAAAGGAAAGCAGTCCCAGGCTGAAACAGAAGCAGTAGAGAGAGCTTGCTTTATTTTGGCATTTGTTTAGTTAATGAGACATATGGAATAAAAAAAAAAAATTAATCACGTTTAAGAAAAATCAGATGATAGTCTTTATTCTGGGAAGTGTTTGGGAGTATTTTCAATAATAGAGACGCTATCTTCTACTTCACAAAATCTCCGATGTGCTTTCCTCTTGGGAATTGTGGGTTTCGCTGTCTTCTGGGAGAGGGGAAGAGAGCCCACTCAATGCCCCCAGTGTTTCTACTGCATGATCTAATTTATAGTGGTGGCACCTGTGTGTGATTGCTGCCTACTATTTCATTTTGTAGGATTTCTCCGAACTCTTTTGAGGGTATGACCACTGTCCATTTATTTTAGCCGTACCTTGAGAACAGACAGTGTCGCCCATAGGAATCGGGTTAGAGGGGGGTGAACATCCCCCTGAGATGACCTTGCCACGTCTGGCCACCTGCAGCTTGAACACCGTCTTCTCAGGGTTCCCTGTGGAGTTCGGACTCTGCTACCTAGTAAACCCCATAGAGATAGATCATGTCTTCCCAGGCATCTTCTGCCCCACCCCCGGTGAGAAGCCTCTCACCATGACTGAAACATGCCTCTCTTTTACCCCCAAGGAGCCGTTCCCAGAACTTCTTCTCCATTTGTCTGAGTGGCAAACTGCTGCTCACGCTTCAGCACCCAAGTGATGCCGGCTCCTCGGGGATTCCTTCCCCGGCCACCCCAGGGAAATCTGCTCCTGATCTTCCACTTTCATTTGCTGGCCTGTATCCTGCCACATATGCTGTGGCACATGTCCCCAAAGTCTCCCTGCAAACCTGGGTCGTTCTGCGGCCCACTGCGAAAGTATGTGGCACGCAGGAGGTGCTCTGTGGATGCCTGTCCTTCAAATGAGTGGTTGGAAAGAGACAAAATGCATACAGGTCTCAGTGTTTCTCATATTGGAAAAGATCCTAAAAATAAGGCATTTCGAACTTATTTCCTTACATCGGTGATTTTGATATTTAAGGGAGCCCACGTTTGAATTACAGACTTGGCAACTGGAAGTTAATTATTTATATCGTAACTCGTAGTACATATTAACATTTTAATTATTTTTAAACAGTGAATTCAATTCTTTCAAGGCACGTCTCCTCCCCACCTGGAGTATTTCTTCTGAGTTTTTAGGTAATCATTTCAGAGAGGGTACGTTTTATTGAGTGAGGTTCTGCCAGATCCTTATTCCAACCTTGACTCGGGTCACATGTGGGTGTGTGACTGTGTGTGTGGGTGTGTTAGGAGGTGTGAAGGTGATGGGGGGAAACAGTGGGTGTGGGCAAAATGTGCATCCAAAGGTCAGGGTGCTGGAAAGCAGGGCAGCCTAGTCCCGCATATTCCTTTCCAGTTTGACAGGCTCACTCTGAACTCTCTTGGCGACATCTCTACCTCGTGCACCCCACACTGAGCGGGGTCTCCCATCCATTATGCCTTTTTGTGTCTAGTGAGTTGATGGAATATGAGGGTGTACGCCAATTAGAAGGGCAGACTTGCTAAATACGGAGCCGTGATAATCTAATCTGTGTCTGTCTCTTTATCCGGTATTTTTAATGCGATGCGCTGAACAGTTCCCACAATTATTCTCCATTAAACGTGTTGTTGACGACGACTCCTCTTCGTGATTAAACTGTCCAGGACAAACATCAACACCTGCGGGGCACAAAAAATGGGTTGTTCCTTTGACAGCAGATTGGCATTCCTGGTGTCCCTATTAATTAATCTGCTTTTCAGTCCCAGGGGGCAAGATTCTGAGCGTCCAGAACCAGATTCATAGGACTGACTGCTACCTCCCAGTGTCTTCCCCAGGACTGTGCTTGTGTAATATCAGAATTAAAAAAGTGACATACAGGATGGGAATATTGAACGCTCTCGCTTCCTACAACTGCCCCCTTAACAGTGGTTGCGTGTTCCTTCTTTCATGATTTCCTGATTCCTTTTTCCCATTTATGCAAATTAGCACAGCCTTAACTCATTTGCGACAGTTTTTAAACTGGGAAAATATTCTTTCGCGTATTGGTGGGATTTGCTACGTAGGAATCACAGTGCTACCTGTCAACGTTAACTATCCTAGTACGAATCATCCAAAGGTCATTTTTAGAAAATAGAATGTAAAGCATTTTTATTTCATATGCTTTAAAATCTACTCATCAGTGACTTCCAATGACTTACATGTTCAACTCATGTTCCAAAGGAAAGCATGACCGCCTGCCTCTTCATTTATTCTGTCACTGCTCATTAAAATGTGCCATTTCCCTCCATTAGGAGGATTAAAAGGTGCCAGGTGCCGCTAGTTAGCAAACCGTTCCTAGGGAGTCAATAGCCTCATTTTTCTTTTCCTCTTTTCACTTAAAAAATACTTATCTACTGAAAGAAAACATTTCTCGCTGCAGGTGAATAGATTTCCCAGGACTTCATTAAAGCGAGTGATAGGGTCCGTGTTTAAATGATTCAGTAGGTATATAAGCTTTTACAGAAAGAAAATCTAATTAAGATAGCGCTCACAGGCTTCAAGACACTAATAATTAACCCAAATGACTGCCGTAGGTCTGTAAGAGGGTTATGCAAATGTGAGGCGGTGGGATTATTACTTCACAAGCAATGATGTGACGTTTTGGTGAGCTCTTACGGTTATAAGTATACAGAAGGCCCTGCCCACTTGTATGTAATACCAGTAAGTTATACGTACTATTTTTCCCCCACTCATCTTTAACTGTTTATAAGCTCTCTGTACTGTTTCACAAGCTAGAAAGCAAGCCAACATTCCTAGAGCTTGCATTCCTGGTGACAGATTATTCCATCCCAGCAAAAGAGTCCCGCTTACATCTCCCAGTAGATGTGAGGCACGAAGAGGACCAGTCCACAGCATCGCCCAAGCACCTGGGATCTGCGAACCCACAGGCACCTTGGCATCTGCCCACAGAGTTCTAAGCTCTTCCCCGTTCTTGGCATGACTGAAAAACTACACATGGAGCAAAACGTTTGATAAAAAATATATTTAAAACAAGCAAGAAAAAATAGTCTCGGCCTTCAGGACAGCTTCCGTCATTCTTTGAACCAAGTAGGGTTAAATTATATGTATAATGATTTCAAGTACCAACTTATAAAAGATGTGGGAAATCAGAAAGCAAAGAACCAGAGAGCTATTTTTTTTTCAGAAAAATGTATTTGCAATTCAAATGTTCATATAAAAAGCATAAATTTTAAAAAGTTCATAGATGTGTGTTTTTAGAAGTGCTGTGGTTTCGCCATTCATTGCAATTACATTCCAAGATGTGCAGGGTGGTCTACACCACGCCGCCTTACGCTTTTGTCACACAGAAGTCACTCTCATCACAACCTCCCCTGAGCTGTTATCTTCGGACAGATCTTCATGGGGCCTCATCCGGTTGAACAGGTGCAGTAACACATAGCCACACTGAAACCTGGGGGAAGTTAACTGCGTCGGGTGGACCAAGTTCCTGTTCCGCAGGGCCGTCAGTGGCAACCATAAAGTCCTGCTTGTGGAAGACTCTCCCCGGCTACTTTCTTCGATGTCTGTGGCTTTATCATAATTCAATACATCCCAGTGTAAGTTAACAGCCCGCCAGCGCTTAAACACTCTGTAAACTGCAGCTCCTTCGTGGACAATGAGACCTAAAAATGGAGGCGGGGAGGGGACAAATTCTCGTCATAATCAAAAGTCGGTGGTTTTGTGTACAAGTAAGGCATTAAAGAAATAGTTCTCTGTTACTCGTTGTCATAAAAAAAGATGGTATCCTGACCACTCAACTGTCACGGCTAACGGCAAGCTACTGTCCATATTACACAGGAATAATCAATAGCCAAAGAATAAGAATACACTAACGTGCACAGAGTAAAGTTATCACGGGTATAATTAACCTGCTCCATCGTGGCTCAGAACACACCTTGGGCACTCATGTTGCCTTAAGAGAATCATTAGGCTTATTGATTCATTCATCGTATATTTGCGGACTCATTGCGGAGCCAAGTAACGTGTGGAGGGCTTGGTTTCAACGGACACCTTAATTTGGGAAAGAGACAGATGTTAAAGTCAACATCATCTTCCCAGTTCCTAAAGCACTGTCTCACACCGAGGAGGTATGAGACGACTTTTTCTTCTTTTCACTCTCTTCAACAACTCCACAAAAATGCATTAGGCACCTACGTGAGAGTTTCATGTATATTTACCTCGTCCAGTGTTCGCCAAAGCCTTAGGAAACGAGTATGAGCATGTCCCCCATTTTGCAAACAAGGAACCAGCTCAGACGCAGAGAACTAGTAGCAGTGGCACAGGGATTCAAACCCAGGCAGCCTGGCTCCAGAGACCTAGGTCTTTGCTGCTATGCAGTATATTGGATGATTACGCATTTCGGAGACACTCTCAGGAAAATAAACAAGGCAATACAAGAATCTCAGGGACCATAAACTCGTAGTCTGTAGATCGGATGTGGTGCCCTGATACATGGCTCCCACTCTACCCAGATCCCACCACACCCTGCATTTTTCATACATTGGCATTTCAGCATGTGGCCCAAAGCTTTTGAACTGGTGACCCCTCACTAAAAGAAATTCCTTGGGGGAGGTCCAGTCAGATTGGGAAATGAGAAGGAGCTCTTCTCCTTCAGGAGGATGAAATTCCATTGAACGTCGGTGGAGGGATGAATGAAGGGTCTTTTTTTTAGGTGGAATAGGGCACATAATTACAGCACGTCAGTTGGCCACAAGCACTGTTGAATGAAAAATTGGAAAGTGAGCAGATCCTACCTCCCAGGATTTAGACCTTGAGTCTGGAGAAACTCTCAGAAATGTAAACAAGGAAGCATGTTCAAACATGTTTGTCGTGGAACTGTTTGTGCTTGAGGGGGGAAATAGCAAACAGCCTCACAGTGCATGCGGAGAAGAATGGATAAATCGTGTCGTATGGATCCAGTGGACCACGGCAACACAACTGAAGGGAACAGAGTCGCATACACGAACATGTATAAATCTTAAAAGAGAGGAACTCTTAAAGCCATGTGGAAAAAAAAAAAAACCATGAAAGTTTCAGAAAGAAATTACTGGGGTAGAGAAATACTACCCATTTTTACAGACTCAGATATATAGGTAAAAAGTATAAAAAGTTGCATAAAAAATAATCATGAAATTCGTGACAGTGGAAAGGAAAGAAAAGAAATGAGATCCCGGAGAGGTTTCAAATAGGCTTTTTGGCTGTATCTCTAAGGTCACTTTTTTTTTTTTTTCACGTTTATTTATTTATTTTGTGAGAGCAGGGAGAAAGAGAGTGTGAGTGGGGGAGAGGCAGAGGGAGAGGGAGAGAGCGAATCCCAAGCAGGCTCTGTTCTGTTAGCATGGAGCCCAACGCAGGGCTCGATCTCATGACCATGAGATCATGACCTGAGCTGAAGTCAAGAGGCGGACGCTTAACCAACTGAGCCACTCAGGTGCCCCTCTAAGGTCCCATTTTTTAAGCTGGGTGATGGTGATGTTCAACATATTTTGTAGACTTTTTTATGCCTAAGTCATACTTTCTAAAATTACAAAGAATTTATTAGGAAAATTTATCTAAGACGTATCGAGGCACAGAGAACTGAAGTCAGGAGACAAGTAGGGAGATCACCACATTGCAGGCGAGGAGCAGAGTGGGCACAGTAAGGGACAGAGTAATACACTTGTCAAAGGAAAACAATGATAGAACTAGTAATACAAGAAGGGGAAAAATCAGCGTCTCATGTTTTCAAGCCTAGAGGAATGGGTGATTGAAAGGATGATAGCAATCTTTCCAAACGTACAACGAGTAAGGGTTTTGAACATGGTTGTGTTGGGGAGATTACTTCATTTTCTTTTGGCAGCTAAAACAATGGCAGGTAGGTGATGGAGATAGCCAATTTTTAAATATCACAACTACCTAATATCCGAATTTAAGTTTTACACCACTCCCTTACCAGGACAAAAACTTCTGACATGCGTGACTTAAGAGAATTCCAAGGATGTTGGCATAGGCCACTTAAAACGTGCATGTGGTTTAATCAATAAAAACAAACAAATAATAATTGTGTAACACCACCAAAATAACGAGAAGGAATGTAAACTTCTGTTAGTCACAGCAACTGCAAATAACTGTTTTGATCAACTCTATTTTTCTAAGGACAAACTGTCACAACTGATCAGATATTCTGGGGAAACAGCCAGAATTAGAAGTAAAGACTACCAGATAGTAATTGATGATTCGATTATTGGCCTTCTGAAATCTCTGTGGGCAATGATTTAATTTTTCTGGTTCTATTTTTCCTCATCAAAACACAATTGCAATACCTAATCTATACATTCAGCAGGATAGTAGGAAGACAAATTGAAATCCATCAGTTATAATGCACTCAAATTTCCTCGAGATGGTGGCTCTAAAGACACAAGACATTATTATTAATTAAAAAGTCCATAGTGAATCTACGTGACAAGAAATATTCATTCACACTAATCACAAAACCAGTGCAGCTTGCAACAGGTTCATTCTGGAGAAGTACAGTGATGGGGGACAGCTTCACCCCAGGAAATCACTCATTTCACAGGATCTTATTCTGTTTTTTTTATCGATTTCCTTTGAAAGGCCAGAAATCAGATCATTTACTAGAGCTTAACGTCACTTTCTGGGAACGCACTCCTGGTAGCCCTTTTCTAAATACATAAATCTACCCAGTGTGCAGAAATAAATCCCACAGGCCTTTCTAGTACATTCTGAATTTAGAGGGAGCTACTTGAAGTTTTCAGGAAAACACAGTCCTCTTGAATTTTCAGTTCCATGTTCTGCTTCTTCATTGCACTTCAAGTTATGAACGATGCTTAGATTTTGTTTTATTTCCTATAAGTGTTGGGAATCACTCCTTGCCCTTTAGAAGCTTAAGTTTTCTTGAAATAGGAGGAGGGCTACCCTACCCTTGAGGTCCTCTCTAATATGCATCTTTCCCTTTCTTCCTTAAGTCTTCTAGACTTGTAGCAAATGCCTTTTGTACTCAAGGTAATGAGAACATAATGGTACTAAGATTGTCAAAATCCAAGACTAAAGATTCATTCAACTCTAGTCCATATGTTGAAAATCCAACTAGTAAAATTCACGTTGCCATACTTTCTTACTGATGATCTTGTCTCCTCTTGTTTCACAACTGAGAAATCCACTTCCCCCAGGACCCTCACTCTCTGAGTAATACCTTAAGTTAAGCCTTAAAATGAATGTGTCATCTTGACATTTCAGGTCATGTAAGAACAAGCTTAGATTTATTTTTTTCAAGAGTCACTAGACCTGAAAGGAAAAGCAATGATAATTTCTATAAAATGTAAGTATGAAATATTTTAGGACAGTTGCTACACTAGTTTTTAAATTTTTTTTTAAATGTTTTAACTTATATTTGAGACATGAGCAGGGGAGGGAAAGAGAGAGAGGGAGACACAGAATCCGAAGCAGGCTCCAGGCTCTGAGCTGTCAGCACAGAGCCCGACGTGGGGCTCAAACTCACAGACTGAGATCATGACCTGAGCCGAAGTCGGATGCTCAACCGACTGAGCCACCCAGGCGCCCCGACACTTGCTACACTATTAATAGCATGGATGTCAAGGGGTGATTCCTGAGAATTTGGGAGTTTGAGAGTTCAGAATGTGTGTGTGTATTAAGTGTTGGTTGTTTTTGTTGGTGGTGGTGGTGGTGGTTTCTTTTTGTTTATTTATTTATTTATTATTTATTTGTTTTTTATCATTTTCCTCCCAGTAACATTTAATTTGAGCATCTCCTTATTGATGTGAAGAGGAACATTTTTGTTAGGGAATAATATGCTTCAAAAAGAGAAAGTTCAAATGTTTCCGGTTTCACTAAAATAAAAGCAGAGGGGTGATGTGTGGGTAAAATATATCCCAAATTTGTAAGTGGTGTGTTGGTTGAATTTTTTTCTATGGTAGCAGAAAATGAATTAATTACCCAAATACATCATGGGGAAGACCATCAAGGTCCCATGTTCCCATGCTCACATGCACAAGCATGTACACACGCACACGCACACGCACACACACACACCACTTGTCCATGTTTATTGCAACACAAATGATATGTTGCAATTAACAGAGACTTGCAAAAATTATAATCAAATACAAACAAATTTTGATATTAACAATCAAACTACTGATCAAATCATTTCATTTTTTGTTACCTGTCTCAGCTCTTGTTCAAAGAGGTTTGGTTGACTTTCAGAACTTAAATTATCATCAAGGATCTATTTTGTGCCAAGCACTGTGCTAAGTGCTTTACGCGCACGGTTTTCATTTTATCTTGGCAGTAGCTCTACAAATAGACACCACGATTGAACAACTTCATGGTTGAGGAAATTGAGACTTAAATTTAATAACTGTCCAACATCAAGACATAAGAATAAGAGCAGAGACTGGGGCTCAAATTTGTCTACATATAAACCTTGTGTACAATAGTCCTATCCATGCTAAATTTCCAATGCAAGGCGGTCTCTCAGAATGAAGATCAACTAAAAGAACCCTTGCTATGGACTCAGTGTATCCTTCCAAAATTCATACCTTGAAGCCCTAATCCCTAGTCCCTATGTGGAGGTGGGACCCGTGGGAAGGTAATAAGGGCTATTTTGAGTCATGAGGGTGAGACTCTCATGATTGGATTAATGGCCTTATATAATCTGGAAGAGACAGCAAGGAAAGGCCATGTGAGAACACATGAGAAAGACAGGCATCTGCAAACCACAGTGAGAGACCTAACCAGACACTGAATATGCTAGCACCTTGACCTTGGACTTCCCGGCCTCCAAAACTAAGAAATAAATGTCCTGTGGTATTTTGCTATAGAGGCTTGAACAGACAAAGCCAGACCTTGCAGACCTACACCATCCTCATGGAAAATATGAGTAAATTAAGTCCTAGAGACTGTGATTTGGACAAAGTTATACCATTAACTGCCATTTTTAATATCTTGTAGGTCACTGACACTGTTATATCTCTAAAAGCGCCAGTGAAACAGCCCCTTCCTCCTCTTCCCACCCACAGGAAGAAAGTTGTTGAAGACAACACTATAAGTGGTGACAGCTTCATCTGGGAAGCTGCCTCCACCTTGAGGTTTCCCAAGAAGTGAGAGGTTCTGATGAAACCACAAAGGAGCACAGGTGAAAGCCCTGTGTGCTGTCCAATCAAAACAACCTTTGGGAGAAGCTAAAGAACTTACAATGCACAGCACACGTTTGGCCAGAAAAGGCTCCTGACTGTGAAAATGTCCAAGATTTTTAGACTAAATTTCACCAGTGTCCATTGCCAAGATCTCTTTCACTCTGTCTCCCTCTTTTTCTCTCTGCCCATCTCTCTCAGTGAAAGTTACACATACTCTATAAGATATAACCTATGTCATTCTGAGAAGTCAGTGGGCAACAGAAGAAGAATGGAAACTTTGGGTGGGAACTTTGGGTCCCATTTAATCCCACTTAAGAACAGTTTAGAACCAGTTTCAAAAAATGGACACATTTAGGGGCGCCTGGGTGGCGCAGTCGGTTAAGCGTCCGACTTCAGCCAGGTCACGATCTCGCGGTCCGTGAGTTCGAGCCCCGCGTCAGGCTCTGGGCTGATGGCTCGGAGCCTGGAGCCTGTTTCCGATTCTGTGTCTCCCTCTCTCTCTGCCCCTCCCCCGTTCATGCTCTGTCTCTCTCTGTCCCAAAAATAAACGTTGAAAAAAAAAATTAAAAAAAAAAATGGACACATTTAAAAACATTTTTTTAATGTTTATTTTTGAGGGGGGGAGGGGCAGAAAGAGAGGGAAACACAGAATCCGAAGCAGCTCCAGGCTCTGAGCTGTCAGCACAGAGACTGACATGGGGCTCGAACTCATAGACTGAGATTATGACATGAGCCGAAGTCGGATGCTTAACCAACTGAGCCACCCAGATACCCCAAAATGGACCCATTTCTGACTCCTTAATTGCCACTACTTGAGGACCGGAGCATGGTTGTGTAAGAAAGATCAACTAAATGAGACTGTGGTCCAAGATACCCTTTGATGCATAATCTTTGCTGGGGTGTCATAAAATGCATTAATCTTCCTGGCTTATTTCTCCCAACCTACCTCAAATTTAAATGCTGAACATTTAATGGAAAGTTAGATATGAGTATAGAGGTCAACGCTTGAACACGTAAATCATTCCCCCATTGCTGAATCTTGTTAATATGAATCTTGAAGAAATAAACATGAGTGATTACTTCTTCGCGTAACGAATGCTTTTTGTTGAACTGAACTCTATGTGGAACTTAAAGAAAAAAAATGCAAAAATATGAAACTTAGAGATGAAAATTGAAAGACAATACATATGCCCTCACTGAAGTCACTAGACTCACACAACAAAGCCATCAGAAATTGGTATCTTAAAAGCCAACTGGGGACTACAATGTCTTGATTATATACGGGGATTTTTTGTGAAAGTGTATTTGCAGTGTTGCCCAAATCAGAACAAATAATGTAAAGAAATATCCCACAAGAAATCCATTTACATCTATAAAAATGAGTTAATTTTTCTATTGTAAATTATATATATTACATATATATGTATGTACATTGTATATATATATATAATATGTATATCTTATACATATATACATAAATTCAGAGAACCAAGTTGAGGATGGCAGGCTAATCACGAAAGCATAAAGTTCAGGAGCCCAAACACTCAAACTGTTGGTAATAAAATCTTCTGCGTAAGAAATGTAATAAGAATAAAAATTACTCACAAAGTTCCCACAGCATGAAAACCCTTGCAACTAGGAGCTGGCTAATTCCCAAATACTGATGATCTGACCCACCCCAGAGTATGTAACAGTATACATAAAGAAATGATTATTAGAATAGCGAAAACCCTACGTGATTGCTTCTCTGAGAGCACACAAAAGAAAATTCACAGTGTCTGTCCTATGACCCGCTCACTACTCTCTATGTCGTCCCGTCTGCTCAATGAAATCTGCAGTCCTCAGCCTTCACGCAAAGAACACAGTGGGGCTGGATCCTCAGGGGCTCCTGGATCATCACTGATGTCGATGACATCACTGTCTGGTGGTAGAACAAGATGGCAAAGCCAAATTTCATTAAGGAGTATAATAGTTTACTAACTAGTGGGGAGTAAAGCACACTGTTTTCTGAAAGGTCTTGACATAGGTTGAATTTGCTTCCTGACCTACCACCTCTATTTCAGTTAATGACCATCCCCTGAGTCAATTAAGCTAAAACCTTGGAATCACCTAGACTCCTCTATGCACTAAATTCTGCTAATTCTATCTTCTTAGCAAATCCGAGATAAACCCATAAGACAGAGAATTCTCCAGAAGGATCATGCTCCTACATTTTCACAATGAACTATTATTAAATATGCTTCCTGATCCATATTCTCTCATAATTTCTTCTCTGGCCCACTCAGAATTAATCCTTCCCTCCTACCTTCTGCCATTCCACACAGGAAATACCTGCCCTGTTTTACCTACTACTGGTACTGGAATAATTTGTTTATATGTGTGTGACTTCAATCAGCTGTGTGATCTCTGAGAACAGAGACCTTATTCTCACTTCAATGCTTGAAACATAGTAGAAACTCAATAAATCTTTGCGAGATGGGAGGGGATAAGAAAGAGGTGAGCAGGCATCCCTAGAATGTAAAGGGGAACAAGGGTCAATTTAAGTCTAGTCATGAATTTAAGTCTAGTCATGCCACTAAAACAGTGTTCTTTAAACTGGTAGAGTAATGGGGCACCTGGGTGGCTCAGTCGGTTAAGCGTCCGACTCTTGGTTAGGGCTCAGGTCATGATCTCAGGGTTTCATGAGTTCAAACCCTGAGTAGGGCTCTGAGCTGACAGCATGGAGCCTGCTTGGGATTCCCTATCTCTCCCATTCTCTCTGCCCCTCTCCCACTCTTGCGAGCTGTCTCCGTCTCTCTCAAAAAAAAAAAAAAAAAATTAAAAATTAAATAGCAGAGTAATATCTTAAGATACCACACTGAGACATGCACTCTAAGACTAGAGATGAAAAAAGTTTAGGAATCGGGGCCCACGTTCCATACATACTTGAGCATATGTATGGGTACACACACACACACACACACACACACACACACGGCCTGGCAGGGGGTAGAAGAGCTAAAATTCTTCACCGGGACTCATTTTCAGTCCAAGTAAATTGCAGCCAACTCCCCCAAGGTCTTGTTGACCTGGTCATCAAACATCTTCCTGAATCAAACAATCATGAACCCAGCTGGTCATAAAATGACCACGCTTGGGCTGAAAGCCTAAGCGACTTACATGCATTTGTCTCTGCTATTTCCAGGCAAAACAGGGAGACTAAAAGAGATGCTCCCCATTCATCTGACCACTTGCTGTTCTAAGAAGCCAATCCATCAACGAATGATCTTAATGATTTCTCTTATTTCTTAGTAAATAAGAAACTCCTGATCTTTCAATCTTTACTAGTCCTGCCTCTCGAATCCACCTTTGGCATAGTCACAGAACATTCCTCAAAAGCTGCAAACTTTCTTACATGTTATAAACTACATGATATGTTATTTTTTTTAATTTTTAACGTTGATTATTAACTTTTGAGAGAGAGACAGACAGAGTGTGAGCAGGGGAAGGGCAGAGAGAGAGGGAGACAAAGAATCTGAGGAAGGCTCCAGACTCTGAGCCATCAGCACAGAGCCCACCGCCTGCATTGAGTTCATGAACCATGAGATCATGACCTGAGCCCAAGTCAGGTGCTTAATTGACTGAGCCACCCACGCACCTGGATAAGTTAATTTTTTTAAAGGATTAAAAGAATTCACTGGAGAGAAGAATTGTTATATCATCTAAGCTTCTACCCAAAAGTGCTTGAGAAAAAAGTCACCTAATGAATATGGTTATTTCAATAAAAGAAATAAAAGAATTAGTCCAATGTCCTTATAGATGACAAAGGTATCCTAGAGCCCTCCTATAACTGGAAGCATGGATTAGAACTCATTTAATTTCAGCCGAACACAACTTCAAGTCTGCCTTCAAATCATGAACCGATGAAACAGCTTGTAGCAAACGGGTAACATCATGTGTCATGGGATCAGCAGTGGACAAATGTAGTCACTGAATTTCAAAATTAGAAAATACTGGGTATGATTTAATCTAGCCCTTTTGCTTTGGGGGATGAGGGCTCTGAGTCTCACAGAAGTGACATGGTTTGCCCAAGTGTCCACAGTTAGTTAGTGCTGGAGCCCAGAGCCAGAGCCAGACCTTTGTTGGCTGGTCCAGTGTGCTTGCTCTGTAAGAACTCAGACCCCAGGAACCATCCTTGGCCAGAGCTAGTCCACACTGGTGCCTCTTTGGCCCAAGGGATATGATACTATGAAGTAGATAGAATCAAAATCTCTTCAATGACACCAGAGCCTAGGATGGTTAAGTTCTCCTCTGGTCTTTATCTTAAAGGGCACACGACAGCATTGGGAAGGATTACAGTGACCTTCACAATTTATGAAAGTAACTCCACAAACCCCAGTGTAATAGTATTGTGTTAAAAAGTCCTACCAATGTCCATTTGCTGTGTTAAAGCTTTTAGAGTTAGAAATCTACTTTGGTAGATTTCCATTTGTTTCCCACACTCTAAGATATGGACTAAAAACAATTCTGGGCGCCTGGGTGGCTCAATTGGTTGAGCATCCGACTCTTTTGTTTTGTTTTGTTTTAAGGTTTATTCATTTTTCAGAGACAGAGAGAGCGCGTGAGCGGGGGAGGGGCAGAGAGAGAGGGAGACACAGAATCCAAAACGGGCTCCAGGCTCTGAGCGGTCAGCACAGAGCCCGACGCGGGGCCCGAACTCACGGACGCCGAGATCATGACCTGAGCCGAAGTCAGACGCTTAACCGACTGAGCCACCCAGGCGCCCTGAGCATCTGACTCTTGATTCCAGCTCAGGTCATGATCCCATGGTTGTGGGATGGAGTCCCCGAGTCGGGCTCCGCACTAAGCAAGGAGCCTGCTTGAGATTCTCTCTGTCTCTGTCTCTGTCTCTCTCAAAATTTTAAAAATTAAGAAAAATTTAAAAACACAGTTCTTAGAAGGAGACTATTGGTGGAGATTGTTTTCCTGGTCGCAAGTAGAAACAAACTAATTTTCCTTCTTCGCCAATGGACAAACTGTCTACCGCAAACTCACAGAACACAAGTTTATTAATCTCTAGAGTAGATCATATATATATTGGTTGTTCTATTTCTCAGGGTGAGAATAAGACTTAAAAAGATCTAAATCGAAATACCTAGTTACAACCCCATTTATCGTTGTGACTTGTCATAGGCTATCTCATCTTTGTTGGCTTTGTTTTTCATTTCTCTTAAATCATACAGGCAGTGGGTAAAAATTCCAAACAGAAGCTACCACCTAAATAAACATAAATAAACTTTCTAACTCTTTGATGTCATTCACACATCAGTAAGATTTTTGTAATTGAAAATATTAATGGGATTTTTAACCTGAATATAAAAAATGCTCAGACCTTAGCTTTCCTTAATATTCTATTCTGTGATCTAGCAACAAGATCCAAGGGTTAGAGGGGATTCTTTACGTACATAATTCTTATCAGGCAATTGTTTCACTCAGATCAGTCAAAAGAAAGAGATCGCTTTTGGTATGCTGTATTAAATATTTCGCATTCTCCACTGTTTCTGTATGTTCTGTATGGGTCCATTAATTTAGAATAAATGAGTAAAGACTTCACAAAATAGCTACATTACTTTGGGCTTTTAGGGAAAATTTTTCTCCATGTCTGATCTAAAATCAGGTCCCCCCTACCTCAAATAAATATTTATTCCTGTTGTTATGCCTTAGGTGTTTGAGACAGCAACTCAATGTGGTTTCACTTCATGAATAAACAACAACATTTTGTAAATTAGCTATTCAAGCTCAGCATATAAGACGGGGTACCGACTAAATAATAAATAGAATTGACCGGATCACATAAATATTCTTACACAGGCTCTGGGAGCGACAAGGTCTGGATTCCAATGTCGGGTCCCTCTTCCAATCCGGGTGACCTTGGCAGAACTACTTAATGGCGCCTTAAGTTTTCTCATCTCTGAGATGATATAGTGGCAGTACCTACACTTAGTGGAGCAATGTGGGGATTAAGAGTGACATTTGAGGAAAAGTACCTGGATTAGAAAACATAATCTTACCTATTATTGGAGATCATGGTTTTTAAAACCTTATTTCTACCTATTTGGAGGCCCCTGAAAACACATACGGGCTTCGTCTCTATGCTCATCTCTGTGGTTCCTCATGACCCAAGTTTGTCTCCTGCTCCCTGTCAGCAAACCCATAGTCCCCAACCTGCCGTGATGTGCACATCATCTGGAAGAATCTTCATGTTCGCATTTCTCTTCAGTAAATAAGGTTCTTTGCTGCAGAACAGTCCTAAGTCAAGAGATCCCTAAAGAGGCGGGTGTCAGTTCTGAAGAACAATCTCCAGGTTTTTAGGTTAGAGGGCCTGCCTCTTAGTGTCCTGGGTCCCATTGCCATGCAGTCTAGTCTGATCTGTCCTCCCAGGAAAACTTCCTGTTCCCACGCCGAGGTGACCCTATCTCACACTGGCCTAGGGACACACTCAGATTTCTCTACGGTTGCTGCAGCCATGCGTGAGCCTTGTTGTATTTAAAGTCCCACAACTACTCTTCGGGAGAACAGTAAAGTCACACAAAAGAAAGAGTCAAGTTGCACAAAACACACGTATGGCCACGTGAGCCTATGTTGCGGCCACAGGAGATTTCCTCTCCTGGCCCCTCAGCCGCTCTCAGCAATCACAGATGATCTGTCCCCTGGCTCCTGGCTCCCTAAGCCCCCTCAACACACAGGACTCCAGGCCCATGTGGATGACCTGACCTAATGTACATGCCCCTTGCCCTCTGCTGCCCCTCCTTCACTCCAGCCTGGGGCCCTTACCTTCCAGAAACCGTTCCAACTGCTAGCTTTGAAACTCTCCCACCCAGTGTGGACAACCACCCTCCAGGGCTTCTTACCCACTTTCTTCATCTCAATGCAGCCTCTTCTACCTCCTGAAGACCCCCCGCACCGATCTGCTACTTCTTTCTGGCTTTGTTTCCTCCCCCAGTACTGAGAAAGCACACCCCATAATCACTCTCCCAGCACGGGGCTGGGGGGGGGGGAGAGGGGGGAGGGCAGTGAAAAGGTAAGGTCGACATTGCTGCTTCCTCTCTCTGCAACTCTGCATTACAAACCCCCTCTGAGCCCAGCCTCATAGTTCACCTCTCTGCACCTGCTCCTCATCCTTACTGGGTAAAAGTACAGAGCCACATGGCTGTGCAGACTGGGGGCACCTTGCTCCAGCCTCTGGGGTGGGGGGAGGTGCTCCATCATACCCAGTGGTCCTTAATGCTCCAAAGCCCTCCACCGCCGAACTTCATTTCTGAAGCTCCCCTCAGACTCTTCCCCATGCTGCCTCTTCTCCGTCTCAGCAGATTGTCTCCTATCCCTCTGCCTGATTTGCATGTCTCTGTGTTCCTCAAACTGCTGCTCTTCTCACCCAGATCACCTTCCCCTGCAGCCAGTGGCTTCAAGTACCAGATACAAATCTCCAGCTCAAATTTCTATCCTGAGCTCCAGACCGCTATACGCAGCCACTGCCTGGCCCTATCCACTCGATTCCTCAGAAATTCTGCAAAAAGAAAATGTTCAAGCAGCACCTATCCTCTTTCTCTCCCATCTACCAATCAGCCTCTGTGAATCACACCTGATGGTCCCTCTCCCTTACCCATGACCTCCACCCCTGCCTCCACTGATCTGATCCCCGTTATCTGGAGATTAACCTCTTTGAGTTCCGGCAGCTGCCTATCAGCCCTGATGTCGGCCTAATCCTTTGCCTGGATTATTATCTTCTTGCCTTCCCAGCATGCCCACCACACTCCCCTGACCCCTTTAATGTCCCCTGCTACCAAGGCTCTTTCTTCACTGTCAAGCTGACCAGTCACAGGTGGCAGACCACCCTCCAGGGGCTCCCTGAGCTTTCACGGTTCCGTCCCAAATCCATGCTCCAGCCACAGGGTCCTGCTCGATGATCACACCGTATTTCCTCACTGCTACTCCCCAGCAAGCGTCTTTTGCTCTTGTCACACCAAATTACACAGGAGTCCTCCAAAATACATGTTTTCATGTATTGACAGGTTCAGGCAGCTGCCTCTCTCTGGCCCCCTTCGTGCTCTTCTTTAGACTTGAACTCAAGATTTCTTCCTCCCCACAGACTTTGCTGCCTCTAAGTATGGTTAACCGACATTCTCCCATCTACTCTCGCATGTATTTGCCTCCTGACACTTTTCGTGTTGCATTTTAATTGCTTAGCTCCCTGGCCCTCTCCAGCAGCTGGAGAGCAGGGAGCGTGTCAGGCTGCACAAAGCTCTTCTGGAAAGGGCCAGACAGTGAATACTTTAGGCTATGTGAACATTATGGTCTCTCAATGACGAAGTTGTAACTACTCATCGATGGCACCTAAATGAATGGGTATGTCTGTATTCCAATAAAGCTTTACTTACGGGCACTGAAATTTATATTTGATGTAATTTTCATATGCCACAAAATAATAACCTCCTCTAAATATTTTTTAAATCATTTCAAAAGGTAAAGCCCATTGTTAGATCATGGGCTGTTCAAAAACAGGCAGCAGACCCATGCTATTAATATCGCTATCCTGCACTCCAGGCTTACAACGACACAGTCAACACTTAGCAAATGTTGGCTCAATAGATGACGGGGACCCATTTGGCTAGATGGCCTCCAGATGAGAGAGATGGCTAAGAGCGTCACATTTTCTCTGGAGGAAACAGAAGTCAACAAGATCAGCATATTTGGTCTGTTGCTTTGCTAACTATGTCAATGTTTGCCCCAGAGAGCTTGAACTTTACAAGGGCAAAGGACAGGAAGGCAAGGGGTTGTGTCTTCTCTCCCTGAGGAAGCCTAAAGAGTTAATTCGCTTTGAGAGTCCATTGCAAGCGCAGCATTGAAGGGCAAGTGCCAAAAAACAAGTTCCCTTCTATTTTATTTCCTGGGGTTTTAAAGGCCGCGATATCTCTGATAACCAACTACGATAATAATCTTTAGAGAAATTGGTAAACATTAGTATGATTAAGGCATAGAAAAGCCTTTAATTTGTACCTCCAGAGTAAAATGCTAATAATGGCATACTTTTTAAAGCATATAAATGATAAAGATTTGGTTTTCCTCTAACAATTTTGAATTACAAAGCACCACTCTGCCTCTCTGAGGGGCCTGGCCTCAGAGGTCAGAAAGCGAAGGATCAGATAGGAGGCTGGGGCTGGTGCGGGAGGATGCACTCCTGTTCGAGACTCTTTCGCGACAAAGTTGCGGCATTTCCTAGCGCATGATGCCTAAGACATTCTGTATTCGGGAAGTAACACCAATGCTTGTAAAAGATTCTGCTCTGTTTAAGAAATGATTCCCATCAAGCTAGCAGCTCGTGCAAATCTGGTAGTGGTCCTGGCTGCAGCAGCCGACCTCAGAACCCAGCCCTCTGCCTGGGAGGAAGTTTGAAGGGAAACCCAGAGGGGCTCCGGGCAAGAGCAGAAGGAGGCTTCTGTCCTCCCTGCATCAGCAGCTGGGCCAAGTTTCGTAAGTAGCCAAATTGTGGCACCAGAGGGGTACCGATCCCCAGTCAGATCACAGATCAGGGAATGGAAGCATGTCTTGAGAGCGGAGGTGGCTGATAGTCCTTTCCTGTCTTGGAGGGAAAATTGAACATTGTGATAGGAAGATTAAAAAAGGAAGTACCGGGCTAGTCAACTTTCCTAGTTATTCTGCCAACCAGTGTTTAAGTTGAGCTGCTTTTTTTCACATGCCTTATGATTCACGCAGATGCTTCCACATTGGTGCTTCCTAGGAAACTCTGGGAGAGGAGAGTGGTGTCGCCCTCCTACACTCTGCCTTCCGCAGCCCAAAGCTCTGCCCGTAGCTCTGAAACAGCCTCTGCGGGCCCACTTCGTGCTGAGGACCTACTGACGTTCAAAGCTCTGTTCTCTGGAATGATTCTGGTGGCTCAGATCCCAGACTCCGTGGCGGTGGTGGTGGTGGTGACAGGGGTGGGTAGAAGAGGTAGGAGAGGCCCCCAGAACCACACTGGGTTCTGTGATCCTGGCTCTCCTACTCTATCGGGCATCCTTCACCCCTCTGCGCAGGACAGAACCGACACAGGCCCTGAAGAACGCTGGTGAACGAGACTGTCCTCTTGGCAATTTTACGTTTCTCACTCGAAACTATTTGATAGATTTTATATTTACCCATAAATATTTTGTCTCTCTGCAGTGAGCCAAGGGCTGCACATTTTACAAACTTTGCCCAAATTTCTTTTTCAAACTCACTCATCTACACGGTTGATGACCCTGTGTGACAATCTAAGAATTGAAGGCTCCCCTGTTGTCTCCTGCAAACTCATTTTTTTTTTTCTGCTCCACATCATGGCATATTCCACCTTCCAATGCTAATTTCTTTCAAACTCTTTAAGTAAATATATGTTTTTCACCTAAAATGCTTTAGGAACTTCTGAATCATGCTGTGAAGTGCCAGAGAGCATGGGAAATTTTAAACAAGAGATCGTCCAATAGTCATTTATATTTTGCTTGGAATGCACTCGAATTTTTCTTCCTTAGTTGATTTACTTTCTTAATCACGCTTTGCTTATGCTAATTGGTTTATATTTGTTGAAAACAAGCCACAGGAAGAAAGAAAATCTAAAAGCCTCATTTTAGAAAGAAACAACCCTGGCATGAAATACACAACTGGCGGGGCACCTGGGTGGCTCAGTTAAGTGTCCGACTTCAGCTCAGGTCATGATCTCGCAGTCCGGGAGTTTGTGCCCTGCTCTGTGCTGATAGCTGGGAGCCTGGAGACTGCTTTGGATTCTTTGCCTACCTCTCTCTCTCTCTCTCTCTGCCCCACCCCCCCCCCCCCAAGGGTGCTCTGTCTCTCTCTCTCAGAAATAAATATTAAAAAATATTTGAAATGACGACTGGCCATCCTCAATGGGGAGAACTCATCTGTGGTAACCAAGAGTTTGATTATCCTGAAATTCTTGGTTAAAAGTCTTCACTTTTCCTCATACAATATCACAGAATTAGAAAATGTACGTTTTAAGTTTCATGTCAATGAAAGGTTCAACGATGTGTTACTTTTAGCTGCTCTGCTGGGGGAAAAAAAATAGCACAGTGAAGCAGTATGGAAAATAAGACAGAAATGTTACCTTAGCTTTTAAAAATGTAAACACGTGTCTCATGTCTCCGATATAATCAAGGACCGTAAGAACATGTGGTATTTACTTGTTTGAAGTTCTATAATGAAATGTGAATACATTACCAACTGGTAACTCTATATCGTTTTCTTGTGTGTGCCCAAGAACCTTTAACTAGACAGATCATCAACTGTGAAAAACAAATTTTTTAAAAGGGCTATAATAATAACTACAAGAATTCATATGTATTTAAAAAAAATAATTAGGTTTCAAACAGAGTGAAATAAAACCTCACATTGGAGGATATGAAATTTCTGCAGAAGGAGCATTTTTCAGCACTGACTATATAATTGGTAGATTAAGGAGAAGATATTTTGATCTGATCCTCGTTCAAGTGTATAGCAGGTTATTTTTAAAAATGCCCTAATCTCTGCAGTTTTCAAAAGCAGGACAAGAAAAACTACCGTACTATACTTTATATCATTATTTCAAAGAGCTCTGAGAGGGATTTTTAGTTCCTGGTGGGTACATGTGTGTTTCCTCCACTCTGGATGTCTGTGCTTTAATTTGTTTATTTAATAGAGTAATATGGAAAACAAGCAATAACAGAGTCAGTACTTTAGCCACAGACCCAAGTGATAGAGGGAGGCAATTTTCCTTAAAGCAATTTCTGGGAGCACTTTCTGCATGAAAAAAAGAGACAGACTGAGAAGTGAAACTCCTTGAGTGTTAATGGTATCATCGATAGAACTGTTCTCGAGAGGCAGCGATCTTTGACCTCGATCCCATCTTCTGATTTCATTTTCAGAAAGACGAGGTGGGAGTAATCACAGGGCAGAGCTAGTCTACGTTCCTGCCCACCGCATCCCAAAAGACGCCACGCAGGACAGGCTGCATTAAGAGCACGGGTCCGTGTGGCCATTCTTATTTTCTTAGGTAAAACCGCCCCACAAACCTAAATAGTTACAAGAGACTTTAAGGAAAGCACTCTAATGGTATTAAATATAGCTCAAACTACCAATGAAAATGTCAAAAAATGGATATCCATTTTTGGCAAGGCGTGGGAAGATGGGAATTCTCATATATCTGGGGTGAGTGCAATATAAGTCAAATTTAGAGAGCCAAAATTAGAGAGCCGAAATGGGGCATGTGCTTACTACTCAACCCAGACTTTGCACTTCTTGGAATCCTGCCTACAGAAATACCGCTAGGCAGCACTGTGTCTAATGACAAAAATTGGTAACAACTTGAATATCCGTCAGTAGAAGTTAAGTAAACGGCTGTACATCCATTCTAATGGGAAAATCTCTAGGTCATGGTGCTGCATGAAAATGACTATGTTTTGAATAATACGAATAGTATGATCCCACTTATATTAAAACACCTATGTGTCTATGTACCCATAGACATGTGTTAACCTAATGAAAAAGATCTGGTGGGGGCGCCTGGGTGGCGCAGTCGGTTAAGCGTCCGCCTTCAGCCAGGTCACAGTCTCGCGGTCCGTGAGTTCGAGCCCCGCGTCGGGCTCTGGGCTGATGGCTCAGAGCCTGGAGCCTGTTTCCGATTCTGTGTCTCCCTCTCTCTCTGCCCCTCCCCCGTTCATGCTCTGTCTCTCTCTGTCCCAAAAATAAAAAAAAAATTTAAAAAATTTAAAAAAAAAGAAAAAGATCTGGTGGATATACACCAAAATGTTGGGGGAGGGGGACCTTTCTGCAAAGGGAATGACATAACAGAGCAGTGGGAGTGAAGTCTTTTTTTTAAACTTTATATATTCATAAAATGGGTTTATTTGAATATGTATATGTTTATACTATGTGGACAATTAAGAGATTTTTTTTAAAAGAACAAAGTGATCCACGTTCTTAAATTTTTTTAAATGTTTTATTATCCATAGAAGAGAGAGAGGGAGACAGGGTGCGAGCAGGGGAGGGGCAGAGAGAGAGGGGGAGACACAGAATTTGAAGCAGGCTCCAAGCTGTCAGCACAGAGTCTGACACAGGGCTTGAACCCAAGAACCGCGAGGTCATGACCTGAGCCAGAGTCGGATGCTTGACCGACAGAGCCACCCAGGCGCCGCTTAAATTTTGTGGCCATAACCAGCCCCTTCCGTTGGTATCTCAAGGAAGCTCAAAACATATTCCAGACATGGATTCGGCACTAATTTAGAGTGTTAATGAAATTAAGCATAAGCACTGCTATCCCAAGTTCAGGAATCCCACTAACTGGGTTCTAGTTTCATTTTATTGCTTTGACAGAAAATTGAACTCACCTCATCAGGTTCTACCAGACACTCAAATGACGTGGTAACTACTGCCCTCACTTTTTGGATGCAAGTTCATCAAATGACTCCCTTTCCTCATGGCTGACTCTGGGTCACTACTGAATGCATTCCTCTTACGGAACAAGCTTCCTCTGAATCAGTCAATGGAAGCCATAGCCTTTTAATTTCTCAATGTGCAGAGTATGGACTTAAGAACCAAATCCTGAGCCCAAAGCCTTCCATCATGCATTTGCTTTTCATTTCTGGGTTTCATAACCTTCCTTTGCCCACCGTGCAAATCTTCTTAGGGGGGAGCCAACACAAACGAGCTTGCTTTGACTATTGTCCCTAACTTACTGTCCCAGGCTAAAACATCTCAGTGATTTAAATCCTTTATATTAGTTTTCCTGGTACACAATTATAGTTGGAATGTCAAATAGTTAAATACTTAAAAGAGCTCCCCCTGTATGATATAAAGTTACCGTTTTGTACTTCGATTTCCTTAAGACACGTTTCCCTTTTATGGTTCTCCCTCGACCTTTCGACCACCACCCTCTGACCTTTAATATCTCCTCTTAACGGTCTTCAACTCATTCTTACTTTCTCCATCTCTCTTGGCACACGGCCACTTTGTGATTTAGTAAATACAACCTGGTTATATAGGCGATGGGGATTGTGTTCATCGAACCCTTACACATTCAAGTTGAATCATCATCTAGGATCGGTACTGTGCAATATAATAGCCACCAGCCACATGTGGCTATTTATTTAAATTTAAGTCAATTTAAATAAAATTGACTTTAAAATTGTTTCTCTTTCTCACGAACCACATTTCAAGCGTTCAAGAGCCAAACGTAGCTAGGGTTGGTGGTCCTGGACAACAGATACACTGCAGTAAATTCTACTGGACAGCCCTAATCCAGGCATTTCAATGACAATGGCACCTAGAACCCAGGGAGAATTCAAAACTTTAATAGCAAGAAAAAACTGAATCTCGGAAAAGCAGAAAATGTATCAATTAATCATGAATAAAAGCAAAAACCAAACCCACTATGTGTAGAAAGAAGTTATTGAATTTCCTGAGTAAATACATTTTCTACAAATCTTTACATTTCTATTGAACAATCCAACAACAACCTCTTCCTAAGCATTACAAACACTGGCTGGATTATAACATTTGTTGATTCAGGAATAATCTACGGATTTTCCGAATTATTATTTTTTTTTTCAACATTTATTTATTTTTGGGACAGAGAGAGACAGAGCATGAACGGGGGAGGGGCAGAGAGAGAGGGAGACACAGAATCCGAAACAGGCTCCAGGCTCTGAGCTGTCGGCCCAGAGCCCGACGCGGGGCTCGAACTCACGGACCGCGAGATCGTGACCTGGCTGAAGTCGGACGCTTAACCGACTGCGCCACCCAGGCGCCCCAGGAATTATTTTTTTTTAAACAGAAGATTTATGAAGCTGCCAGCCTGTTCCTTCTCACTGAGGTATAAACAAGTTTGAAAAGCTTGGGCAAACAGGCATGTGGGAATGTTCCCAAGTACTTGAACGCCCTCCGAAAGGGGAGCCAATCTTACCTCCTCCACCAGTGACAAGGGGCCATCTCCCCACTTGCCATGCATGTACTCATCCATCAGCCTGCTTGGCTGTCACCTCCCCGTGAAACCTGCCTGGAACCACCCCCTCCTTGCATACGACATCCCAGCAGTCATGTCTCCCTGCTTTGCCCACCTCCTGTGCCTGCTTCCAGAACTGTGCACATTCCACCAGATTCTAATTACCTACTGACATGCCTGTCCTCTTGGGTGGCTGAGAGCTCCGTGGGCGTGGGAAAATGACCCACTCTGATTTGTATTCCCAGCACCCAGCCCTGTGTCTGACACAAAGAAGGTTCTCAATAAATATTTATTGACCTGAGCAAACTGGGCTCAGAGGGTAACCTGCTTTCACCCTCAGACTCCTGCAGTCAGGGGGATTGGAGGCGTAATCAATGTAACCTACTTTGTTACCATCTACATGCAATTAACAGACCCTTGAATTAATTTGCCAGAGCTATTATTGGCTATGATCCAGTTGGCTATTGACAACCTGCGTGTGTATTTGCTAACTTGGCTATAGTTGTTTCCCAATTTCTTGAGGGAAAAAATAAGATACTCTCTGAAAACGAACAAGGTTGTTCAACCCGAATTCTTTGACATTTTTCAAAAAATACAAATAAATCCTGGGGCGCCTGGGTGGCTCAGTCGGTTAAGCAGCCGACTTCGGCTCAGGTCATGATCTCGCGGTCCGTGAGTTCGAGCCCCGCGTCGGGCTCTGTGCTGACAGCTTGGAGCCTGGAGCCTGTTTCCGATTCTGTGTCGCCCTCTCTCTGCCCCTCCCCCGTTCATGCTCTGTCTCTCTCTGTCTCAAAAATAAATAAACGTTAAAGATAATTAAAAAAAAAAAAAAAAACAAATAAATCCTGCAAGGGTGAGATTTGGATTTAATGAGTTAGAATGCAATGAAAGGTTATTGTCATTATTTAAAACGTCAATAAAAATGCACTCTCCAAAGTGTAAGCCAGGAAAATGTTGATTGGTTTGTGTTCCTAAGAAACTTGACTTCATAAAATGGGCAAATACCCAGATTTCAAAAGGGAAGCCCAAATATGTCCATATTCTGCCAAAAATCATTAGTCCATAGGCCTATGCGTTTAAAACCAAAATTTAATAATTTTTATTAAGAAACTGGCATTAGCAATCAAAATTTAAGATAAGGTAACTTGGTACTAAATGCAAGCTTTGAAAACCAGAATAATGGGGGTGCATGATTCTGTCGGTTAAGCATCCTACTTCGGCTCAGAACATTATCTCATATGGTTCGTGGGGTCCAGCCCCGCATTGGACTCTGTGCTGACAGCTCAGAGCTTGAAGCCTGCTTCAGATTCTGTCTGTCTGTCTGTCTCTCTTGCCTCTCCCCAGCTTATGCCCTCTCTCTCTCTGTCTCGCAATAGTAAATAAACATTAAAAAAAAGAAGAAAGGAAAGCCAGGATAATGATTTCCTAACCAGGATGTATAAATATACGTTCGTTTTTTAGTGCTGTAATGATATCAAAGCCAATGGGACTTTTTCCCTCCACGTTCGACTGGAAGCCTAATGGTTTCTTTGTTTTTCATCTCTCCTTTTCGTATCAACGGAATACCACATTTTATAACATTTATGGTGAAAAGAAATAAATACTATCTATCTCTGAATTTATTAAGGAATTTGTAGAACAGTTTTGTGACTCTTCTTTATTTAGAGCAATACCCTAGAGATTATATTTGTATAGAGATTTAGCATTTCCAAATGCTTACAAGTGCATTATCACATTTAATGCAAATTGTTCATACACATCATTAGCTCCATTATTCAGGCAACATCTGCTCAGTTTACATATTATTCATGACATTTCCCCCCCACACACCTCCTTTTTCCCTTCCTGGCCTGCAATTTGATCATTTTCTTTCCTATTAGTCTTGTGCTAGTGACAAGGGAGGAAGGAGGAAGAGAGGAAATTCTGGCTAATCCTATTTTAAAATGTATAGGGTTCTTTTAGAAAAAGTGACTGAAGATATTTAAACTGCTAGTGAAATTAAGGCTCTAGTGAGCACAGGCATTAGTGTGAATGATTTGAGTTGCTTTAATGTTTGTGACTTATTCAAATACCTTTAATCTGTAACTTCCAGTTAATAACATAATTGGTTCTAATCATGATTTCCTTGATTTGGGCCTGTGTGCTAGGGATTATTATTTCCATCCAGGACACGGAGAGAGAGAGTTGATTAGTCCCCGCGGAGCCCAGGATTGGGAACCGAGTCACTGGATCCCAAATTGCACCATTCCCTGCAACCAGCGTCCCCCAAGCTTCGGCATGCCTCAGAATCCCAGGGGACTTGTGATGCACAGGCGGCCGGGGGGCCCCAATCCTGAAATTTCTGATTTGGCAGATGAGGTGGAGCCTGAGAATGTGCACTTCTTAAGAAGCAGCGGTAGGACCATTGCTCTAAACCACGGCTGCCTCTCTCAGCTCTTTTTACGCCCCACCGAGCTGCAACCACATCAGAGCAGGGACAGTCCCCTCGAGACCGCGTGGCCCCTCTATGTGCCTGCCCCCCACTGCCAACCAGACACCATCACAGTGCCAGTGTGATAACTGCGTAATTACACGCCACATAACTGCTGCATGGATTGGCTTCCACTTTCTCTTGGTATTGGGGAAACAGCAGATCAGTCAAGAGGAACGTGCAAATAACCTTTTTTTTTTTTCGTAGGGATCTGTTTAAGCCAAAATGTTTGCTCCTTTTTCTCTTCTAAGCCACTGAATGTATTAAGCAAAACAAAGAGGCACAGGTGATAGGAGAAACTGACCTCCTGGCCCCCATCCCGCCAAAGAGTACTTTGTGCCCTCGAGGCACCTGAGTCACTTGACCACGAGGTAGGACCACTAGGGGTCTGTCCCTCCTCTCCCCAAATGCACAGACCACCACCGTCACCAGTCAATGCCTTCCCAGCTTGGTGAAAGGGGGCTGATTTGCTCTCATGCCATAGAAATAAATGACCTTATTTTGCCCCCCCCCGCAATAATTTCTTCCACTCTTCCTTCCTTTACCTTGCAAAACAAGTCACTTCAAATGGGCATTACTCTGTTAAATTTTTTGCAACAACTTGGGTATATAGACGCTATGCTTTTTGAGGAAAGCGGCCCGATTGTGACACCCCAGACAGTTAAGTACCTGGAGAACCGAGATCCCGTGAACCACAACGTTCTACCCCAGATCCCACTGGCGAAAGTAAAACAGCTGAAAGAAATGGATTACTGACAGTTTGTTAACGTTCAACGGCATGGTCTTACCTATGCACACTAGATCCATAAAACCATACATTCCATAGCAGATTTGAAAAAGGATGTCCTTCCTCTGCCACACTGCATAGGGGCTGAAGGCAGACCAGAGGAGCCAGGTCATACTTGCTATTAAGAACAGGGATCCTAGGATTACAGCAATCATCTGAACTTTCTCAACCAGTGTTATAGAAATGCTTTGCCACTAAAAGAAAAACAGAGGCATGTAAGAAAAAGGTGCTGTGTTCAATTCAAAAAGGAAAAAAAAAAAAACATTTTCAGCCCCATGTTTCTCTTCATAATGTTAGACGCTTTTCGATCTGATCAGCCCCCAAATGAATTTTTCCATTTCATCCCGGCTATAAAAAATAGACAAGCAGATAAAGATTAATGAATTGCCTTAGCTTCATTATTTTCAGTAATTCACCGCTCTGCACATTTAATCTAGTTTTATTCCAGATAGCAGTACTGCGAGCGAATGGCTGAGGAATATTTAGTACCTGGGATCACATTATTATCTTTCATGCATGCACAAAATTAAATATACTCCGAAGATATGTGTTGAAGTCTCCTCTATTTGGAAACTTATTTTGCTTTTTAGCACATTTGGCTACTGCAAAAAAGGGGAACTGTCTCTTGCTTTTGCAAAAACAAAATGTAAGAAACAAATACATAAGTTACATAAGAACATCAATGCAAAAGTCATTAAAGTAATACACTAGAATTCTAAAAGAACTATAATATTGTACATTATCTGTTACTGGTACATTTCATATACTCAGATATTACTGAATTTTAATTATCTAGTGAGTGATCTGTGAAGCCATTTTTGTCAAGATTTCGAATTGGTAAACAAATGGAATATCTTTGAAATTCAAAAACCGTGTAAGTACCACACTAGTCAATGGGGAGAATAATTTGGTATCCTAAGGATCAGTATTTGTGAGGATGTTACAGTCCAAATGATCAAAAGTCTTTCAAGAGTGTTCTCAACTTGAAAGGATTAATTAGTCATGTTCTCCCTTTTGCATAATTGAGACAGAAACAAGACCAGGATTGCTATTATGGTTTGTCAGTAAACAATGAAACTCAAAACAACCTGCACAATTTTATTCTGTGTGAGAGGGCTCTGGCTGTGGCAACATATGGCTTGTCAGAAGAATTCCTAAACAGTTTAAATAAGCTTTAAAAACAAATGAGCTTGAACAACCAGCATCCACTGTGTGAATCCGGTATTTCCTTAAACTCTTTACTTACCTTAAGTCTGAATATGTGGATCCCAAATGGTAAGTCTGTCACTACCCATGATCCCCTCTTCTCCCTCATTGCGTCTGTCTCTCATCATAAATAATTTATATATTATATTCAAATATGCATTTTCACCTTGCATATTCACAGATAATATTAAACTCTACATTTATTAAAGATTAAATACAAAAATGCATATGAAACATTTAATTCTCTAGGGTCATTTATTTTTCTTTTAAATATTTTATGTTCTTTTCTTTATTTTATTTTAATCTTTATTTATTTTTAAGATAGAGACAGCATGTGAGCAGGGGAAGAGCAGAGAGAGAGGGAGACACAGAATCCGAAGCAGGCTCCAGGCTCTGAGCTGTCAGCACAGAGCCTGACATGGGGCTTGAACTCACCAACCATGAGATCATGACCTGAGCTGAAGTCGGACGCTTAACCGACTGAGCCACCCAGGAGCCCCTTCCTTTAAAAATTTTATAACCAAATGACCATTCTGTGGAATTCCATAAGAAACGTATTTCTAATGATTTTAAGATGCAGATTCGATTATCGAAAACTGGCTTTTGGTTTACAACTCTGGATGAATAATAATTAAATTAGTCAATATGATTTTATCATTACAAATGAATCAATTTACTTCAAGCATGTACTTGAAGCTATTGTTTTGTCTTGTTTTTTTCTGCCTTCCTGACGTAATTTTAAACTGCCAGGCAATTGAATTTAAAGCCATTTTAGCAGCACCTGGGCGGCCTAGTCCATTGAGCGTCTGACTCTTAGTTTCAGCTCAGGTCACGATCTCACAGTTCATGGATTAGAGCCTCACATCGGGCTCTGTGCTAACAATGCAGAGGCTACTTGGGATTCTCTCTCCTTCTCTCTTTGCCTCTCTCCATCTCGCGCTCTCTCTCTTTCAAAAATAAATACATAAACACTGAATTTTTTTTTTTTTAATTTGGCGTCACCAAACAGGTGTGAAGTATTAGTTGTCTTAGTTTAGTTTTGGTGCTCGTTAAAGTTTTGCCTTAAATACCACAACACGGGAAGCTAAGTAGAAAATAACTTCCAACCAACATCCATCCCAGATGGCTGCTATCACATCTCTATGCATTATGGTGTTCTATCAATTTATTAATTATGTCAGATAGATGAGAACAAAGCATGCTTTTAAATCCACGAGGCAAAGGAACACAAGTGGTGTGTGTGTGTGTGTGTGTGTGTGTGTGTGTGTGTATGTGTGTGTGTGTGCACGTGTGTGTGATTTTCATATGGTGAACAATATGTTCCAAAATACATAAGCCAGATTCACTGGAGTCTTGGGTAAGCAGCGAGCGGTAAGTAAGAAGGATTTATCAAAAGTGGTCTTTACCGATACCTATTTTCCTTTTTCAGGAATCCTTTATGTTCCAGATTCATTCCGTAATTTTAGCGGAATTAAATTTAGACAGCTCAATATTGTACAATTCATTGTATTGAGTTCAATTAGGCTTAGTAGTTAATTGATCCAAGACTGCCCGCGTGGCAATTTAGCAAAACATGGTGGTCATAGGCATATGCGGTGAGGTCCTACTAACCACTTAGATTTTGGTGAACTGATCAGGAGGGACGGATGAAGCTGAAGTGTTTCCTGGGACACAGGAAGTTGTGGTGGTTCACATCTGAGAGTCAGCATGACTGAGAGGGCTGAGAGGCCACTCCGGGTTGGGCAGCTTTTTTTTTTTTTTTTTAAGTAGACTTCACACCCAGCCCAGAGACCAATGCAGAGCTTGAACCCATGACCCCAAGAACAAGACCTGAGCTGAGATCAATAGTCCGACACCTAACTGAATGAGCCACCCAGGAGCCCTGTGTTGGGAATCTTCTGACACATGAAGCTTAACTATTTCCTGGCAGGGAAGGAGAATGAGTGAATGGACAGACTTATCAGGAATAAGAACCATTGATGTTGCACACTTGTTTGGTGACACCAAATTGAAAATGGCTTAAAATTCAAATACCTGGCAGTTTGAAATTAGGGTGTTTAAAATTACGTCCAGAAAGCCGGGGAAAAAAAAGAGCATAACTCTCAGTTCTCATACCCTGAGATGCTTATTTATTATTATCATAGAAATTATTTTGTGTTGTGGAGATAAGAAATAAGGTCAGAAATAATGTTGAGACTTTGGAAGTTTATTTCTAAAGAAGGAAACACTGCTCAAATGCTATAAAAAGCTTCCTGAAATTTTTGGTTTTATATCAGTCCGCTAATGCAAATATGCCAATGAGTCTGAAAGGGCGTCGATGTTCTTCGTATATTGATGATCCTTAAAAGTAGCACCATTTATCTGAATAGCTAATGAGGGCAAGCCAGTATTGAAACCAAAATCATTAAACTGATTATGAACATGGGGATTTTCCCTTTGAACGCTGATGTCATCTTGGCAATTTCTTTGCCCGTTATATAATGTTCTTATTATTGTTACCATTATGCAAAAAAGTGGGATTGTTCACATTCTTCCCCTAGGAAAAATAATGTTGCTTTCCACCACTAGGAAACACCCACCTGGCGTCTTTGCCCTAGAAGGCACACATTATCTGACGGGCTTAGCTTCAAGAAGCTGTGTTAATGGACCATTAGCTTAGACAATAAAAATAGAGGATGAGTCTCTCGAGGCTATCCCAATGGTATCCAAGGCTTGGATTTCAGTCTGTAAGACATTTCTGATATTTGAACAGAATTTGTCAACTGCTGAACATACTTTTCACCTCTAAAACTTAATATGTAACCATATGTAATATGCCTGTTTATTTACATTTCTTCCCAAGTTTGGAAAGGTAAGTACTATAACAATGAGCAGATTGACTCTACAGAATTGCTATGATTTATTTCTTTCCATAATATTGGAATATGTTTGACTTTTATCTTCCTGAAAAGATGCTCACTTCTACACAAACTATCGGATGTATTGTTTCTAGCAAAAATGGGACCGAGTGGTTCCTCTTTTGAAAGTTCATCCTCATGCAATGTACTAGGAGCAATTTAATAAACATAGTCTATGGTTATATAGGGCCAGTATGTCCCAGGCACTTTTCTAGGAGGTTATGCATATTAACTCATTTAATTCCCACAACAACTCTGTGAGGAACGTACTATTACGATCTCCATTTTAAAGATGAGGAACCTGAGGCAGAGAGAAGTGAAACAATTCGCCCAAGGTAATACACCTACTAAGGGCTAAGGCTGCCATATAAACCCAGGCAGTCTGGCTCCTAGGTTCACTCTCTAATAGACCTGACCCATGAACAACACGGGGGTTAGGGGAACCAACCCCCTCTCCAGCAGGAAACCCATGTACAACTTCTGAATCCCCCCAAACTTAACTACTAATGGCCCACTGTTGATAGGAAACCTTAGCAATGACATAAACAGTCGACTGACTCATACTTTGTGAGTTACATGCTGCGTTCTTGTAACAAAGTGAGCTAGAGGGAAAAAAATGTTAAGAAAATCATAAGGAAGAGAAAATAACATATTTGCAGTAGGGTACTGCATTTATTCGAAAAAAAAAATCTGTGTATAAGTGGACTCACGCCGTTCCAAGCTGTGTTGTCTAAGGGTCACCTGTACCATACGATAATTCTACTATGCTCTAATGACAGTTAACGGCTCACACCCTGTTTTTGCAGTGACACCACAATTTTCCTGGTAACAGCTTCAAGTCTGTCTTCTATGGTCTCCTGAAATAGCTCTCCAGCTGGACTGCTAGCCGTGAGTCATGCCTTGATCCCCCGTGGCAGCCCCAAGTCTACATTCCTAATGAAAGGAGTCCCAGGAAGGAAGGCTACACATATGGCTCAGCACATATTCCGAGTCCTTGGCATATAACTGTTGCAGGAAGGATGAAAGAAAGGGATAGAGGGATATGATGAGGAAGAGAGGGAAGGAAGGGGGAAATAAGGAAATGAGGAGGAAGGAAGGGAAGGAGGGAAGGTGGGAAGGGGGAAGGGAAAAATGGAAGAAAGAAGGAAGGAAAGAAGAAAGAGGGAGGGATGTGTACGTTCCTTAATTGCTTAATCTGCCTGCCTGTATTGTCCCAAATGCATGTACTTACTTTTTATTTTGGTCTCTCTCTCCTTTGAGCATGTTCCTTTTTCAGCATGCCATGCCCTTCTCCCCTTCCTCACGGGCTGAAATCTCTCACCCATCCTTAACTGGCTTTAATGCCACCTCTTCTAAAAAGCCGTCGCCGCCTCTCCTCGTGCAGATTCCCCCATGTGGACCCCATAATCCACTGTTTCTACTTCTGTGTGGTGTGAATTTCTCTCTTGGATCCCAGGTGATTATCTCCCTGTTGTCCACAGACTGCAAGTTTCATGAAGGCAGAGGCTCAGCCTCATCCCCCTGATACTCACCAAACAGCTGTACAGACCCAGGAAATGCTTCACTACATGGTGTCCTGACTTCAGTTTCCATCATCTATCTGACTGTCACAATGATATTCTCTGCACCTCCATTCTAGTCTTGCTCCAAGATAAAGTTCCAGCTCTGGCCAAGCCAAGTAGAGAAGTGAGAATTTAAACTGTGATCTGTTTCCAAAGCCCAAGTTCTTTCTAAAATGCCCTTCTCGCCACCTGCATCAACTGACACATCCTATATTTGAAAGTGAAAACAAACTGGGCATAACTATACATACTTCCATAAAAATTATACCTCTACAGTTAGGGAAAAGTCAACATATGCGAAAAGCAGTTCAGCACGGCAGAGTCCCAACGAAATATCACCGATCACTTTCTAAATGGCATTCAATACTTCTTGAGTCTGAAATTTGCAGTTTGTTAACTGAATACTAACATAAAGAAGACAACCTCAAGGAGATGTATCGCTTTTATTTTAATGAAGTTTGAAAGGAAATAAATAAATACACATTGGAAATTATTTAATATTCTCATTATACACAGCTGTTCAGAGATGCACCAAGAAAGGTCCACCAGTCCTAAAAAGACACAGACAACGTACATGGCCCGGAACTGGGTATCGTTGTGTGTGAGGGTCCATGTCTGTGTGGCATTCTTCCCGGAAAATTAAATAACTACCCCACTAATTACCACAGACTGCTGTGAAACCATGGCAAAATGGTTGCCTTTCCCAATGAAATCTAACTGAGTAGCACAGATTTATAACTTCCTTCAGAGAAAAAAGGATGAAAGAAAAAGCTGGGAATTTTCTTTAAAGAAGTGACGGGAGCCCAAGCCAAGGTAAGAGCAAGTCGTCTCCTGGTATCAGTCACTTCCAGCCAGTAAGATAAGAACTGGAGAAAGGCATACGCTCCATCAGGCCTCCAGGAAGCTATTTAGAAAGATGTACCTGTCATTCCGTTGTCTGAAATAGTTAATGCACCTTCTCAATTTAGAACCCAATTTCCTCCCTGAAAATAACACATGCTCAGAGGGAATGAAATTGAACTCAAGGAAAGTAGGTTCATTGAGTGTGCATTAAATCCTTCATTCTAAAACTGTTTCACCTTTGTTTTTAAAAGGCAGGCCAGATATGAATCATAAGCTAATAGATTTGTAGTATGATGATTTATAGCATGCAGTATGACAGGTGGGATCACTTACCAGTGTCACAGGAGGGAGAACCTGTTCTTAAGAAATGTCCTCTTCAGAAAAGTGAATTTAGCTAAAACCTATTTTCAATCATCTTTAGATGGTATTTAAATTGAGCCACTATAAGTTGGGATTTGAAATGCTGGTAGAAAACATCTCTATGTGTAATCAACCTGACATGCGGATACAACATTCAGTTAGTTATATGCCCCTTCTTTGTAGAGTTGTATTTATAAGCTGCATATTAAACGTGATTTCATGCTTCGGTGTGGGTCTTCTCTGCTAGAAAAGCATCCTCATAAACTTATCAGAGCTGAAATGATAATCAGACAAAAGAGAATTTGCTTTGCCTGAGAAAGGTGAAAAATTGTCCTTTGAGAGAAGCGAAATCTAAACAACTTAGAGAAAATAAATAGGAAAACACGGAACTCCTTCTTTAAAATAGCTAACAAAAACTGACAGAACTCTAGCAAGGCTAATTAAGAAATAAAATTGGGAACATAACATGACTGATCCTACAGATAAAAAGAGTAATAAGAACATATCATAGACAGTCTTATGCCAATTAATTCAATAATAGAGATGAAATAGATGAGTTATTTGCAAAACATAACTTATCAAAATTGACTCAAGAAGAAATAGAAGGTATGACTAACCCTTTACAAAATAATTGTACTTATAATTAAAAGACTTCCACAAATGAACAAACACCTCCTGGACCAGATGGTTTTACTGGGAAATTTTATCAGACATTTAGAAAAAAATAATATCAAAGTTACATATACTCTATCAGACGACAAAAGAAGACAGAACATTTCCCAAGATGTTTTATGAGGTCGTGCAAGACCCCGATACCAAAACCCCAAAAAGAAAAATATGTATATAAAAAAATTCCAGACTAATATTCCCTATGAGCATAAACGAAAGCATAATCCTCTACAAAATACTAGCAAATCCAGTAGTATATAAAAAGAATAATGCAGCTGGAGAGGATGTGGAGAAACGGGAACCCTCTTGCACTGTTGGTGGGAATGCAAACTGGTGCAGCCGCTCTGGAAAGCAGTGTGGAGGTTCCTCAGAAAATAAAAATAGACCTACCCTATGACCCAGCAATAGCGCTGCTAGGAATTTACCCAAGGGATAAAGGAGTACTGATGCATAAGGGCACTTGTACCCCAATGTTTATAGCAGCACTCTCAACAATAGCCAAATTATGGAAAGAGCCTAAATGTCCATCCACTGATGAATGGATAAAGAAATTGTGGTTTATATACACAATGGAGTACTACGTGGCAATGAGAAAGAATGAAATATGGCCCTTTGTAGCAACGTGGATGGAACTGGAGGGTGTGATGCTAAGTGAAATAAGCCATACAGAGAAAGACAGATACCATATGGTTTCACTCTTATGTGGATCCTGAGAAATTTAACAGAAACCCATGGAGGAGGGGAAGGAAAAAAAAAAAAAAAGGTTAGAGTGGGAGAGAGGCAAAGCATAAGAGACTGTTAAAAACTGAGAACAAACTGAGGGTCGATGGGGGGTGGGAGGGAGGAGAGGGTGGGTGATGGGTATTGAGGAGGGCACCTTTTGGGATGAGCACTAGGTGTTGTATGGAAACCAATTTGACAATAAATTTCATATATTGAAAAAAAAAAGAATAATGCATCATGAGTGAGTGGGGTTTATCCTAGGGATGAAAGATTGATATAACAAAATGTCAATCAATGTAATTAACAATATAACAAAAAAGCAAAGAAAAAAGAAACAGATCTTACCAAAAGATGCATAAAGTTACATGACAAACACCCATTCATGATGAAAACTAGGAAAGAAAGAAAACTTAACCTGTAAAGGGCATGTACAAGACTTAAAGCTAGGATCATACTTAATGGTGGAGGAAAAGAAAGAATGCTTTCCCCCCCTAAGATCAGGAACTGGGCAGAGATGTCCACCCTTATTACTCCTACGCACTAGTGAACTAGATAGACATCCTCGTCAATGGAATAAGTCAAGAAAAAAAAAAGGTTTCTAGTTGTAGATGATATGATGATCTATGTAGAAAATCCTAGAAAATCCACAAGAAAACCTAACAGAATTAGGAAGTTAATTTTGCGAAGCCTCAAAATACAAGGTCAATAAACAAAGATCAATCGTATTAAATACCCCCGCAAAAAGTTGGAAAATAAAATTACAAAAAACAGCGCTACATTAAAAATACCATAAATCATAAATTACTTAAGACTAAAATGTTTAAAAGATAATCTGCAAGTTACTGCTGAAATAAAGAGGACTTAAAGAAATGGCTTTCATGAAGACTCACTATTGTTCAGATAATTGTTCTCCCTAAATTTAGGTTCTACAGTTAAAGGGGAAGAAAAATAGTATCCAAAGCACAAAGGTTTCTTGTTATTGTTTACATTTTCAAAAAAAAAAAAAAAAGGCCGCTGCTCTAGAATTTAAAATGAACACCAATCCATTGATATTATCAATCTACTTTTAACTCACAGTGATTAAAAAAGAAAAACAAATCTCCAAATCATGGGTTGCAGTTTCCACAAGAATTTGGCAGAAAACTCTCTGGACTCACTTTCTTGTAGGGAATAGTCTTGACTGCCACTCCCAGAGCTGGCGGTAATGCATATTCTGCAGGGTGCTGTGTCTTGACCACAGAGCATCATTTGGTTTAATTAAAATTCTTCGAAGTAGATCATGTGACCAACAGGAAAGCCGAGAAGTGGGTGGGCAGGTCCCCATGTGTACCAGGGCATGTTGTGAGGGCTTCGTGCTATGGTATAGGGCTCAGACCACCAATGAAAGTTTTTTCTTCCAGAAACCTGGAAATCCCAAGAGGTTTGACAAGCCATGGACCAGGACTACAGAGATGTACTCGATATGGTTTGAAGCTCAGGGAGAAGAAACTGAGAATCTCAAGGTGAGGGCCACCTTGGGGGTTCCCGGAATGGACTGTCAAGGACTCTGTCTGTGTCCTAAGATGAAATGAAGAAGGAGGGAAATTTTCGTCCCCCAGAAGAAAGCCCCTGGGAGAAGGTGGCCTTTAAGACTTGACTCTGGTAAGGAGATTCTTCTCAGCTTTCCTCACAGCAATTGGGCTCAGTTGTGCTAGACATATGAATAGGGGAGGCTGAGCTTTGACTTCAGGGCCAGGAGAATCAAGTCCTGGATGAATTGGGACGAGGTGAACCTAGTCCAAGGCCAAGTACCAACTGTCTAAAAGAGTTGGTCTTAGTAGCTAGATTTTGCTCCCATATGAATTAAAAGGGACCACAGATCCAGAGGTAGGCCAAAGTGACCAGAGCGCCTGCCAAGTTTGAAAACTTAGTTCTAGGGGGGGAAGGAAATTAATCTAAAGTAAAAGTTTGGTTACTAAGTGAGAAGCAGAATTAGCAGAGCCCAAAGATGTGGAGTGGGGAGGGACGCTGCATGGGAGGAGCATCTGTGAATGTCCAGGGACCAGGATACTAACTACATGAGTGAGGTGAGCCTTCTAAAGAAATGTGTGTCCAGAAAAACCTTGGTAATAAAAGTTGTCCTTTATCTCGATGCCAAATCTTGGGATAGGACACGAAGTCCCGAAGAATAGCCTACCTGGCTGTCTTTAGAGTCACAGGACGATGGTAGATCAAAGGAGTAGAAGGTGTAAAAAGTTTTCGTATAGGAGCTGAGTATCCTTATTTGGAAGGTGTAGTCTGAGAAAAATCTCTCAAATGACTGTTAACAGAAGGAACAATTTTTGAACTAACAAGCATTAATTGAGCAACCATAGGGCACGGAGTCCACATGAGAAATGCCAGATTCTAGATCTCACTTAAGAAAAAGCATACTGATTCTCCCTTCCCCCCCGCCCTTAATTCTTCCAGAACTATTCCCTATCTCATCTCTCAGTGTTACCTCTTGTTCAGTTGTTTTGTCAGCTATAGATTTTCATAATTGCCAAAAGTCTTGTGAATCCACACTTAACAGTCCGAAAGTTAAGATAAAAATACACTCTAGCTCTTCAGGGTTCGAGAAATTATACTGCCTTCCCCCTCTCTGTATTAATTCTTTCTGTAACAAAAGCTGGTGCTATCCATTACTCCAGATCAGGGAAATCTGTTCCAAGTGCCAACTTTCTAAAAGAGTTAGTCTTAGTAACTAGATTTTGCTCCCACACGAATTAACAGTGTGTCTGTATATAATGCATTTTCAGTTCATTACTCTTCTCAATATTTGATATTAATTATGTTTAAATACAGGTTCCCGAGGATATTTGTATCTAAGTAATTAGCAGGTGGTCATGACCATATTTACGTGTTATCTCCACAAAGAGTTGAGAGCTACCTTTGCTAAAGCTTATTTAAACTTTCAGTGGATCGTTGCTGTGTTCAACCTTGATTCTGAAGCAGAATTTTCACGGAAAGCAACCATCTTTCCATTTTAAATAATGGAGCTCATGTCACCCAAACACTGTATATTCTGGTAGTCAGACATAAAGGTGCACACAGAACTGCACCCTCTTTAAATTTCTGATGTGTATAAATGGAAGCCTTCAACATACACTTACCAGATGCCTGGTACATGGCAGACCTTACAGGAGTTAGTAGACTGAGGAAAAATCCTCTTGCTATGAGAAACACTATCTAAGCAGTAAAAAGAAGCACAAAGGGCAAAAGGTGAGCTCAGTGTGAACACACGGGTAAGAAGAGTCTGCTCCGCGGAGAGTATGCTGAAGACGTGGGGAGAGAGGGGACAGGCAGACAAGAAGAAGCATGCGCAGAGGAGCTGGCAAATCGTGGGGGTTTTATTGTTGCTGAAGAGCAGAACCCATGTGGGCAAGTGGTGTGGGAGCCAGCTTGGAAGGGGCTTCCAGAATTGGCGATGCAGTCTGAACTTTATCCTATAAGGCAATGGCTATTAGGTAATCACAAGAAAGAGCACGTCTTGTGATGATAAGATCGCTCAGAGAGGTTTATCTGCCTACTTCTGCTCTTGCTTCTGGTGTTTCCCAAAGAGGGACACGATACATCCCATCCCACACGCTCTCCTGCCACGCGGCCTTGCCAATCCTTATCAAGAAGGAGCATCAATTTCTCCACTCCTTCGAGTAATGGATGCTTTAGCCAACAGAATATGGCAGAAGTGACCCTATGTCAATTCCACGCACAGATTTTAACTGTCTTCGCAGCTTTTTTCTGAAGAAGTGTGGCTCCCCCGAGACCGCCATGCCGTAAGAATCTCAAGCCATGAGGAAAAGCCCAAGGAGTACAGGGGCATTAGGCACGTGAATGACAGGTGATCTGAGATGTGGCTTCTCCAGGCCCCAGAACCTCAGCGGACACCACAGGGATCACAGACGAATCACCCAGCTGAACCCTTTCCAACTACAAAATCATGAGCAAAAGAACCACGAAGTACTGGGATAGCTTTTTTCGATAGCAAGAGACAAAGTGGAACCCATCCATTCACGGATCATTCTTTGCATTGCGGTAACTGTGGGATGAGAATTAGAAAACCAGACTCTTGGTGTTTCACCCCCTCACTCCGGCTCCCCAACTCTCGACCCTTCTCATCCTCATTTTTAAAATGAAATTTCAGGGGCGCCTGGGTGGCGCAGTCGGTTAAGCGTCCGACTTCAGCCAGGTCACGATCTCGCAGTCCGTGAGTTCGAGCCCCGCGTCGGGCTCTGGGCTGATGGCTCGGAGCCTGGAGCCTGTTTCCGATTCTGTGTCTCCCTCTCTCTCTGCCCCTCGCCCGTTCATGCTCTGTCTCTCTCTGTCCCAAAAATAAATAAACGTTGAAAAAAAAATTAAAAAAAAAAAATGAAATTTCAATTAGATCACCTGTAAGTCTTACTTCTACTCTACAATTCCCTCAAATATGCCTTTTATTATATAACTTGCGTTCGCACCATTTTTCTTACCCCTCCATCTTCTCTCCATATGCACTTAGGGTTCTTGTCCTTAAAAACGTGAGAAATATTTGGGGGGTAATGGAAATGATCTAAAATTGGCATGTGGTGATGGTTGCACAAGCCAATATACTTACTAAAAATTATTGAATTGTGCACCAAAAAAATGGATGATTTTTATGGTATGTAAGCTATGCCTCTCAATAAAACTATTTTTTAAGCCCTCAAGAAATCCTTAAAATAGCAAACTGAGTGAAATCTTTTCAGCAATTACTTGCTTGGTTGGTGTGTGCTATCGTTTACAAATGTTTTATCCTTGAAATGTGTTTAATTTTTTAATTAAATATAATTTCTAGTGCAACCCCACAGAGAGAGGACCCCTAAGAAGGCCATTTACCTGAATTCACTCTTCTCAGCTTTTCAATTCCTAGAAAGGTGCACACCAGATAAAGAGTTTGGACTCTGAGGTCAGATTCGAACACCGGCTCCGACATTTCCACTTCTTTGCTGTGGGACTTTGGACAAGAACCTTTTTTTCCTCATTTAAATTGAGATCCTGGTAACTATCTCAAAGGTTGTGGTGAGGATTAAATGATAATACACACATACACACACAACATACACACACATACATGCACTACATAACATATACACACACACACTGTATACATGGGGCACATAACCAGTACTCCTTCAGTTATAATTATCATTCCAAAGACAAAAGAGCCCTAATTGACAACTTCTCTGAGAAAGGGAAATCCCTGAGCCATCTGCTTCTAGATGCTTCTAGAAGAAGTCTGACGGAAGAATGGTCAGCAGTGTGTCTGAACAAGGCTGCCCTGTCCCGCTCCCAGTTTCACCCTAAACCATGTCCCATTTCCCGACATCCTGCCATGGTGAGCATGTCACTTTGCTTGAGCACAAAGAAATCCTTTCCGCAAACAAGAACTCTCTTACGTGAGATTTGGCAACTCATTAAGGGGGCAAAGGAGGGAAGGAAGAGCTATGATATCTTCTCATATTTATTCTTTACTTTCAGCAATACTTTAATAAAACAAAGGCCTTCCCACCAGCTCCAGGAATTCCTCACTGACCCATAGTTTTCTCACTAATAAGGGTTTTATAGGAATAATAAAGAAGAAGCTTTTCCTCACTCAAGAGATATCTTCCCTCTGCGTAAACTTTAGGCCATTCATTTACATTGCGATTGAGAAGCCACCGTGTGGTGGGCCAGGCAGAGTGCTGGACAGGACACTGCCACGAGATGCGCTCGCCCCTGCCCTGAACACTTGACTGCCGGGTGAGGAATTCGGACTCGCGACAAGCGACTACAGGGGACACCCCAGCAATCGCATCTTTGCAACGACGCTATCAAAATGCATAGCAGAGATACACTTCATAATCAGAAGCCACAGCAAGCCTAGAGGAGAAGGTAGTGTGCGCTCTGGGGTTTTAAAGCATCAGCAGAAGTCACTAGGTGGAAAAGAAGGTGCCAGACAGAAGACCAAATGCCTGTCATTCTCTAGCTTTAGGTCTGCGTTAATTTCATCTTCTCCTTCACTGGCCTTTCCTCATGGTTTTGAGTTCTCCTCCCACACCGAGTTTTGCGAGCCAACGGCAGTCCAGTGGTGACTTCCTTTGCCATTAATGTGAATAATCCAGTATAACATCTGATCTCCACCTTCAAGTAGCCCACAACCTCTGGAGTGATTAGACCGATGCCTGGCAAGCAGGGGGCGGGGAGGACATACAGTACATGCTGTCTTTACAGCATGTAATTGAGCCCACAAGTTCTGCAGAAGAGACTCTGGGTTTCATAGGAGGAGTCTGACAGACAGACATCAACACAGTCTAGAACAGCTTCCCGGAAGAGACAGGCTGGCCTGTGAACGGCAGGGGGAATTCAGAGATGTGAAAGTTTGAGCTAAAACCTTCCAGAAGGAGCCACTCCAGCAAGGCTCCAAGGAGGGAGAATGAGCAAGAGACGCTCTTGTGGTTTAAGAGAAAAGAGCCCGGAGGGCGCTTGGGTGGCTCAGTCCATTAGGTGTCCAACTCTTGATTTCCGCTCGGCGTTCCAGCCTCGTGTTGGGCTCTATGCTGAGAGTGCAGAACCTACTTGGGATCCTCTCTCTGCATCTTTTCTGCCCCTCCCCCACTCATGCTTGCTCTCTCTGTCTCAAATAAAGAAATAAAACTTTAAATAAATAAATAAATAAATAAATCAAGGGACCGGGAGTCTAGAATGCAGGAGAAGCTATCTGAAAAGTGAAAAGTGTAGTCAGTGAGATTTGGCTACATAACATCCAGCGACACGACCAGTGTTCTCCCCATGTGGTCCTGTTGTATATGATGACCTGTTTACACGTCTCTTCCCCAACCAACCTCTCTGTGAGCTCTCTGCAGGCAAGGATGGACCTTACTGATGTCTGAGTCTTTGTCTCTTGGCCGCGTGGTGGCCTGTTGGCAGAACTCAAGGAAATTGGGTCAAGAACTGAGGTTTGCTTTTGCTTTGTCTCTTCACGTGACTGACCTGTTTGGACAGCATGAAAGGACCCAAAAACCATTTTAGCTTTCTGATTCCAGCCTGGTGGTTCTCAGTCAGGTCTGATTTTGCCCCCACTCACTCCGCACGGGTCATCTGACAATGTCTGGAGACATTTCTGCTTCTCATTACTGGCCCTACTCGTGTCTAGGGGACAGAGATCAGAGACACTGCTCAACATCCTACAGGCTGCAAGCCAGCCGCCCCAACAAAAAACGTGTCTGGCCCAAAATGTTGACAGTACCAAGTTCGTGAAACCCTATTCTAGTCTATCACACTTAAGATCAAAATAGATGTTGGGGCGCCTGAGTGAGCGTTCAACTCTTGATCTTGGCGTAGGTCATGATCTGATCTCACAGTTCGTGAGTTCAAGCCTGGCGTCAGCCTCTGTGCTGACAGCATGGGGCTTGCTTGGGATTCTCTGTCTCTCTCTCTCTCTGCCCCGTGCGCGTGCGCTCTCTCTATCTCTCTCAAAAATAAATCAACTTTAAAAAAAAAAAAGATGAAAATAGATGCCGTGTTTGGATTGTTGGGGTTCTAGTTGTATTCTCTTTTGAACAGAAAGCATGTGAAAAGAAATGAGGGGGAAAGAGCCGGGTTCTTTTCAAGATAATTGCACTTAGTTTCCCGGGAAACTTAACAGCAGAGACATCCAAGGTATGCCACGGGTCATCTCATCAGCCAGCAAACTCCATTACATGGTTGCTGCGTCCAGAAAATGTGTGAGGAACGGTGCAGAGAGGATGTTGTCAGATGGTGACTAATGTGCTGATGTGTCCGAGGTGCCTTAGTTAAAAACAAGTTCAAAGTCTTTGTGATTCTGCATGAAAGAAGCTACATGTATATATTAGCATTACATGCTACTTTTAAAGTGAATGAGAGATGATTCAATAAAGCACTGATGAAGGAGGGCAAGGCATGCTGCTTAAGGAAAGATTTCTCTATAGCATGGGAGAGATAGATAGGGAAGGAAGGAAAGAAGGAAGGAAGGAAAGATGGAAGGAAGGAAGAAAGGAAGGAAGGGAGGGAGGAAGGGAGGGAGGAAGGGAGGGAGGAAGAAGGGGAGAGAAGGGAGGGAGGGAGGTTGGATGAGTCAGTGGTCGATGGATTGGTGGACAAAGAAACAGACTGAACTACTCTCACCCAAGGCCACTGCCAAGGTCACTATAACATCCATAATGCTGTAGAGCCATCCCGCATTGTGTCTCCATACACTGTAACCCCCCAGGTTAGTGGAAACAGTTGGCCTTTTCTGGTTTTGATTAAGAATTGGGAGGGGCGCCTGGGTGGCTCAGTCAGCTAAGCTTCTGACTTTGGCTCAGGTCATGATCTCACGGTTCGTGAGTTTGAGCCCCACATGAGGCTCTGTGCTGACAGCTCAGAGCCTGGAGCCTGCTTTAGATTCCTTGTCTCCCTCTCTCTCCAGCCCTCCCCCATTCGCCCTCTCTCTGTCTCTCAAAAATAAATAAGGCTTAAAAAAAGTTAAAGAGAAGTGGAAGAAAGCCATCCACAAAGATTAGGGTGGCACCAATATTCTGGATCAGGTCACCTTTAGGTAGAGGAAACTGCCTGACAAAATAAATTACTGTGTTGTAGAGGGGAAAGCTCTAGTTCTGAGACGAATGGTCAGCACAGAAGAAAAATGCGTCCATTGAGGGCCAAATTCAGCCTGTGCCGGATCCGAACATACACAATTTAGAACCTGTCCTCATAAAAGCACATTTGGAAGGAGGCAGACAGCTCCTCAGAGGCCCTTCATTTTCAGGATGAGCCAAGAGTGGAACAAGCCGAGAAGGCTCTGGGGCAAGGCTGCCGAGCTGGCTGATGGGGCATGGGCCCCAGAATCGGTCCAGGGCTCCTGGAGCTCAGCTGTGGGGACTCGGGATTTACCCTGCAACCTCACCCTTTCCAGATGGGCTACTGCTCATCCCACGTTGGCTCTTAGTCTCAGTCACTCTTAGTCTGGTCCTGCCGCTGCAGGACGGTCAGCCCGTTCCTTATGACGGCGGCAGAAGCCTCCTGCCCCAGGACCCTCGACCGCGGCCAGGGCCCTGGCCGCAGGTGAGGTGTGATACAGAACCGCACCTGTACTCCATCTGGAAAACATTCCTGAATGAGGAGTGTCACCGAAGGAATGACGATGAAATTATCCTCACGACAGCTCAACTGGCTTTTAAGCAGCTTTGCTGATGAACAAGATTGATCTGATAGAAGATGCGAAAGCAAATTTTCTAGAGTTTTCCCTCCCCAGAAAGAGATTTAGAGTGGGGAAAAAAAAAAAAAAGAAAAAGAAATAAGTGGTTTGAAGATAAGAGCGCTTGAGGGAAGCACTATTGATATTTTTGGAAATCATATTACCATATTGTTGCTTTTTCCGAGGTTATGTCCCTAGTGAAGGATAATTTATTCTTCAAGAAACTTCTTTGACAAGTTTTGCAAGTGAAAGGAGGAGTGCACACCCAGAGATGAGCACGCTTTGCAAGCAGCAAAATAAGGCAACTTGTACCCCCAAATAGTTAATACATTATGAAATAGCTGCAGCAACATTAAAAGGGCCCCCCCTCCCCCACCAACACACACTAAAAGAAATAAAACCTATATCTGGGCATTTTAGGGCACAGAATAGGAGAGGGCGGGCAGGCACAGGGTTGTAGTGATGGGTACAGAACCGGAAAGGTCCTTTCTTAACATCGGCCAGGGTGGAGGAAGGGGACCTACTGGTGGCCAAACTGTTCCCAGGAAAGGACAGGCTCCAGGTGGAGAAAAGGAGCACGCAAGGTCAGACCTGTTCCCTCGCAGAAGCCCCAGCAGCCTGGGACAGGACATGAAAAAGCCAGGACAACGGGCAGCACAAAACAAGGCCACTGTGCTTCCAGGTAGCTGAGGCACGTGAGAAAAGCGTGCTCTGGGCTGTGTCTCTCCCGCAGCCGCAGAAGTGGGGGTCTGGGTGAACGGCTTGCCCGAGACAGCCTCTGTGTCGTGTGTGTGTGCGTGAGTACACGTGTGCGTTCATGGCGGTGCGCCTGTGTCCACAGACTGCCGTTGCCGACGGTCAATGTCAGAAGCCTCAGCGCAGCCTCAGTGTAGCTCAATGGACCTCAGTTAGAGTCCTAACCGCTGGGGCACCTGAGTGGCTCAGTCCGTGGAGTGTCTTCTGACTTCGGCTCAGGTCACGATGATCTCATGGTTGGTGAGTTCAAGCCCCGCATCGGGGGCTCACTGTTGTCAGGGAGAAGCCCGCTCCAGACCCTCTGTCCCCCTGTCTTTGCGCCTCCCCGGCCTGTGCTCTCTCAAAAATCAATAAACAGTTTTTTTAAAAAAGAGTCCTAACTGCATTTTCTGCAGCACCTGGGAAATCTGCTTGCTGTTTCGGAGCCTCAGTTTCCTCAAACGCAAAACACCAACCTGTAGGAATGCTGTGAGCAGCACAAGAGATAAGTTTTACACAAACACTTAGCGGTATCCTTGGAACATAAGCACTCAATGAACGACATCTAGCTATTAACTGTTAAGAGGGAAGACCTCCCAGAAACTCACCAGCTGAGCTCTGAGAGAAAGCAAGCCCAGAAATGGTTTCTTCTCAAATGATCAAACACAGCAACTACTACTCTTTTTCCAGAATCACTAGAGTGACTTATCAGTGAAGTCCCATTTGGGGAATATATTTTCTTTCTGGTTCTCTAGAAAACCTGAGCATATTCTATTTATATATTTTGTTACTGGTTTAGAAAATTTTAGAATATTTGTAATTTTAAAGGCCTCCTTTAAAGGACAAAAATGATAATTTTAGGTTGGGACACTGAGCCCAAGATCACATAGTTCAGTTTCAGTATATGTAAGATCGTTTTGCACAAACGAATCATTCAATCGTGTCACTGGTCTCAAAGGGGACCAGACGTAATGAAGAAGACCATCCATCCCATCTACTTTTGAATTTTTCAAAATTCACTGACATACAGGCTTGTAGTCGTAGGTGAAGAACCGCATCTTCGTATATGAAGTGCACGGCCATAATACAATTTAATAGAACCACATAATATAAAGTGGATATGTATTTGGACTAGAGAATATTAGAGTTTTGAAAAAAGTACATAGAAACCATCTAGTCCAAATTCCCATTTTACATAAACTGGGACCAAAGGTAAAGTGACCTACCCAAGATCACACAGCTAGTTAATGGCCAACATAACAAAAGTTATAGATCTGTTTTGTTATTAGTACAGACCTTATTTTATTATTATAATTAATAATAGCAGACTCAGAAAATGGTGTGATTTTATATTTCTAATTTCCAGCCCAGGCAGTAATAGTTACTGTATTCCTTGAGGTCTGACAAGAAGATAATGGGTTCCATATCAAAAGCTGAGGAATTAAAGAGTGATATAACCAGAAAGCATGACGGGTAGGGTATCCATGATAGGCAATTGCTCAGACATGGCCGACACCCCTAGTAAACTAAAGTGTTGGCAATATGTGATATATTTAAAATAAATCTTTGGCAGACATATTCTTTTTCCTTAAAATTATTAGTAGCCTAACATAATTTATAGAAAGCTCTTTGTATATTGGATTGGCAATATTCAAGGTATCCTATGTTTTTTTATTCTTTTGGTGATGGGGAGTTGAGACCTCCATTCCAAAAGAAGTAAGTTATATCTAACGTACAGTTTACCATTTCTTTTTTCTTTCTTTCTTTCTTTTTTTTTTTTTTGAGTGTATTTATTTTGAGAGAGACAGAGACAGAGAAAGTCAGTGAAGGGTACAGAGAGAGAGAATCCCAAGCAGGTTCCTCACTGCCACGGCACAGCCCGACACGGGGTTTGAACCCATGAAGCTGTGAGATCGTGACCTGAGCCCAAACCAAGAGTTGGACACTTAATGGACTGAGCCACCAAGGCGCCCCCAGTTTACCATTTCACTGAAACAACTGTGCTTAATGTTAACCAACATTCAAATGAAAAGTATGACTAAAATTTGGAATATTTCCAGGCATACTAAAGAAATACACTGCTGTTAGTGCCCCATGTTTAAAAATATAGTTTTATTTATTTTATTTTTTTTTAAAGATTTGATATTTAAGTAATCTCTACATCCAACACAGGGCTCAAACTTACAAACTTGAGATCAAGAGTCGCATGCTCTACCCACTGAACCCGCCAGGCTCCCCCAAAAGATAGAATTTTAGAAAAATGGGGGCACCTAGGTGGCTCGTTCAGTTAAGCATCTGACTCTTGATTTCAGTTCAGGTCATGGTCTCATGGTCATGAGATTGAGCCCATGTCAGCTCCACTCAGTGTGGGGCCTGCTTACGATTCTCTCCCTCCCTCTCTCTCTCTGCCTCTCCCCAATTGAATGTGCAGGCCCAGCTCTCTCTTTCTCTCTAAAATAAAATAAAATATCATTTTTTAGATCATAGTCTACCTTCTCCAACTAAAAAAATATACAGGTATTTGAGTGAGGATAAAAAGAGGCATAATTAAGGAATGACCTTATTAGAATCTCAACACCACGCTGTCTCTGAGAAATGGTTAGCAATCCATTTTCCTAATTCCAATATTTTACATCAAGGGAGTATTTTTTTATTTTCAAAGGAAGGTCACTGTCTTACTCTTTCACAGAGTAACAGAAACCTTGGTTTTAAGATGAAAACCGAGGGGCACCTGGGTGGCTCAGTCGGTTAAGCGGCCGACTTCAGCTCAGGTCACGATCTCGCGGTCCGCGAGTTCGAGCCCCGCATGGGGCTCTGGGCGGATGGCTCAGAGCCTGGAGCCCGCTTCCGATTCTGTGTCTCCCTCTCTCTCTGCCCCTCCCCCGTTCATGCTCTGTCTCTTTCTGTCTCAAAAATAAATAAAAAACGTTAAAAAAAATTAAGATGAAAACCGAGATTATACAACTAAAGAAAAAGGTATAGAAAGAGTCTAAAATCTGAAAAAGGTTTTTTTGGGTTTCATTTTGGCCCTGATCGTGTTTGTGCATTCTTTTCAACATGTCCTTTTTTTCTTACTCCCAGCTTGTTTACCACCCAGGAAAGCATCCTTGCTCTTGATGGAGTTGTAATCTCCCTTTTTCGTCCAGAACTGCCGCTTTGCCCAACCGGTAGATGCAGAGAACCTACGGGCAGGTATACTGGGGCTGGCTCTCCTGCAATTCTTTCGTTTATAAACAAGAAGAAATGGCTGCCTGAATTATTAATATGAACATGAAATAACAATATGATTTCCCATATCTTCCCTGAGATTCTATTTACTTTGGTTATTTGGATTGTTGTTTTAAGCATAAGACAACAATAAAAACAACAACAACAACAAAACGAATTCCTGTGCTGTGGAATCCAAACCCAGCAACCAAGCTTTTCTAGTTGCTACTATTCACCGGTAGCATTTAACTGCACACCATGGCTCACGCTGTTGCGACATTCAGTCTTTTGCGCTGAATAAATTCCTGTCACCAGTGAGGTTCATGAATAGGATTATGAGTCTTGACTTTGCAGTAGCATTTTTAACAAAGGCCGGGGTGGAACTTTGCAAAGGGCATTTTGCAGTAAGAATAACTTAAAATGAAATATTTAGCCAATCTACTTATTAAGATGAAATTTGGGAGTCTAATTTAAACCATTATTTTGTAACGAGTGCCCTCTCCTTCCCTAACGCGTCCACTTTTGTCATAACACTGGCACCCAGTAGGCACTTAGATTCTCTTCCTTCGCATCCCTGAGTGGCATTTTGTGCGCGCCTGGCTCTCTCCTCAGCAGGGGAGCACCGTCGAGTGCAGCTTGATGTCACGGCCTCATCGGTTTACGAGAAAAGAATGAACTCATCAGTAAATCTGAATCAAGAGCCCTGCAACGTAGAAGACAGGACAGAAGCAATAGCATGAAAGGAGAATACTTTTTGCTAAACAAGTATTTTCCGGAGGCATGTACATTACCCGTGGTCTAGGAGTTTCGTACGTTGGGTAAGCAGAAAGGAATAAAAAGATCTAAATAACAATTTGAGAACGTTGAAATTGAAACCTGGGACTTATTGACTTCGGGAAATTTTTTTTTTTCCTAGGACAATTTCAATATGAGCAATTTTGCTGACACTGGTTTTGCATGTGCATCTCTGAGAACTAAATGCTCTTGTAAGCACAGGTTAAAATGCGTTTTGTGAGGTTGCACATCATTGGGGGAAGGAGGGGGAAAGTTGAGTGTGGCATGATTCTAGCCTCTGGAACATGCATGTAGTTACTAATGACTGTCAGAACAAAAGAAAATCATCCTCTTTGTGTTTGAGCATATCAAGTCAGTGAATGGTCTTCTTGAAGTTAGTGTCCTGAAATGAAGCATTTTGACCACGCGATGCCTTCTGGCTCTTTGCAACCACCAAATTGAATCTAGCTCTGTGAAATCCAATTGACTGTACTTCAGTGCCCAGGTCCTGGGATTCACTCTCACCAGGAAATATACTGCACAAGATATACTACCGTCACAACAGGTTCCACATCTAACAGGCGACTAAGATTGCCTGATTTTCCATGCTTATGATTTCCTCAAATAACTCTAACTATCTCAAATGGCTTCATTCTTCCCCCAAATTACAGAGAACTGTTAGTACAGGTGATACAGGAAACAGGTCTCTGCTACCATATGAACTTCGGGAAAAAGAAAAAAAGAAAAAAAAAAAAGCCATGCTGAGCTATTGATTACACTTTGCTGACTTTGATAGAGTAAATAGATCCTATAAACAAGGTTAGCAAAATTAATCTTAAGGCTCCTGGAATCATTAGTAAAACCTGCTATCCTATTGCGTATGATGAAAAACATTTTTGGAATATTTGGAAGTAATTCAAAGGTATACCCTCATTCAACGATGAACAACTGCACAAAGATATCTAAACCTGTGGACAAATGCTTCAGAAATTGGATTTGGGTGAAAGACCCAAAGAACACCTTCATAGCAAGAAGTGGTTTTCTAGAAGTAGTCCCATCACCTCGTGCAGGGGTGAGAGCGTGTCGAGGTTGCCCAGCTAGGACTTTTGAGGAGGACAGCAACGGTGGAGGAGAACTAAACTCTAACACAATGTCAAGCTGGCGATTAGCAACGCAGAGCAATTATCAATGACGAGTCAGAAACACGCTGAAAAGGACAAATGTGTTAAATACTCCAGTGGTAACTGCAGTGGGGATCTTGCCAGAGATAGGAAGAGCGAGAGAAAGGATGGGATTTGCAGCTTTTCTGGCTGAAAAGAATCACCTAACTTCACACATGGAGGAGGGGGATCAGCGAAGCACCAGGACCGCTCTGGAAATTTTCTCAAATTGATTTTCTTCAATACAGAGATAAATAAAATATGACTAGATCGGCTCTGCTATAATATGGCTCATTTGGGATGCTGTGAATTATTTATTCCTGACTGTACCCACTCGGCATGTTTATTCACTAACCTTTTAAAGCCATCTCACAAAATGGCGCAAACTTTTCTGAAACTGATTTATTTGGGTAGGCATGCCTCGGGACTAGCTTCTTTGCTCTCCTGAAAGATTTTTGTGTATGCATCCATAAAGGAGATCATACGTTTAGGAAGTGCCCTACACAGAGCAGCAGCGCACAGTCATGTGGCCATTTGGACTGGTCCCACAGGAAGGCCACGTAGGCCTTCGGTGATGAAACTGACGACTGCCTTCTTTAGACTCGGTTGTCTTCCAAAACAACCTAGGAAGTAAAATTCACTCGTTCATCCTACCTTAGTGCTTACTATGTGCCTGATGCTGGGCATATGTCGGTGACAAGTCAGGCAAGTTCCTGCTCGTGTGATAAGTACAGCAGAGCAGAAGATGCAGACATTAGACCAAAGTGGCACAAAGAAAGTCAGCGTGTAACTACGCATTGTGACAAGGGCCATGAGAAGAGACACGGGCTGCTCTGAAGGAGGAAGGCGAACAGAATTCTTTTGAATTTGGGTGTTCAGGGAAGCCTGTTTGATCAAAAGGCACTTTATCCTACTGAGAGACAGGTAAGAGGAATTCATTAGGAGAAGAGTAGAGGGAAAGGTGTGCCTGGCAGAGGGAAGAGCCCTGAAGCACCTGTGGCGATCTGGAGGCACACGCCCACCTGCAGATACCGTGATGTGAAAGGAGCTCACAGACTCAGCCATGGTATGGGCCAGACAGAGGCTGGGGGCCCTTCCAAGGGCTGAGGCTTTCTCCCAAGGTCACTGGGGAAACAACCACTGAAGTGTTTTAAGGCAGAAGATGATGTTTCCTTCATTGCCTCGTACAGAATAGATCTGAGCAGGGAAGAAACAGAAAATCCATTCAGAAGGCCATTCAATTGGTCCAAAGAAGAAGCAGCCGTGATTGGGGCCAGATGGTAGCTTCAGAAAGCAGATGCATGGAGGTACAGCACATTGAGACGGGAGAGGACAAACTTTGAGGGGAAAGACCGTGAGTTCTGTTAGAGACATTTAGTTTGAAATCCCCATTAAGTATTCAAGCGACGACAGGGAGTAGGTAAGTTGGATTTACGAGCACGAAAGAATGACCGTATTTGATAGAGGAAGGAGAACCAAGACAAAAACCAAAACAAAACTGAGCAGTGGGTGACATGAGGGGAAGGAGGAAAGAGGAATCCGGGCAAGCGAGGAAAGCAGGGCATCGCCCACTGCGTCTTGCTCTGAAATGTCTGAAGACTCCTCTTTCAGGTCCTGACTGGCTTCCGCAAGAACAGTTTCAGGAAAGTAATGGAGGCAGAAGCCAGCTCCGAGTGGGAGGCAGAAGCAGTGAAGGGGGCGGTGCCGCTGAGTGCCGGGGCCAGGGAAGAATAGGAGAGCCGTGGCTGAGTGGGTCAAAGGAAGGTGTATTTGTCATCTTGGTTTTTCTGTTCCGTTTCTTAGAATGAGGCTAGGGGACTACAGAACTCTATATAACTACTCTTGGAATAATCTTGGGAGGACACAACTGAAGAGTCAGGGAAGAGGTGAAAAACAATTGAGGAGCAAAAGCCCTGAGTTGTTGAGGGACTGAGCTCTGGAGCAGGAATAGAAGGATGGGTCCTGAAGAGCCAGATATTTCCTCTGGTATCAGGTGCAGAGAGCATGCGGAAAGCATCACCCTGACGCTCTTCCTCCACAAGACTTGGAAAAAAAAATTGATTTTAATTTTTCCGAATTCCTAGAGCCATGAATATTGGAAGCCATTTAAAAATGTTAAAGGATGCCTAGCCATGAACACGATGATGTTTTGAGATACTAAAGTCCTATCAGCCAACAAAGCAATTAGGTTTCCTGACTTGCTGACAATACCATTTAAGAACGCTCAGATTCTGAGTTTATCCCACCAATTATTCCTCTAAGGCAAAAAACCCAAGGCTCTGTGTTTTATTACTTCTATTTATAGTAATAAAAACTCAACCCACAGATTCAAATAAACACACAGAATGCAATGAAGCGAAATGAACTAGCTTAAAATGCATTACTAAATAACCCTTCACAAATGGATTCCCCTCGGCTTTATGTCCATGCATATGCCGCTAAGTGCTCAACTCAAGGACACTCCCATCCCAGCAGCCTGGTCCAAGGACAGCAAGCAGAGGCCTGTATCAGCACTGCATGCCATGATCCACCCAGAGCCACTGGGGTCCCAAAGAGTTTCTGAGAATGTCTATTAGCTTCTGTAAGTTCACCTCGGAAATAGAAAGTCCAATAGATTCATTTACTCATTCATTCATTCAACAAATATGTATTGACCATCTGCTATGTGCCACGCATGGTCCTAGGTGCTGGGAACGCTGTGGAAAATAAAGCATTCCTTACCCACAAAGAGCTTTCATGAGGTGACAAAAAGAAAGAATAAGCAGGGGAAGCCACTCAATGTATGCATAGAATGTGGTTGTTTCTCACCACCTTCACTGCTATCCTCCCCCCAGTTCAAGCTGCCACCAAATCTGACTTAAGATTATTACAATAGCCTCTTAGCTGGTCATTCAGCTTCCTGGTCCCTCTATGGTCTCTTCTCCTCAGAGCAGCTACAGAGGGGCTTTCCTTTTCTTTTTTTAATTTTTAAGAGAGAGGAAGAGAAACAGAGGGAGATGGAGAAAGAAAGTGCATGTGCAAGTGGGGAGAGGGGCAGAGAGAGAGGGAGAAAGAGAATCTTAAGCAGTCTCCATGCTTAGCACACGGCCGAGGCAGGGCTCGATCCCACAACCCTAGAATCATGACCTGAGCTCCTATCCAGGAGCCCCGAGAGAGACTTTGCAATTACTAAGTCAGATCATGTTAAAGCTCTGCTCCAGACTCTCAGATGGCTCTCCAACTTACATTATGAATGAAATCTAAACTCACATTTACAACGGACAAGGCTGCACCACTCTCTGGCCTTGTGTGTAGATTGCAGAAATGGCTATAATGCTTTGCAATTCTTCCCATCAAGGGGTGGAGCCAATTCCCCACTCTTTGCATTTGGGATTGGCTGTGAGACCTGTTTCAACCAATAGAATGTGGCCGAAATGACTTGGCCATGTGAGCAAGCATCCAGATGTGAATCGGACACAAGCCATCTCACCTGAGGTTTCCGGTCAGTACCAGCTTCCTAGCAGCTGCCAGAGACACATAAGTGAGCCTAGTCAAGACCGACATTAGAACTGCCTAGCTGAGCTCAGTCAAACTGCCAACAAGTTAGCGGCTAACTTTGTGTGCCTCTGAGCATGGAATGACTCAGGATGAGGGGTCTGGGAACGGTGAAAAGAATCACTGATAAGTTGTGAGGTGAAGGAAGTAGAAAAAGAAAATGAGGACCTGGTACGTAGTGACTGGGGCCTCAGCATGAGAGAAGCCAGCAAAGGCAGGGAGAGAAAGAAAGGATAGGGCATGGGAGGGCCACTGTTGATGGAGACACTTCTGGAATTTATTTCGGCTACAGAAAAGGAAGGCTAGTTCACACAAAGCTCACCCCAAGGTGTCTCAGTAGTCTGAACAAAAATCACTTCTCAGGGTGCCTGAATGGCTCAGTCTGAGTGGCCGACTCCTGGTTTCAGCTCAGGTCATGACCTCATGGTTCGTGAGACCCACCCCCCCCCCCCCCCAGCCCAGGCTTTGTGCTGACAGCACGGAGCCTGCTTGGGATTCTCTTTCTCTCTCTCTCTCTCTCTCTCTCTCTCTCTCTCTCTCTCTCTTCCCTTCCTCCACCTGTGCTCTCTGTCTCAAAAATAAATCAACATTTTTTAAAAATTACCCCTCTTCCTTATGAATCCAGGAGAGGGCAGAACCGTGAGTCTGGGGGCCAACAACTGTCAATGACGTTTGCCATGAGACAGAGAGTTGAATCTGGAGCTGAGCATAATGGATGATGGGAGACATGCAGGGAATATAAGAGTATGTTTTCTAGAAGTGACGCCAAAACCAGAGGCACAGCCTGCTACTCTACATGCTCTATTAGTAAAGATTTCTACCTCCCGCAGGGAATGATGAAAGACGCTGCCCCGAGGAACCTCACAGCTAGGCACTTTAGGGTAAGTAAGAACAGGCACTTTGGTGTGTGGGGCTTGTCCCCAGCCTGTTTGGTCTTAGTTGCATAGTCAAATTAAAATATAAGGCAGCCATGATTCTTGGAAATGCAGTCACCAATTCAGGGCAACCGAAGTCTCAAGAGAACCTAGATGGCCTAATGCAAATTTGTAGGCATGGTGAGAACTGTAAGGTTTATAAGACCTTCAGACAGGTTCCGAGCACATGAATGAAACCGGTCTGCCCTATTGAAACGTGATTTGAAACTATCTCTGTAGAAACAGTGTAAGAGACTTGTCTCCGTATTATGTATATTACCCTTTGAAAAGGTCTTGGTAATTATCACGGGTTTACATCGGAGGTTGCCATATTTCCTAGGCTCAAGGAGCCCTTAGTAAGACAGTAAACTTTCTCACGAAGCTCCTAGTCAAAAAGAAATTGCTTATAGTCCCGCTTATTAAATAGCTGGATCCAGACAACTAATAAGTATTTATTCCCTAACTTAGTAGCCATTTGAAAAAAAAATAATACAGGTAAGTGTCATTATTAAATGACTATAGATACTTGTTACAGACACGTGACCCTGCTGCTCGGTACTGTACGTCTCAAACTTTAGACTGAAATAAGACGCTGTCACTTCCGTTCCCTGTTCCACCTGGGCTGTCGAGAAGCACTTACATTTGATCACAGCAAATGCGGAAAATCTAGCTTCACAATGTATGACATCATCAAACGGAATGTGCAAGATCTAATGTTGAAACCTGAAACCGGAAGCTACTTCGAATAGTAATTCACCCAGTGCCCGACAGGTGGCGTTGTATTTTCCTTGACATTTTAACAGTACCTGGTGGTGCCCCTGGGAAGTCACAGGAAGTAAGTTTCCGAGCCAGGAATTTATAGAATCATTAGTTTTTATCTAGTTCACAATGCACTTAGGGGCAAGATTCTTAATTAACGATGGAAGATACAAATTCACGTTTCTAAAACTCTCTCACTCACTCGCTAGGTCCTCGGCTTTTTGTCAGATATGATTAGATTTGTTCTTTCTTTTTTTTTTTTTTTTCTGGAACTATGACTGAACTGGTACTAGGAATGCCAGCTTGGCCATGTTCTTATTGTCTGATTAGGTCTCCATGATTATAATTTCCTTCAATCCAAAGTTTCTTGGCAGGAATATTTTTCAGTCTCTTGCCAGTTATGTGATGGGTGAAGTGGAGTTGAAAGCATGTATTGTAATCTGCAATATCAGCTCCTCAGGGTCCTGATAGCAGCGATATGTCACATGACCCTGAAACGCAATACGTGTGGGGTGTGAGGGGGTGCCGAGAACTCGTTTTCTGGAACACTGCTGAGGGTACCTTCCTGATCATCTCATGTTGGAATTGGGCACTGGCACAGACGCCAACTGTGTATTAAACACTGGTAAAGCTGCTGTTGTGCACTGGGGATCATATATGCAACTCTTTAGAACGGGGACGGCATGCGGTTCAAGTTCAATAAACCCTAAGATATTAACATTTTCTTGGAGCCCTCGGTGCTGTAAAGAGTCCCCAGAATGGCCCTCTGCCACGTAATTTTTAAAGCATGGAATCACTCTCTGGCAATGCTTGGGCTGCCATGAAGACTCTAGTTCCGAGTCTGGCATCCAGGGATGGAGTTTATAGGAACTGGATATCCATGGCTACCTCTCAGCTGTGAACCCTGGCTGTCCATAGTTCACGCTGACCACGGCTTCATTACAACACCAAAGGGACCCATGTCAAGAGACCCAGCATATGTGGCCTGATTATGAAGAACTCTAACTACACCTGCTCGATGAGAGAGAGAAAAGCCACACAAGTAAGTCAGCAGAAATTTAATGCAAATCGCTTTCAGGTTCAATTGATAAACACCAGGAGGCCTGAGGTAACCCACATTTTTACTTTTCTCCATGAGAAGAAAGTCACAGCAGAGACCTGATGCCCCTGAAATCCGTAGATACCAAGTCAACGTGATGAGAATTTCCTCGCTCTGATTTGTGAACATAATGCCTTGCTTGCAAATCTTGAGAAAATAAGCATTATGAGTGTTCGTGGTGAAAGATTCAGAGAAATCCTTTAACTTTACAGTTGTTACTTTGGGTTTCTTAAATACACATCACCCCAACTAATAGTTACTATGCACGTTAGGTATTGATCGTAACCTGGTGCTTCAAGGAGAAATTGCTAATGAGGGAATAATGTAACGTGAAGCCATGCATGGTTTTAAGTTGGGGGGTGTTGGATGGAAGGGACACGCAGAGATCTTTGACATCTAATAAAAGGAGAATCAGAAATTAAGACAAATTATTTTCTCATTTGTACTGTGCTCACCATTTCCATGAATTCACATGCCAAGAATGTACCATATAAACACCGCTAATTAACAACCAAATCGTTTACAAGAAAATGTTGGCAGATAGACTAATTTTTAACACATGAATTATTTTATAATTTATTTCAAATTATAATACTTTGCATTTGGAGTTAAGTTTTTTAGTTGCAAAGCCCCGATTTGAGAGCATTCTCCTTGTTAAAACAGCTACTTTTTTCAGTGCCTTGCGTAGACATTTTACAAATAAGAACTAATTACTTATAAGAATGGGGGAAAATCGAGGAGCCTGGGTGGCTCAGTCGGTTAAGCATCCGACTCTGGTTCAGGCCATCATCTCGTGCTTCACAAGTTTGAGCCCCTGTCAGGCTCTGTGCGGACAGCTCAGAATCTGGAGGCTGCTTCGGATTCTGTGTCTCCTTCTTTCTCTGCCCCTCCCCCGACTCACACTCTGTTTCTCTCTCTTTCAAAAATAAATAAAACACTAAAAATTAAAAAAAAAGAATGGGAAAAAATAGCATTATACGGTATATTTCCTACGGCAAGGAAAGCGAAATTATATATTCTCCCTCTGGACTTCTCTTTGGTCCTAAATATTTGGTTTCAAATATTCAGAATTTCTCTTGTAGGAGAAATGTGAAGTTGAGATTCTAGTTACAGAGCTGAGATTCTGAAAGTACTGACATTAAATCAATTTGTCATATTACCTGTTCCCCATAATACCCTTCATTGTTTGTTCCAACCGTAAGAAATGGCATCTTGCAAAGGTCCTGCTTTGGCTAGCATCTGCTTGTAATAGGCATGAACATTTTACAACGAGTCAAATTAAAAACTTGATTAAAACATTAATATTTCCTTTAATTAATATTTGGGAGGGATATTTTTAAAGGACCATAAATCTTTAATAACATAAACCTATCGGGGTGCCTGGGTGGCTCAGTCGGTTAAGTGTCCAATTTCGGCTCAGGTCATGATTTAACGGTTCTGTGAGTTCGAGCCCCGCATCAGGCTCTGTGCTCACAGCTCAGAGCCTGGAGCCTGCTTCAGATTCTGTATCTCCCTCTCTCTTTCTGCCCCTCCCATGCTCTCTCTCTCTCTCTCTCTCTCTCTCAAAAATAAATAAACATTAAAAAAGAAAAACAACATAAACCTATATACTTACATTATCTCAACTCAGTAAAAAAGAAAAAAAAAAAACTCCCCTGGTTCTTCCAAATAATGAATAATGTCAATAATTAAAGTGCATAATATTTAAAATTAGATCATTAAAGTAGCATATCTAGAGTAAACTGGTTAAACATTTCACAGGACATGGTGAAAATTTGTAGGACAACAGGAACTAATGGAGGCTGAGTGGGGGCTGAGTATTCAGTTAACAGTTGGGTAAGGCGTCCCAACTCACTCTAGGCTATGTTCATCGTTGGGATTCAGGCACATACTCCTCAAACATCCTGCCTTTCTTTGCATTCAGGTTAGAGCCATGTGACTAAGTGGCCAATAGGATATGAGTGACCAGATGCCAGCCACACCAGGCCTAGCCATAAAGTCATCCTATGTGTTTATCTGTCTCTTTTCCTTCCCTTTCTTTGCAAACGTATGCTCAAACCCAGCTCCGAAGACCCACAAGCTAGTGTGGCATGGGACGGGGTGGGGGGGGGGGAGGGGAGGAGAGGCTGTGTGCCAAACACTCATCATTCGCCCCTCCAGATCTCATTTCTGTCCTTTCCTTCCCTGTTCTTTATGAAACCGTATTAGCTCCCCTGCCGTCTGGCTCCTGGATGGATGGGGTCAATGGGAGGGACCTGGAAGAAGTCAGAGGGCAGAAGCGGAGAAGTCAGAGTACCTACTCCCCCCTGCTCCCTCCCCATCTGATCAGAAACATGGCAGTGGCTCTATTCTGCTATCCTGAGCTCATCTCTGCAACAGCTACAGCTCCGAAAGCACTCTGGGAATTCTCCACCTCCTACCTCTTTTTGGTTCTCCTGACCCTGTCCATCCCACCCACAAAACCCACTGAGTTATCCACCTGTTTCCTACCAGGGCTGATGCAGGCTACATGTAATTTCAAAGGCTAATATCTTTATTGAAATTTCAATAAGACCCGACACAAGGCAGTACTATCGGGCAATGCTTGCCAAGCAGAGAAAGTAAGGATTTCCTCTTAGTCAGACTCCAGGCACAACGCAGCTTCACTAATGTGCAGGCCAACAGAAACAGCCCGCCCGGTGCATCTGATCTCTAGTGGATGACTGGGCAGTACTCCTACCTCTGGGGGGGTGAAGGGACGCCGGAAACAGCGCCTATCTGCAGGCAGTCCAAATGTGGGCACAAGAGGCTGTATCTGGGTACTTCTGCACAGCTTTTCAAACTGCTGAACAGCTATTAACTGCCAAGGCACACTCAGGCCCAGTGACAGTCCCTGGGGATACCCAGAAATATACAGGAAAGAGTATGAAGCCACTTGGGGTCCCATTATAGGAAGGAGGGATGAAAGCCAGAAAAACAGAATCAAATGCTCTTGATTTCAGTCACCACCTATGTAATTCTAAGCTGATGTGGCCTGAGAAGGTAATCTTTCCTAGAGAAGGTGGTGTAGGGAAAGTCTCTGAACAAAGAATGTGCCCTAACAAAAGAAATAACCTCCTTGCAATGAACTAGAGTTCACTGGTTATATGCCAAACTGTGTGTGTGTGCGTGTGTGTGTGTGTGTGCGTGTGTGTGTGTAAAAACACCACTTTCCAATGCGTATTTCAGAGCTCATAAAAAAACTGATCCAATATTCAAACATTTTGAAAAAAATGTGAGCAAGCTTGGCCATCTGTTCATACAAGTGATTCATAAAACATCAATTCCAGATGGATATCTAAGCCTCAGATATTCATTTTTGTGCCTTGTTGTTTTCATTTACAAAATAGTCTCTTTTATTTTGTATGTAAAACCCCTCCCCTCTCCACGTTTATGTCTTTACACAAAGAAGTCCCATTAACCCTTGACTGGCAGGCATTGATTAGAAAATAAGCTCTTTTAAAACTTATTTTATAGAGAGAGACAGCATGAGTGGGAGAGGGGCAGAGGGAGAGAGAGAGAGATAGAAAGAGAGAGAGAGAGAATCCCAAGCAGGCCCCACCCTCAGTATGCAGTCCAACTGGGGGCTAGATCCTATGACCCTGGGATCACGACCGGAGCCGAAATCAAGAGTCAGGCACTCAACCAACTGAGCCACCCAGGCACCCCGAGAAGACGAACTTTAATATCATCATGCAGTCCTTTATGTGGCAATGCAGAACTTATAAACTGTTCGCCACAGTTCATGCACTTGGCATGAGATTGACATGAGCTGGTTCCCCACTGCTTATGTTGGCACACTACTTCTCATTTCTGGAGTCAGATGTCTTGCTCATATAATCGTATATGTCACACTGCCCAAAGACATGTATAGGTATTTAAAGTTGTGGAATAGCTAGGAATGTTTTCTATTATTTTCACACTACTACCAATGTTTCTTTGGTTATATTTTCATGATATGGCTCAGGAAAGCTTTTTCTAGCACATACTTTGGGCCCTTCATTTTTTTTTTCTATAAAGCAATGTATTAGAATAAACAATTTTTAAAGTCACCGTTTACAAGGGGAAAATTTAGTTTTTCAGTCAAGTGTTTTATATTGAAATAGCTACGTCAAATTTAATTTTACTTAATATAAAGATGGCCCAATAAAGATATTTAAAATATTTATCTTAGGGTCATTTTACATTCACATTATGTCTTCAGTAAATTATTTTTCAAACAACTCGCTGGTTCGGCAATATTTTATTTTTACATTAAGTCTCAGCAATTCCAAAAAAGGTTTTATAAAAGTTAAATGTAGAATTGAATAAGATATTTGCATTGCTCTGCTTGAGGGTTTTTTTTATTCCAGGTATTTCAATAGAGAATGAGTGATTTCCAATGGACATTCATTCCACTGAGCTACATAATTCGTCTTAAGGTGATTTTATGACACCTGTCCCCACCTACTTTTATCTTTACATGGCACTGTGGATATGTTACAGAATGAGGAATGCCTATCAGTGAGATAAGGACCAAAAGAAAGATAAATCAAAATAAAAAAAGAGCATGCAGTCAAATTTGTGCTATGAAATCCAATATGGCTAATGGCTAAAATTTCCATGCCTCCTCATTTTTAGCATTTTAAGATACATTTCCTTTGCAAATAATAGACGTAATATTTCATCAGTTACAGAGCAAATGAGAGGTAACTATTTATTGTGCCCAAGGTTTTGTCTAACTGCATTATGTAAATACAGGTAAAATCACATGTTAATAAATTCAATGATTATATGTAGCTTCAGTTTCAGAAATGTGATCTACCTTTCAGCTAACAATTCATATTAACTGTGGTACAGATGAAAATACCATAAATTCTAGGGGATCGACACACACATATAATAGTGTGTTCACATTTTTATTAAATATTTATTAACCATTAGCCCCTGTTTCTAGCCAAGGACGATCATAAGCTCTTCAGTGAGATTGAATGTGCACAGACCTTGAACTTGAATACTTCTGCTATGCTAAATATGCTCACAAATTAGAATATTGTGGTACAAAATGTCGTGCCTGTGATACTTAGGCATTAGAAGTGGTTTTGTTGGGGCGCCTGCGTGGCGCAGTCGGTTAAGCGTCCGACTTCAGCCAGGTCACGATCTCGCAGTCCCTGAGTTCGAGCCCCGCGTCAGGCTCTGGGCTGATGGCTCAGAGCCTGGAGCCTGTTTCCGATTCTGTGTCTCCCTCTCTCTCTGCCCCTCCCCCGTTCATGCTCTGTCTCTCCCTGTCCCAAAAATAAATAAATGTTGAGAAGTGGTTTTGTTGTTTTGAAGGTTTATACAGACCCGTGGGCCGTTAGGGAATAGTCAATGCAGGGATGCTACTAGACAGAGGACAAATCACTCTTTGGAAAAGAAAACCTTCTTGGTTCTGGTTAGATAGATAGATAGATAGATATAGATATAGATAAATGTATATATATATATATATGTATATATATATATATATATATATATATATATATATATATTTCCTGATGATGATATTCATGAAAGAAACAGACATAAAAGGGCAAAAGGCAGTAACATTATCATAGATGGAAAAAATCAAGAAAGCACTATTAAAGGACATCAGAGATGCTGACCATATGCTCCTAACTTGTAGTTATTAGGGTAGAAGACAATCGTCACCACTCACAAATCGACCCAGTATCACTTCCAGAGTTGGAACCAGAAGCTGACGACAGCCTATCTCCAGATATGTTTAAGAGACACCACATTTTCCCTGCTCATTGAAATTCACTTCCTGAATCCTTTCCTATCTGGCAAAATTTATTTTAATCCATATGCCTGAAGGCTCATGTTAATTTACCATGCAAATATGATCTGCTGGATCCTTCATTTCAAATAGATGAAATAACGATGAATATTTACACATGCCTTTAAAAATGCATTTTAGAGCCAGCAGTACCTTCATTATTCCACTTAACAAGGATAGCGTGAAGAGGTAAATAGAAGGGAGGGGCAAATTAACATGAATCCACATGTAATATTAAGGCAAGTGCCTCAACGGTCAAAAGTAATTCTTTTTAAAAAGTTCAAGGGGCATCTGGATGGCTCAGTCAGTTAAGCATCCTGATTAGGGCTCAAGTCATGATCTCACGGTGTGTGAGTTCAAGCCCCACATCAGGCTCTGCAATGACAGTGGGGAGCCTGCTTGGGATTCTCTCTCTGTTCTTCTCTCTGTCCCTCCCCTGCTTATGCTCTTCTGTCTCTCAAAATAAATAAACTTAATAAAATAAAATAAAATAAAATAAAATAAAATAAAAAGTTCAAAATTCTAGGGCACCAAGCTGGTTCAACCAGTAGACCGTGTGACCCCTGATCTCAAGGTTGTGAGTTCAAGCCCCATGTTAGGTATAGAGATTACTTAAAAATAAAATCTTAAGTTCAAAATTCTAATCCTAATGGAGATAATTCCTAATTAATTTGTAAGGAAGAAAGCGAACAACCATCATGGAACACATAGTATTTGGTTCAGTAAGTAGTAACATGATCTCCATCAGAATTACCTTGTATGGAGAAAGGGAAGCAGAAAATAGCCAATGACAGTTTGTTATGGATGGATTTCTAGACAACAAGAAAGAGATTCTGGAAATATTTTAAACTTTGAAATATAATAAATAGACAAATGTATAATTATACCCAGGAAAACGGTGAAAAAATTGTACTGTGGGAGTAGCAAAGGAAGGAAAAATATAATCTAAAACAAAACGTAATATTATCAGCAGAGCAACGTGAAGACCTGGGAGGGTAGGCAAACAATAAAAGGCAACAGATTAAGGGGATCTTGGTGTAAATCCCGTTTTTCAGTTCCCCACCCTGGAATCATGAATGAATCAGTCCCAACCTTCTTGGGGCCCAGGTTCCTCCGGTTCAACTTGATGATCTATCAGATCCTTGTCAGTTCAAATATTCTGGGAATGTTGCCATTTCACAAAGGACAACCTAAAGAGAAAGCTCATTTTACTTTCCGCTTAAGAATTGGAATATATGTCCATTTTCCCCCCTACAATTCCTACTCAGTTCTAATTTCTGCCAACTTCTGATGTGAGGTATTAAATAGCGGTGACGCGGCACCAGTTAAAAGAGAGCTACAGTAATTAAGCCAGGGATGGCAGAAGGTAGGGTAAAATTCACTGACATCGAAAGATCCGATAAGAAAAGCAGATGTGAAGCCACTGACTGCTTCCTCGAGTACAGTCCAAGCCAGCTACAGACGATTCCTTTCACCCCTGATCCAGAGCCCCACGGCAGGAGCTCAGAGCACCCCAACTGTGGCTGGGGACGCTACCCAGGGGATATGGGAGAATACAGCAGGGGCAGCTCCTCCCCTCGCCTACAGAGCAGATTAGCCGCCATGTTCACAACCAAGTAGAAAATAGTTATTCTCAAGGTGTTTACGTGGCCCAAGAGCAAAGAGAATGAGAGGAAATAATGAGCTGAGAAGGAGAAGGGATGAAGTGTGATGAGCAGTCATCTGGATGGCTGATATGATCAATCTTCAGGCCAGTTATGTGTATCTTACTAGTCCAACTTAGTGCCTCTTTGGGGGCTCCATTTCTTGCTGGTCTAGGAGATTCCATTTTGCATCTATCTTTGACTTCTTCCTCCTTAAAGTGACGCTCATAACCTTCCTCCAGTGTCTGGGTTGCCAGAAAAAGATGAGTCAGTGCTGGAAAGCTTGAACATGGAAACCTGGTTGTATTAGGAATGCTTTCTTACAAGCAAAGTGCTAGGATATGGAAAAAAATTGAGTAACAGGCAAATAAGGGGCTGCCTTTGGATGTGGTTGATTAAAATTCAAAGTGTCAGAGGATAATACAGTGTGGTGTGCTAGCCTGGAGATTGAGAGTAGGACAGCTGATGTCTTATGAAGGGAACCCAAAGAACATTTTAGGAGACTTCTTAGAAGCTTCAGAAATATGAAAGAAGGTATGCCCTGCAAAAACTGGTATTAGAAAATAACAAGAGGCAGTCCTCAGATGAAAAGTCAGTAGGCACAGACAGAAACAACCAGCTAGGACAGGGATGAAGATAAATAACTGCAAGGAAATTAGAAGACATAACAGGCCAATCAAAACCCACAGTGCAGGAAACAGTTGGCATTATGAGGAACAACAGGAATTGATGCAATCATCAAAAGCCTCCTGGAAAAAAAAAAGCTTCCCTGTGCTTGAAAAAAGCAAAATTATTTGTTGACTGTCTCTTGAATACATCATTTTGAAACAAAAGGATGAAGAAATATCCTAAAAATATCCAGTAAAAAAAATAAAAACAAAACCCACCACCACCAAGAAACTATGCACCTACTGTGGACAACCAGAAGAATAGCCACAGGTTAAGCACTCCTGCCATTGCCTTTTGCAACGTATTTTTTGCGGTCCTCTCCATCAAGAAGTAAGAGTCCATTTCACCATCCCTTGAATCGGGTCTGGTTCTGTGACTTACTTTTGCCACTAAGAATGTCAGAAATAGCTGTGTACCAGTTCCAAGCCTTTCTTGGAATCCTGCCGTTTGAACACATCAAGCTAGCCTAGAGACGGAGAGAGAGCCCAGCTATCCTCGTCCAGGTCACCAGAGCTCAGCCAGCCTGCCGGTGCCTTAAATGTAAGAGATCTCGGCAAAAATCGGCAGAAGAGTCTCTCTACCCCACAGTGGACCACAGAGGCATGAGAGAATCCAGCCAAGGCCAGAAGAACACATAGACTACCCAAAGACTAACAAACAATAAGAAAGGACTATCGTTGTAAGCCACTGAGTTTTGGCGGGTTTTGTTACACAGCACGAGCTAACTAATCTACCTAAATTGGAACAAAAAATTGTAACGTGCACATGCACACACATGCATCTGCGAGATAGAAGAATGTTGAAATATTTAAAATGCTTAAAGGAAATAAGCAAAATTCTAATACTCCAACAGATAATTTGGCAAAGATCTCCTTAGACAATTCACAGAAAAAAAATTCATACGGCTAACAAACATCCACAACCTACTCAACTCTACTGATACACGATGAACAAATGAAGGCAAAGAAATGTCGTTTTTACTACATTAAATTGACAACACAATTCAAGACTCATATAAATGTTAAGGCTGGCACAGGCAGGCGGCCACTCAAACACACTCCTTGTGAAAAGGGACTACGACCCAGCCATCCTCATCAGGCTCACATCAAGTCTTGAGCCTCGAAATGCTCACACTCGTGTTATATTTTTGTACCCCCAGTTTTTCAAAACAAAACACTTAAAAAACAGGGCAACTGGGTGGCTCAGTTGGTTAAGCGTCGAATTCAGCTCAGGTCATGATGTCACGGTTTGGGAGTTTGAGCCCCGTGTCGGGCTCTGTGCTGACAGCTCAGAGCCTGGATCCTGCTTCAGATTCTGTGTCTCCCTCTCTCTCTGCCCCTCTCCCTTTAACACACTCACTCTCTCTCTCTCTCTCTTTCTCTCTCTCAAAAATAAATAAACATTAAAAAAATAAAAATTAAAAAAAATCACTTAAACAAACCAAAAACCTGGCACCAAAAAAGTCTTCATGCTCATCTATCTATTAACTGTACTTCTTGGACTTTATCTCAATGAAATATTTATGCATATGTACAAAATTTAATAACACAAGAATTGCAACCATGAGAGAGTGACTACATAAATTTGGGTATAGCCTTAAAATAGCCTTATAATTTAAAATTTGTGGATCATTACAAAAAACACATGTGAAGAATATTTAAGAAAATGAGATAACATAGCAACATAGAGAGAAAAACTCGATACCAACTTTTAGGTGTTTACAGCATGACTGCAATTTAATAAAATTATATGTGTGTGTATGTATATTTAAGACTAAAAGCAAATACAAAGCCATGCTAAGTAATCTTTGTACCTCCAGGATTAGGATTTGGGGTTATCTATCACACACACACAGAATTTTCAAATTCCTTATAGTAAGCATACATTCATTTTATCAGTACAACGAATAAAACATTAAAAAAAATTTTTTTTGGAAAAAAAAGGGGGGCGCCTGGGTGGCTCAGTGGGTTAAATGTCTGACTTTGACTCAGGTCATGATCTCGGTGTTCATGATTTCGAGCCCCATGGGGCTCTGTGCTGACAGCTCAGAGCCTGGAGCCTGCTTCAGGTTCTGTGTCTTCCTCCCTCTCTGCCCCTCCCCCACTTGTATTCTGTCTCTCTGAAAATAAACAAACATTAAAAATTTTTTGAAAAAAATAAGTACAACCAATAAATTCACTTTTTTAATGATTGGTTACAGCTTTGGGTGAATTTAGAGGTCAGTTCTCGACCTGGTGCATTTTATAATCTTTTCATCAGTGACTACACATTGGACAGTATATAAATGTAACAGCTTTGGGTCCTTTACCAAACCAGGAGACTTTATGAATTCAGAATGACGTTGTTAAATGCTGAGGTAACCAGAAATAAAAAGACGAGATGTAAGAGGGACCTCTGTTGGGTCATTAACAAGGATAAGTTAATTACACAATGTAATAGATAACAAGCGTAGGTGTGTCTGAAACAGATCTAGGAGTCAGCAGACCAGAAACTGAACATGAATTAGAAACCTGTGTATAGAATCAAGTACATTATTGAAACCTAAAATGACAAGTAAAACATGAGATTAATTCCTCCCCACCCCACTGGTCACATACAGTGTTTTATGAATATCATCTACAGTTTTTGGATTCACAATTTAAGAAGAAAGATTCAAAGGAAAACATTATAAATAACAGTATTTCTTCAGAAATGAGATCATGTAGCACCCTCCCACCCCCCACCCCCAAAAATACTGTTGGAAAGATTTAAATCTTGGGACAGATGAAAAGTAATTATTACACAGCTGGCAATGGCCAGTGGTCTCCACGTCTACATAGGGAGCATAAAATGTTCCTTAGAAAGTATGATTAAATTATGTAATGATCACGTCATCTCCCTCCCTCAAACCAGCACCATCCTCCAAACCCCAGGTAATCACATTATATCGAATAGGTTCCCCAGTGCAAAGATGTGGGAAAAGATATCAAAGGCAATAAGAATGAAGGAATGGAGGGAGAGTGAAAGCAGAGAGGGAGGAAGAGAGAGAGGTTGGGGGAGTGAAGAAAAGAAAGAAAGAGAGGGAAGGAGGAAGAGAAGGAAGGATGGAAGGAAGGAAGGGAGGGAAGAAGGAAAGAAGGGGGAAAGGAGGGATAAAGAAAGGAAAGCGGGGAAAGGTAGGAGGGAGGGGGCAGGGAGGGAGGAAGGAGAAACTTGGAAAGATCCGAAATAGGAAGAAAGGTGCTCATCTGAAAAGACACAGGGAGGGGCGCCTGGGTGGCGCAGTTGGTTAAGCGGCCGACTTCAGCCAGGTCACGATCTCGCAGTCCGTGAGTTCGAGCCCCGCGTCGGGCTCTGGGCGGATGGCTCAGAGCCTGGAGCCTGTTTCCGATTCTGTGTCTCCCTCTCTCTCTGCCCCTCCCCCGTTCATGCTCTGTCTCTCTCTGTCGCAAAAATAAATAAATAAACGTTAAAAAAAAAAAAAAGACACAGGGAAAGCAGACATGGTTGTCAATCCTAGCCAGCCATGTCTCTTACCGTGCCTCAGTTTCTCATCTATAAATTAAGTAATATGCTCTTAAAAATTTCAAGGGGAAAGTGGTAGCAGATAGTATATTTGTACAAATGGTGGCTCAAAAAAAAAGTGAGAGCAAATAGGACAAAGAAAGAAAGAAAGTAGGGAGAGAGAGAGAGGGAGGGAAAGAGGAAGATGTAATTCAAGGAAATGTTTTGAGAAATAAAGAAACAGATTGAAAGTATACATTGGATGCCAGAAATAAATTTGATATATAACAACAGACATGAGGTTCGTAGACTTCAGTGATAAAGAACAATCCTCTGGGCAACCAGCTAGGAGAAAGAGATAAATTTATCTCGAAGGGAAAAACATCAGCTAACCTTGGGCTTCTCCCCAGCAACATTCAATATTGAGACATGGCAGAAGGTCTCCAAAGTCCTCAGGCAAACAAAGTCAAGAGACAAATAAAAACCCTTAGCAAAATGACTAGTAGTGATCCTTGGCTGCATGTAAGCAAGGAACGAAAGTTAAAGCCACTGTGAGCATCAGCTCTAGAACACAATGGAAATGGCATGCACCGCGACCACGTAGAAATAGAGGAGGCAAAGTGTACCAACGGCCTCAACTCTTACAGCCAGGCTAAAAATGCCAGACTTAAATCTGGTGAAGGAAGAGGAGAAGAAATTTAAGTACATTAAAAATATAAAGGTAAATAGAGAATAGCTAAAAATATATAGTATAATCAACTAAAATTATGCGGTAGAAGGAAGGAATAGAAAGTAGAAATAAGTGGAATTATACTTATTTCTTCACGAGCCCTGGGAGGGAGCATAAATAGATACTGTCTAAAGAAATATAATTAACTAAATATATCTATGAAGGTACAGTTATAACGGTTGTTCCTAAAAGAGTTACGCCATAACAGATAGGAACTTTCCAAATAAGAGGAAAAAACATACAATTAAACTAAGACCATATAATAAAAGTTAATAAAAGAAAGAAAAACATAAAATGATTACAGAATTAAGACCAAACACATCTATTTTATAAATATACGTATTGGCACTGTATTAAGAAATCAAAACAAAAAACCTCCAGACTGCTTCCCAAGGGGGGGAAAAAATAGATGATAGGCTCTATTGAAGAAACACGTAAAATGAAAGTGATGAAGAAAAGTTGAAAATAAACGGCTGGGCAAAGACATGCCAGGTGAGTACCAACACAAACTTGGGAATTCTGATGGAAATTTCAGATACATTGGCTTCAAAGCAAGTAGCTACTTGCAATAAGAAATAGCTACTTTGAAATTGAAGAGGCTGCTGGGGCGCCTGCTTGGCTGTGTCGGTGAAGCAGGTGACTCTTGATCTCAGGGTTGTGGGTTCGAGCCCCACACCGGGTGGAGAAATTACTTAAAAATAAAATCTTAAAAAAATATATTTAAAATTGTAGAGATTGCAAGCCACAATGAGCATCCAACAGTTATAAATATGGCATTTTCGTTTATACAGCAAAACCCATATGAGGTACAAGTGTAAGAAATACAGATGTATTGAAATTTATCTCTTTCTGCAGATGAATGATCACACGAACAAAAAATAAGAATAAAATCACAAGGCTGTTCTGATATATAAATAGAATTCTGTGTCTTAAAACAGAGAATGGGGCTTCTTTATAAATCTCCATGGAATATCTTGACACTTAATTAGACCAAAAATAAAAGTTTCAATCCATTATCAAAACAGAAACAAAATAGGGGCACCTGGGTGGCTCAGTTGGCTAAGCATCCTGACTCTTGATTTCTGCTCAGGTCATGATTTCATGGTTTGTGAGTTCGAGCCCTGCATCAGGCTCTGTGCTGACTGCATAGAGCCTACTTAGGATTCTCTCTCCCTCATACTCTCTCTGCCCTTCCCATGCTCTCTCTCTCTCTCTCTCTCTCTCTCTCTCAAAATAAATAAATAAACATTAAAAAAAAAGCAGTGAAATAAAAAAAATTCTGCCCATAATGCAATAAAAATTAAAATCTGTAACAAAACCAGAAAATCAAGGAACCCTACCATCTGCAAAACATTTAAGCCTCCAAAATAAACTTGGTGTCAAAAATAAAATTAAAACCAAGAATATGGAATATACAGAAAATAGTAACAATGGGATGCTCTATATCAGAAACTCGCATACAGCTGTGATGTGCTCAGAGGAAAATTCACAGACTAAACTACTTATATGCATCAATAAGAAACCGAGCCTTTTTTTTTTCAAGTCAAGAAATCTAAGGCCAATATATGAGATTAAGCCGTTAACTCACCAAAATAAAGAAGAAAAAAATTGAGAATGCAGAAATAACCATAAATTTTTCATGGAATATGTGAATCATAAAAACTACTGGCCTCCAAAATATTATAATAAACGTAAAGCCCTAAACGAATGGATGATGTCATACATAACAATTACCACAAATGAAACTGCAGTGTTTCAAAGAATAACCCCTCCCAAAATACACCAGACTTAATCAATTTCACAACTGAGACTTCTACAAAACCTTAAAGGGACGGATAATTTCAAATCCATTTACAATACACATAGAAGACGAAGGGAAGGTTTTGATCCTAAAAACACCAGCATAACATCCACATCAATACCTGAGACAACACACCCACACAAAGAGAAACTACAGACAAATTTCACTTATGTTCTCAACGCAAAAATCTCAAAGTAAATAGACACAAGCTGAATTATGCAATACAATGGGGCTTCTAACAGGCGTGCAAAGAATGTTTAGCATTAGAAAACGTGTCAATATAATTCTTCGTATCAGTAAGTAAAAAGAGAGAAGTTGGAGGTTCTCCATTAATGCTAAGGAAGAATGGGACAAAATTTCATAAAATTTAAAATTTCTCTATTTTTTTTTATTTTTTAGACTTAATCACATAGAAAAATATGGACACATCACCAAGATCATAATAATGAGTAATATAATGAGCATTTATAAAGTGCATATTATATGCCTGGTGCTGCTATGAGTGGATGTGCACCCATTCAAAATTGTTCTTTTCTCCCTTTTTCTAAAGTGATGGCTAAATAAGGCAATGGCGGGGGGATGAAGGGGACAGCGGACAGAGCCAACACTGTAGGACTCTGGATTTATTCTGAAAGCTGAAGGAATCATCTGGTTGCCAAACCAACAGAAGAAGTAACATCTAAGCTCCACCTCCCAGAATTCTTTCAACCCTGTTGAGAGTACATCTTAGAGACTATATATAAAACACTCTCCTTTTATCTACTAACTGCTGTGTAACACATCAGATGGCAGACACAGTCATTCGGCGTGCACTTATTGAGTGCCTGCTGGGTACCAGATGCTGTTCTAGGTGTTAAAGATATACCAGTACTGATAAATGATCCTCACCCAGCTCACTTTCTGGTCCTAAATCTAAAGGCAGAAAGAATGTAGCAGCATAAACCTTCTTTATTAGTAGTAAACACTCCCCAGATCTCAGGTGCTGAATAAAATAAAAACGAAACATGGCCCTTTCCTAAGGAGCCTAGAGTGTCCACAAAGACGTGAAGGCTGTCTGGAAGCCAATGAACTGCAAATACCCTCCACTGCGTTATATTGGCAAAATGAAAGAAGGACGTCCTTGGAAAGTCATCAAATAAAAATGTAAGCGAATCACATCCTTTCAAGGCCAAGGAGCTTGAGATACACTTGTCTACACAGCACGCTCACTTTAATATTTTGAAAAAAAAAATGACATGTTTTTAAAAACCATAACATCTATTTTCCATTCATCTTGAAACTGTGAACTGAAACTCAAGAGCCAAGAAACACATGAGAACAATATACTCTGACCTTGAGCAACAAAAAGCAGCATTGCCTCTTAAAAGTCTATATCGCATAAAGTACTTTCTAGTGTCCAAATACTGCACATTCCTTACCTCGCGGCACAAGGACCCCTACAAGGCGTTCAGCAACCAGGATGTTGCCTAATTTTTAGGGAGATTTTCTTTTCCGTCTTCCTGGAAAATCACTTTAATACAAAGATTTTAAAAGGCAAAACAGAGCCACCCTGTGTTTTCCACACGAGTCCCTGCCAAAAAGTTAGAAGACAGCCTTCCTTTTTAAGAGGAAAAACAGCAGATTCTATCTTAGTCACACAGTATCAACTCAGGCCAAAATGACTAAAAACCTCGCTGGAAGGAGTTGGCATCACTATTTCCAAAACCAAAATAGTTATCAACAAGTGGCTAAAATTGGGGGGAAATTATTAAATTGGACTATATTTTACAAAGACAAGCCATTTCTAAGGTGAAATTTTAAGAGTCAAAGGCATCCAAGAACATACAAATCCTAGCATGGTTTCCTGCTCAACCTAAGTACGCATCTACGTCGTCATCTCCTCCCCTCGAGCTCACTTGACTTGTCACTTTTAAGGACATTAAAAGTAATTCCACTCTAGGACCTTTGGGACAGATCTCAAAAATCCCTCTTCTGGCCTCAACGGTGCGTTAAGCCAAGTAGATGGCTCAAAAGGTGACCACATGACAAAATACACTGTGGCGTCCAAGAGTGCAGCCTGGTCGGGCCCTGAGGATTCACACTGCCTACGGCCATCACTGCTCCCATGACCCTGACTTCCTCTCCACTGGTAACGCCATTCAAAAGGAAGCACTTTGTGCAGGTTACCTGCTAATGTGTACAGGCAAATAGCGTCAGACCTTAACAGGGGCTAAACACCCTATGCCCCTGTGTCTTCCTTTCTCCTTTCTGTGTTGTGTAGCTGCCCTCTCTGTCCTTGGACCTTCATCCTATTCAAAGCTCATCTAGCTTGCCCCTTTGTTCTTTCTCTGTTTCGGACTCCTAAGACAGCAGAGGGAAGACAAGGGTGACAGGACACCATGGATATGGAATCAGACAAGGAGGCGGGACCTGGGTGGCAGAGGACAGCTGATGGGAAGACACGTCTTGCCCTGCCCTCTGCTTCTATTTCCCAGGCATTCCCCGTCTCTCCAACAACACCCTAGATTATGGCAATTCGGCTGCTCTGTGCCGCCTCGTCACCTTCCAGGAGCTGGCTCGCCGTGCCACTGAATGTTGACGATCGCCCCTCTGAAATGAACTTGCTCTGCCCTATTCCTCTTAAGGTTCGGTTGATCTCTCAAGCAGCTAATCTAAAAGAATGTGCCCGTGGAAGAAAACTGTCCCACCCAAGAGCCAGGCCCCGGTTAGCGTTCCAAGGAACGCGGCATTTCTCCTCAACTATAATGTAGTCTTTTTACCTAAACCAGAGAGACTGATTACAAAATAGAGCCAGGCCAAAGAAAGAGGCAAGCATTTGGGAGTTTTGTCCAGATCCGGGGCAATGAGTTCAAGGTGCGGTCATAATCCTCAGGCCTCTGTTTAAGTTAGCACCCCCTCCGCCAAAATAAGAGACACTCCTTAGACATCCTGATAGCAAAATCTCTTCAAAATACTGACAGGCTTCCAGAGGCAGTTTTATTTAAATGGACGGTGGTAGATTCACATTTGCATGACTCCCCCAGGCTCAGCAGGGAAGGGGGCTCCCTCTCTTGTAACTGAAACTTGAACTGAAACAAAGTGAAATTCCTGGTTCTTTATCCCTGAACAAGTGAGACCTCCTCAAGTCGCAACGGACCCATGTGCAAAATGGGATGATGACAAAATTAACACCTCGGATTCTTCATAAGGGATTAATGAACTAATGCATGCGAAAGCACTTTATACATGGAGAAACGAGACGCAGATGTTCATTATTATTTCTCATTATTATTTTTCAACCAGTGAGGTTGGTAAATGCAGAAGTTGAGAATATGTTCTCGAATTCTCTCTGGATATTCGTTGAAGTGACCATCCGTGCTCCTTGAAATGGAATTTTATCAACTTGCTGCATGATGCCCAGATCATATAACCTCTCCCAGCGTCCCATCCACCTCAATGGACAACCACCAGTGGGTGCTCACCGTCTCCCCATCACAGGATGCTTTCCAACAGCATCACCCACACACTCCTTGTCTTCTGCCTTCGTTCTCTGCTACTGACTGTTAAATGTATGCTCACTGACCCTCTCTCCTCTTTATCCCATAATCCTACCTCTTGTTTTTCCATCGGCCTGCTTGATTGACTTGGGGGTTTTAGCTTTTAGTTAAAGCGCGAGTTTTGATTCTTAATCAAAGCAACATATTGCAATCTGTTTATCGAGCACACAGAGGAATGCTCAAATGAGTCACATGGCTCCACAGCCAGTGAAATTACATCCTTGCTTAATAGCATAGTGAGGCATTCATGGTGCCAGAGTCAGTATATCACTTAGCAATGCCAAGCAGTGTGATTAAGAAATGCTTTTTAGTTTGTTATGTGAATTTTTAGCCTATTAGGGAAACATTTACGTTAAGTGAGAACGTGGGGATAGCTGACTAACTTTTTCAGCCTTAATCTAGATTTTAAATGTCATGTGCGCACAGCAGAAAACCTGAACAATTAAGAGTGACAGCTGACAGAAATGAGGGGGGGAAAAAAAAAAAAGATGGTCCGTGGAGCTTGTGAGAAAATGCCTAGACAAAACCTTCCCATTAGAGTTAAGTGTTAGAACTGAGATGCACTTAAGTGTTGCAGGTCAACAGAAGAAAGTTAAATATGTTCAGTTTAAAAAGTTCAAGATCTTCCACTCTTTGAGTGTGGGCTGTACCTACTGACTTGTTTTCGAACAGTTTATCATGGAGTGGGGAGACAGGAGAGAGTAACTTTACCGTGGAGAAACGTGACAAACGTGACCTCGAGCCAAGCAAGGGAGGTCACCATCAACCGTGATAAGTAGTGCTGACAGCACGTGCCCTCATACGAGGCAATGACCATGCCACTTCGCCTATGGGGTCTTCCCCACAAAAAACAAAAACAAAAACAAAAAAAACCCCACAATCTTGGTCTACCTAAGAGAAGAAAATCAGGCAAACTTAAGTGAAGAGGCATACGAGGAGTCACCTGATAAAGAATCCATAATTTGTCAAGGTCATCAGAAATAGGCAAAGTCTGGAAACGGTCACAGCCGAGAGGATCCTGAGGGGAGACAGCAACTAGACACAATTTGGTGTCCCAGAGAGGACCTTGGAACAGAAAAAGACTGTTAAGAGAAAACTATTGGGATTTTGGTAAAATGTGAAGCTTCGTCAATAATAACGTGCCAGCGTTTCTTTCTTAGTTGTGACAGGTGTACCAGAGCCATATAAGATGTTTAACAAGGAAAGCTGGGTGTGGGGTGTGCAAGAACTCTCTGTACTAACTCTGTGTCTCTTCAGTAAACATAAAACTATTCTAAAATTAGGAGCGCCTGGGTGGCTCAGTTGGTTAAGCTTCCAACTCTCGATTTCAGCTCAGGTCACGATCTCATGGTGCGTGAGTTTGAGTCTCATGTCGGGCTCTGTGCTGACAGCGTGGAGCTTGCTCGAGATTCTCTCTCTCATTCTCTCTTCTCTCTCTCTCTCTCTCTCTGCCCCTCTCCCACTTGTGCTCTCTCTCTCAAAACAACTAAATACACTTAAAAAAATCCATTCTAAAATTAAAAGTTTATCAAAATGTCAAAGAGCACAACTGGAAAACCTGAACTAACTCTACACCCAACGTGTAGAGTTAAGCTTAAGCAACCTCTACACCCAACGTGAAGCTTGAACTTACAACCCCAAGAATGAGAGTCACATGCTCTACCCAGGCATGCACCCCCAAAACTAAACTAATTGCTTTCATTGCAAGCATTTTGTAGGGCTGGAATAAATAACTGGTAAGTTATGTGGTGGTGTGGTTTTCGTTTCTATATCCTTAAATTCCAGATTGGGCCTCACTTTCACCTTCTTGCCCTCCTTTGTGCCCTGGTGGTATCTGTTTTTGCTGCCACCAGACAGCCAAGGACAGGACTCCATCACTATCTGGCCAGCTCTACCTCACAGGACCCTAAACGAGGTCTCTTTCCTGACTCCCACCCTCGACCTCCACTCTCTCTTTTCTGGGAAGAGCTGACCCACCCATCCAATGATGTTAATGTATCAACAGTGCTGAAGTAACCTGCAACGCTACCTGGAATAATGTTTAAGGACGAAGAAGTGAACTCAGTTAGGAAAGGCCCATAAATCAAGGGCAAAGCAAAATTTCCTGGATTTTTTTCATCATGCCCAAGGAATGTTAGACAGCTCACTCTTCACCAAGACACCTGGATGGAGTATATAAACTGAATCCTCGTACCCTTGCCAGGCTTTCAACAAAATTGCCAACTAAAATGCTTTTGTTTTGTAGGTATCCATTTCAATCCAGCAGAAAGTTCTTGCCGTGGACTGAACTGTGTCCCACACAAAATTCATGGTTCAAGCCCTAATCGCCAATGAGAACTTGTACTTGGAAATAAGATCTTTACGAGGCATTAAGATTAAAGGTCATAAGGACAGGGCCCTGATCCAAGAGGAACGTGGCCTTATAAGAAGGTAGTCTTCAGTGGAGAGCACAGAAAGAAGGCGGACCTCTGCAAGCCAGGAAGAGAGCCCCACCAGGAACTGAATCAGTCGGCACCTTGATCTGCACTTCCCAGCCTCTAGAGCTGTAAGATACAAATTTCTGTTGCTTAAGCCACCTGATCTGTGTGTTTGATTACAGCAGCTCAAACTGACCAATACAGTTCTTTGTGAAAGAAAAAGTACTTTTAGAATACAGAACCAAACACTATTATGCTATATAAAATGATTCATGTGTTGAAAAGACCAGTTTGTCAATACTGAGAGAAATGCATTTGGGAAAAAATATAACCATATCCATTTTTCCCCATTTCAGAACAAGCTGTCAACCAAATAAATGCAGAAAGATGCTTTTTTTCTTCCTCATGAATGTCACTGGTGCTGCTTTTCACCAAATCACTATCTCCAGACTTTAATATTCATGCAGTACATGACCCCCGGATGCGTGACCTAGTAATGAATGCCCTTCCGTGTCTAGATAAGATTTATCCATATTTGTCCAAGGGAAATAATAGTATATATACAATTTTACCTTTATTATGCCCTGGGATTTTTTTTTTTAATGTTTATTTATTTTTGAGGCAGAGAGAGACAGAGCATGAACGGGGGAGGGTCAGAGAGAGAAGGAGACACAGAATCCGAAACAGGCTCCAGGCTCTGAGCCATCAGCCCAGAGCCCGACGCGGGGCTCGAACTCACGGACCGCGAGATCGTGACCTGAGCCGAAGCCGGACGCTTAACCGACTGAGCCACCCAGGCGCCCCTGCCCTGGGATTTTAAGAGGGTTCTGTGTGGAAGCATTTCAAATCTCTTATATCTAAATTCAATTAACATTCCCCCCAATTTCATAAATGGGGCTCTCTTTTAAGAAGAGCAGAAAATTTCTTCAGTTTGTAAATAACCAAAAGAATTGGAACATAAGGTCAACCTCCCTAATCATAAGCAGGTGATGACATTGTTAATCTCACTGTCAAAAAGTCAAGACTCAATTTATTTCTATCTTTTCAAAACAAAGGGCTAGGCAGTGTTCCTGGGGACCTCTCACAGTGGCTTTCTTTATATTTACCAAATCATTCCAACTCCTGGAAGTTGAGGCCTGCTATTCATCAGTTAAGATCACAAATAAGAAAAAACAAGGTATAGTTAAGCAAAACCTTTCATTTGCTAACAGCATTCTATTTTGTCTCGTTAGCTTTGAGGGCTGAAAGTTTCAAAAAGAGTATTCTCGTTGAGACAAAAAGAAGTCAGCTCAGAACTAGAGAACTCTCTCTGGTTTACCACCACTTGGAGAAGGGTAAAGTGACCCCTGGGCCCCAGGAACCAGGATTTTGAGGCTCACTCCGCCAGCTTTATGGTCGTGGGGGTTTGGAGTATGTGATGACTAGGGTACCTACAGCTTAAACAGCTAAAAATCTAAAAGGAATCCAAAGTTCTGATTTGAAGGATTGTGAGAAGCAGGAGAAATTCTTTGGGGTTGGCTGTTTGCAAGGTTTTAAGTTTGTGGCACAAGAGCTAAACAGGAGGATAATCGATAATTTCAATGTAGCTTTCTGCTATAACAATTAAAAAATTTTTTTTAATTTATATTTGAAAAGGGGGGGGTGGCGAGAGATTTGGGGGACAAAGGATCTGAAATGGGCTCTGTGCTGACAACAGCAAGCCTGATGCGGGGCCCGACCCCATGAAGAACCGTGAGATCATGACCTGAGCCGAAGTCAGATACTCAACCAACGGAACCACCCAGGCGCCCCTCTGCTGTAACAATTTTAAAACAAGCCAGCTAGTGCAGAAATACAGGCTGTAGCTGCCACATTTTCTAAGCAGTACCACTCTTGCCTTCCATTATAGTACTCTGTAGGAGACAGGATAACTGGAAATTCTAGCTTAGCTATTCTGTGCTAAAAATCTGAAAAACATTGAGAGGGAGGCAGACAGACACTAAAACAGAGGCAGAATCTGCTAACTGTGTTCAAGTGTACCTACGTGGAAATCCTGAAGTATCTCAGTAGTCCTTTGATCAGTTTTCCCAAAGAAAGTAATGTTTCAAAGAACTCCCTTTCATTTGATGTCATGGTAGATGCCTTGTTTGAGGGGCCTGCGTTTAAAGTAGGGCAGTCACAAAAGAACAGGTTTTCACTGGCCAGTCTATGGGGACTTTGAAGAACACCTTGAATCCGTACTTAGTGTTTCTCTGCCTTCAACTATACAACCCTTCATTTAAAAATACCGCTAATGACAGCTGATATTTATGGAGCGTTTACTCCATGTGTCATTCGGCCAAGTGTATTGCGTGCATGTTCTCATTTGATCCTCCGAAACCCTGTGACACAGTTACTACTATTATTATCCCCTTTTGACAGTTGAGAAAACTGGGGCACTGAGAGGTTAAAAAGCAGGCCCAACATTACAAGGCCAGTAAATGCGGAGACTCAAAACCTGACCTATGGGCTTAGTAAACCATGCTCCTGCCCACAAAGCTTCTTGGCAGAAGGAGGGGGCCCTGGTTCTAGACAGGGCTCAGTCACTAATTGTCTCGAGGAGCTTGGCTACCCCCTCTCGCCTTTTAGAAAAGAGGGCTGATCTAGAAGGTCTTTAATGTGTATGTTGAACGACCATGAATCAGTCCCCAATTATCTCAGTGGAGAACATAGAGGCTACTGGACCCGTCTTTGCTAAGTAAACATGGTGTGGCACACATAACCATTCCGATCACTCTGCACACTGGTCTGCAGGTATGTGGGCTCGTTGTCTGTGTCTGGAACACGATACGCATTCAACGAGCACCCAGGAATACACTGAATAAGCTGCAGGGCCCAGGCTATATGGTTTATACAACTGTATATTCCAGGAAATGTCTACACCACCTGCAAGGCCACGTAGGGCACCCTCGCCCATGAGGAAATGTCTATAAAGTGAGTTTTTCTTCATCTTCTGCTCCTGGTTTATATTGTACACTTTAGGGAATATTGAGGAAAAATCGGAGGAGAGGAGCAATCAACAGCAGATCTAATAATCAGAGTATGAAGTAAGAGCACTGTTAGGAAACAGAGGACATGAATTTAGTTTTTGTGTCGTTGTGGTATTAAATTTGTATATATACACACACATACATACATGTTAAGTTTATACACACACACACACACACACACACACACACACACACACAGATAGATAGATAGATGATTCCATTCTCCTTACAAAAGAATGGCTACCCAGAAATTCACCAAATTCAGTGTCTACGTGGGATTTTCCTGTCTTTCCTTTAGTCCTCACTGGTACACATACTCACTAATATTTGACACTCTTTCCCTACCCCTGGCACCAACGTCCAACTCTAATCAGTACTGACCCTTGTCCAAAAGCATGTGAGCAATGGTGAGTCTGGGGAAGGGGGAATAAGCACCCCATCCTTCCAGGACCTGTTCCCCACCTCCACCTACCGATTCTTCCCCAGCCATCACCCAGGCACCCTGCTAGCAGCCCCTCTCATCTCTTCACCCAGAGCCCTCCTTACCACCACCGCCACCACCCCGCACCCTCCCAGTCTCCCACCCTCCCCCCAGCACTGCTCTGTGCTGCCCACCCAGCTCCACTCCTCCCCCAAGCCCTGGCTGACCTCAATGTCCAAGGCTTTCTTTTGAAATTTAAGGGAAGTTTTTCCAGAAAGTCACTAGTACCTCTTGTTTTAAAGACCTAGGGTCCAAATGAAATGAAGACAAAAAGCGATGGAAAGCTGAGAAGAGGAAACAGTCCTCTGCCCTTATGCTTCCCAGTGAAGATATGGAAGCACTCTCTTCTACTCCTGGTGGGAGTATCAGTTGGTACAAGTCCTTGGAAGCTTTTTGGTAGTCTCCATGAAAGCTATATAGACACATGCCCCATGACCCAGGGCCTCCTGCCGCATGTGGCCCAAATTCTTCACCCTGCCCTGTGCCCGTGCCTGTCACAGAGCTGGAGTGGAGATGAAATGGGGAGACAGATGTTCCTCCCCTCCCCAGACCCAGAAATCAATCCACCTAAGCAGCTCCATATGTGGTGCTCAGCATCCAGGCAAAATGGCCCCAGTGGACAAGCCAGAGAAACCCACACGGGCTCTGTGAGTGAAAAAGGAGCGCTATTCCCAAACAGGTTCAACACATTACCTGTTACTGAGCTGCGGATGGCCTTTTGTACAGCGTAACGGTCAAGTCTGAGGTAAGCATTTGTATTTGAGGTAAGCATTCATGTTTGCCTCCAGTATTTACTCTCCACAGAGTTAACGCCTGCTGACTTTCAACTCACCCTCACTTCTTCTAGAAACTTCCCTCAGGCAGTCCCCTCATCGTCTACCCCTGTTCACCACATTCAAGGCTTAAGCAGGTACCATTTTTTAGTACTCTCACAGTGCAGACAGGACAATCCACACTGGGTTGTAATTTATGTGTTTTTATCCCCCAGTGGGCTGTACGCCCCTCTAGTCTGGGAGCTATAACTTACATGTGATTCCTAGGGTCCGCCTCGCTGCTGTGCACAAATATCGTAGGGTGAATGCTGTCCCTCTTGCCCGTAATCCTGCTCCTGCCTCTCCACCCAATCAACCCCTGACTCTGGCGAACGAACCAACCCAAGTGCTTCCCACCGAGTAAGACCCTCTTTGGTCTCTCTTGCGCCGCTGACCTTTCCCTTCTCTGAAACCCTGTGACCTTCAGTCATTGTAAGTATCTTCCCCAAGTTAGTCCCCAAGAGCTTCTCTTTTACATGTGTCTTCCCAGCTGGATTTTAATTACCAGTGTCCATATTTTAGTAATTTTTTCTAGGTATAATTATACATTCAAAGATATGTTCAGATATATAGATAGAGGTCTATCTACCTATTCAGCTACTAAGTGGAATTAGAACACACCCATGTTCTGTTACCTGCCCTTTGTCCTCATTAACAGGTGGTGGAAAATTTTTCCAAGTCAACACATTTCATTGGCTTCCTAGCACTCCACTGCATTGGGGTGGCATCATTTACATAACCGTGCATCAGGCCTTGTGGAGCAGCACTAAATGCTAAGACCTAAATCTTTTTCAATATTTCTCGATCACAAACCAGGCTGAAACCAATATCCTCATACATCCATCATCTCAGACTCCTATAATTATATCCTTACGGTAAACCTCTTAAGGTAGGATTGCCAAGGCAAAGAGTTGAACACATTTTATTTTATATTCAGAGAAACATGTCTAGACCACTCTCTGGAAACAGAGTATCAGTTTATAGGCCCCAAATCCTTTTCCCAGAACCACTCCCCCACCATATCCCACTCTTTGAGACTGATTCATTATTGTGTTTCCTAGAAGGACAAAAGCCTGGCAGCCAACATTCTGGCATCTTCACCTCGGGAGCCTATGTGTTGGGGAGGGGGGGAAAGAGATGGGAGCTCTTGAAAGCCAATACCAAATAGAATTCTTTCTTCCAGGTCTCCAGTTACCGCCACAAGTAAACACTTCATATCTCGCTCCTAACGTTGCCAATAAAACACATGAAGAGATACCTAATCTCCCCATTAGCCAAAGGAATGTAAACACAATAATAATGGCTTTTGGGGGATTTTTTCACTGTCATCATTTTTGGGTGAAGGCAAAGTGTAGTTGTTTTGCTGATGGTCAGTGGGAGGAAGAGGTAACTGCGGTAGTTAAGTACTTCCAGAACAACCTCAGATAACGCGTGACAGCTGTATTTCCAGTATCTCACTCATTAAGCATGAAAAGCGTTTTAGTTGAGCTTTATATTTTTGTTTATATTTTGCTTACACTTCTAAATAAATGACTTTCACCAAGTGCATTTTTGTGCATCTATTAAGATGAATACACGGAGACAAATAGGCTTGTGATGGCTGTGATGCAAACCACACAGTGTCTACCTGCCCCCCTCCTTCTGTATCACGAAGAAATTTTTCAGTTTTTGTCCAAACATGAGATTTGTTCCAAGCTTCTGGCCCAACGTGGAGAGCTATAGGTCAAACGCACCTTCCAAGTATAGCTATGACACAAGAACAGTAAGTGTTATCAAGAGCCGTGTCACAAACCGTATCAAGCCCTGTTTGTTAATTCATCTTAAAGAAACCAAGCCAAATTCTGGCAGGACCCAGTCCAATACAAAGAAATCCCGATCGAGAAGAGATAGGTATAAAGCCACAGGAGAAGAGACTGCCTACAAACAGCTCTCACAGCAAAATCAGAGATCCGTTTCTTCCCCTCAATCAGAGACACAAACGGAACCCAGGAAGTTTCATCACACCCTCCCAAAGTTGATGAAATAAAGTGTCCCCTGGTGGATTCAATTGCAGGAATTGGCACCGTTTCTAAATTCTGCTTCCTCTGTTTGGCTAAGAACGGGTCTGTTAAAATATTAAGATATGCCAGTAAGTGGTATCGTGTTTTCTCTCGCCACCTGCAGCTGGTTATGCTATATTCACACCAAATGCATCTCTCAGTTTATTACAATGACAACGCAGCAACCGTGTCATTTGGACCACACAGAGCATAAGTTACGTTAACATAGCACGATCATTCAGATCGTACAAAATAAATACTATGACACTAAATGCACACATTTTACAAGCAGTCGATCATCCACTTAATTTCCTTTCTCGATGCATTGTCCAATGTTATACACATGGCTGGGCACTGTGGCAGGTGGAATACTAAGTCAGGGACCAGTCCTCCCCTTGAGCGCCAAGATAAAAATGTGTGCGCGATGACAGAAGCGCGGAAAAGATAAAGTACCATGGCAGTTGCAAGGAAGAGAAGATCACACACATGCTGCAGTGTTCAAAGATGTCTTGGTCGACAAGTGGCTTTTAGATTAGACTTGGAAAGCCAGAGGGAACTTCTCCATGTAGAAAAGAGAGAAAGGGCATTTCTAGATGGGAATGGAGTGCTTTCAGCTCAGGAACTAAGACCGGACTTGTGGGTTGTGATAGAAAAACAAGGATAGCTCTTTGGCAGGATCACGGGTTATCGGAAGCACTGAAGGAGGTGTACGTTTGGTAGCTTAGATGTCGCTAGCTTGAATAAGACCTGACCACCATGCTGGGAGCATGCACGGCACTCTGTAGGCAACCAGGAGCTCCTGGAAGGGCTCCCAAGAAGCACGCTCAGAGTTGTGTTTTAGGACGCAGAAAGGGGAAAGCCTAAGTGTTTGAGCAAAGACTGCACCCAACATTAAGTGTGATATTCTTTACACTTCAAGACGCTTGTATTCAATATGTTGGCTATTAATGGACGGATGTATAGTTGAAAGAACTAGTTATGTCAGAGACTGGTAACTGTTGCTCAGTACCCATGCCTCGCTTTCTTGTTTAAGAATTCCCAAAATTCAGTTGGTCACAGGCTGTCCAGAATGAACTCCACACGTTTCCTAGCTTGTCTCGAAGTTAAATATGATCATATTTAGTCATATGGCCCACCCGTCCCGTAGGCACGAAGCGTAGTCTGACGTGCTGTGCACGACTTCTGGGAGATGGCTTCTAGACACTTTAAGACATTTCTAGAGGGATGTGCTTAGCTTTCTTTTTCCTGGCTCCCAGTTGGCACATGGATGCAACGTCTGGAGGTGAAACAGCCGCTCTGGGCAAGAAGATGAACTTGGAAATGGAGGTCGCATACGTCAGGACAATGAGAGGGGAAGAGCCTGGACTCTGACGCATGACCTTCATAGCCCAGGAGCATCTCACCTGACACTTTTGTGAAAAAAGAAATGCCTGCCTCTTCTGAGTTGCAGATATTTTAGACAGCCACCACTGGCATCACAGCCACCATGGGCACCTACAGCAGATCTTATCTGACATGGTTAGGAAGTAATGCAAGGGGCTTTCTGTAGCTCCTTGTCCAAAAAGTCTGTGGGTTTCACCCTAGGTAAGAAGTCCAAGAATTCTGGGAAGGGTGGAGCAAAGCCCTACTGGACAATCCAATTAAACCCGAGGAACTGCATCCAACAACTGGACAAAACGCATCCTTTTCCAGCACACAGGACACATACTTGGCCAAAACTCAAGTCTCAGCAAACACTGAAAGAATGAGTTCTTACCCACTATGTTTTCTAATCACAAGGCAATTAAGCAAGAAATCAGAAACACAAAGGTAATCCTCATAAAAAGTTGAAAAATTAATTGCATGATGATTTGTTAATGTCTATCTGCCAGTTAGATTGTAAGCTATGTTACAGAAACTGACGGATTGAGCTGGCCAAAAAAAAAAAAAAAGGGAAAAAATGTAGTGATGTAAATATAATTTTTTTTAATTAATAAGCTTAACGTCAATAAAGACAAAGGATATGAACATATAATTCACAAGCACAGAGAAATACCAACGATCAGTAAACATAGAAAGCGATGTTCAATCTCACTAGTAATCAGGGACATGCAAATCAAAATAACAAAGTATCGCTTTCCTGCAACATTAATAATTAATTTATTCTTAATTAATAATTGGTAATTTCCTACGTTGGTCAGAATAGGGGAAATGTAGGACCGCTGTCCTACAATGCTAATGGAGAATCATATTCATTCAGTGCTGATTGTGGGCAATTTGGAAATATCTATCAAAAATCTAATGGTGGACACTCCATAATCCAACATTTCTACATCTGACACAACCTTACAGTAATACACCCAACGTGAGTGTATAGAGTTCACTGCCGCCATTTTACAACAGCGAAAATTTATAAACTAACTAACTGTCCCTCAACAGGAAAACTGTTAAATAAATTGTTAGATCCATTCTGAAGAATATATACATCAGTTAAAAAAATAATACAGGGTCAAAACGCTGTCAAATGAAAGAAACTGCAGAACAAGGCAGGTAGCAGGAAAGAGAAATACTATAAATACACAGAATTTGTACATATGAAAATAATACATTATTCAGAAAGTCTTAGAAGGTGACAGTCTTATCGGTGAACACTTGGATTGGGGTAATGGTTGGGGGTGGGGCTTGGGAGGTAAACAAAAGGAGAGATTATCCATTTTTATTCCACTGGTTTCTATACTACCTGAATCATTTACATTTTAACATACATTTTAACTCCATTACATTTTCCTGAGTTATTTGTGTAGTTCAAAACAGTTTAGTAAATTATTAGACTTAACCCAAATCCCATAGTGATTTGTGGTGGCTCATGAACTAGGATCAGGCTCCCTATCAGGAAGCGTTCTTTCCATTTTCCCAAACTGATTCAAATTTAATCCTGTAAATCTTGGCACAACTTGAACTGAAGCACCTCAGAGCAAGACACATTTTTCTAGACTACTCGTTGGTACAGCAGCTTGAGAACGAAACGGGGCAATGCCTCTTAAGCACTTTGCAAACTGCTTGCTGCACAAGTGCTCCATAAATGGTGGCTATTATCAGGAAGGGTCTCTAGAAATAGGGATTGTAGTGCGACAACAAATGCTTGTTTCCCAAACCATGTTTTCTCATCAGCCATGGTCAGCCTGAGAAAGTATGTACACAGGGAGGTGCCCAAACATAACTCTTAACCTCCTACTCCAGATCGCTCTCAACAACCATACTTAAGATATTTTCAGTCCTGGAAATGACATGTTGGGACTCGCTTAAGTAAACACTTGTCTAATCCACATCACTTTCCATAGCTGTTTGCTTTGCAATCAAGTTAGCTTTAATCCATAAGTATCTGGAAGTGAATAAAGCCATCTATCTGTTGTGCTGAGCTCTGAATGGATTCACTGTATATATATATACAGTTAAAAGATAATAATTGTATAATTTGATGATGGCATCGTCACTTTGCAGGCACTGTTCGGTTCTGATCAGACATCTGGAAGAAATTCCATTATCAGACTCTGATAGCATCTGAGAAGTGAGCTCTCTCACATCTAAAGTGCTAGACAAATTCAGACCCATACTTGACAAGGAGCTTTGTATTACTTTTCATGTCATACAACTGTCACCCATGTATAGTTAGCATCTTATCTGTAGTAGGGGTCTTGTCTTCAAATTACAAACGAAAACTGCCTTCAACAATGGCTAGTATTCTCTCAGTCCTTTATGGGAATAGCAGTCTTATGTGAGTGTGGAGCTGCTAGGCAATGGTTTTAATACAGAACATGCAATGCAGATACATTATCAGTGTAAATATTTCTCTCCTTACTCGCAATGAAACTTTATGCTATGTTATTGAAAACTGTCCCAGTTTTGTACCAACCCTTTGCCGGAACATTGCCATAAAAATTAACATGCTCAGCATTTGCTCAAGGTTTAGCTGCTGAAAACATGTTATTGACCACACAAGACAATTTTAATTTACTGTGTTTGTCATTTAGTACCCTATCGTTTGCAGCTGAGAGAGAAAAAAAAAAGGCACTTAGTAAATAATATAAATCATTTTTTTTACTGTCCCCAAATCTGATGAAGAATATTTTTCTAGGTGGCCAAACTAAAATACACACTAGCTACCAAGATATCCGGCTATGAATTAACCATGCTAATGTATGCAATTATTATCGTGCTTAGCTTTTTAAATATTCTCTGAAACTTATTTTGGCCTAGAAATACATTTCAGGTTTTGGTAAGGCAGAAGTACTACATGTACATTTTTATGTAAAAGATATTGTTTTTATTTATGTATTTATTTATTCACTTAACCCCCCCCACACACACACTGTAACCCTATGTAAAATATATTTAATGAATGTTATGGCCCCCATCATCATCTAACAGAAGCTTCATATTCCTACAGGCCCCGGCCCCACCTACGGCTCTTGGAAACCACAGTTTAAATGGTTTTCTCTGACAGAACATAACATTCTTTGTACCTCTTGCCATATTCTCATGTACTATTTGATAAATGAGTTACTCAATACAGAAGGCAGGGGAAGTGTTACAAACCAAGTTCTTTGAGTATTTATACACTGTTTATTTTCAGTAACAAATAGGTCATATTTTCTCTGCATCGAGACAAGAGTAACTGTGGCCTCCTTGATCTGGAAAGGGTATGCATGTGAGTTCAGACAAATACTATTTGTTCTAATGCACACTATTAGTGTTCTTGAAATGCCTGTACCTCTAAAGCAAAATTATATTTCCCATTTAGAAAGAGAAAAATTCTACTTATCTCTCCTTTTTCCTTGCTCTATTTCTTTGTTATTTCCAGGGTAACAGAGCCTTTCCTGGGGATTCACAACCAGCCAGAGAGAATCATCCTCCACATCCCCTCCCCGCCATGACGAACCTCAGGAGATGCCCGGTGCCTAGTTACTGCTTAATTACAGTTCCTCTGGTTGTTAACTAAGAACTCAAGCTGCTTGGAAAAATTTTCTCCCTCAAGCAAGATTGCTTGCCATTAGTAAAACAATCAGTAGTAATTAAAAACCTCATTTTCAAATATAGTTCATAAGTTTTACATCAAGAAAATTGCTTCTTGTCTAATTCTCTTTTAAAATGCTGCCCAGAGAAAAGTAAAAGGCCCTTGAAACAAACAAACAAACAAACAAACAAGCAAAAACTAAAGCCAAACAACAGCAGCAGCAACAAGCCAAAATGCAATGACTGGTTTTTAAATAACAAAACTGCTCCAAATACGGATGAATCCAAAAAAGAGGGTTTTTGTCTTATTGACAAAAATATCGAAAATACTTGATTGTGGATATAGTGCAAATATTCTGGCAGGGACCACTAGGCGCTATAATTATCTTCCATTTAAAGTTGTTGTGCCCAGATAGTCAATGGGCAATCAAAATGTGAGGCACCCCCTAAAATAACTTTAAATGGATTTCACATTCTGCTTGGGTTCACATACTTCACAGTCTTCAACTGTTCAAGAAGTAGCTATTCCAAAATCTCTGAACAGAGTAAAGATTAACTCCCCCAAATTGAAAAGTGTCAAGGAAAAAAAAAAAAAAAGAAAGAAAACAGAAATGTAGAAATGGTTGATTTGATCAAGGTCGAACAGAGAAAGGAGCACCTTTTTCGAAACAAGTTACGTGAACAACACCAGGTGCCAAAGCCTTTTAAGTAAATGGAAACTGGCCCAAATTTATTTCCAAACAAGATGAAAATGTAGAGAAACATGTCTAAGGTCAAGGGAATTCTGTGCACTAGGAGATCCGTTTCAAGAACACAAGTGGAGTTAACAGGAAACACTAGAGGGCGTAGTTGCATAGTGAAGCTCTTCTGACATCTAATTGGGGAAACGGATACCAATAGTCAGATGCTTGCTCCTATAAATCCTCAAGACCTGCCACTTCTGACTTGTTTTGAAAAGCACTGAACTTTTAACTGATGACCTAAACTTATCTATTACAAAGGCATTCAAGCAAATACAGAAAACCCAGATAAGGGCTCCATGGAGAATGCTTATTCTCAGAATGATCTGTCTTCCCTCCTGCATATGTTTATAAATATGAATCTTACTCTCCATGAAATGACCATCACTTTTCTTCTGAATAAAAGATTCTTAATAACCCACTTTGCTTATGGCCTTTGAAAGCCTTGGGTTGTGAGTTATGGATGACATTTCCCATCAAATTTAGGGAACTGATTATTCCATTTTGGTTGACTAAGTACCATAAGCTCAAACAGAGTGTCTCCATATTATTAAAAGTTTTCTGAAGAGAAGGAAGGAGTGTTTACCCTTCAAAACTCCTTTATATTCATATTCTCTGTCAATGGCAGAGATTCAAATAGATGGGCTGCCCAGCATCCAGTTCACTGATTAATGGAAGCCATTTATTCCAAATGGATTTTGGAAGCCCAGATGTCAGTTTCTGTAGCTCCAAAAGCAACATAAAAAGTCATTTACCCTCTTTTGGTCAATGCATGATTTTCATAGTGGCCAAGTCATGTTCAGTATCTCTTAATTATATTATCTTGAAAATTACAGCCTCAAACATCCATTCTCCAAATAGCCAAGTTTCCTAGATGACATTCAGTTAGATGATGGAGCTTCTCTTCAAAACAATCCACCTTAGAAACTCTATGTTTTTCAACATCAGGATAAAATAAGCCCAATATTAGTTTTTTACTTGTTTTATTATCACTATATTTATAAAAATCATTATTAAAAATAATCATAATCCATGGGGCACCTGGGTGACTCAGTCGGTTAAGCGTCCAACTTTGGCTCAGGTCATGATCTCACGGTTTGTGAGTTCGAGCTCCACATCCGGCTCTCTGCTGTCAGTGCGGAGCCTGCTTCAGATCCTCTGTCCCGCTCTCTCTCTTCCCCTTCCCCATTCGTGCTCTCTTTCTCAAAAACGAGTAAACATTAAAAATAATAATTATGACGATGATCCAAGGGAACCTGGCTGGCTCAGTTGGTGGAGTGTGCTACTCTTGATCTCAGGGTCATGAGTTTGAGCCCCATGTTGGGCATAGAGATTACTTTAAAAATTACAATAATCCAAAGTAGGCTGAATTTCTCATATATCATGGCATTTATTTAAAATCCTACCCCTTGAAAATTCTGTAGATCAAACAGTGAATGACTCAGGAAGAGCAAATTGATCATTTGTGATTCTAAAATACATCTTTACTACTCTTCTTCTCTTTACATCCATCTGATTGCACTCTTTGTCCTTGCTCCTAAAACCAATGTATTGAATCTTCACCATAATATCCTGGATAGTACAGTGGATTGAGGGAATTGGCCACTATAAAGGCTTTTAACATATTGATGCAAATTATAAAACTATAAGCTATAAGTATTGACCTTTCCAGTTCCTAGAAAACTGGAACCCAGAATGAAATGTGTTTAGGTAGGAAAAGTAATCATTCACTAGCATACCCTATTTCTAGAAAGCCATAAATTTGAAAATTCTGTCAATCAAAGTCAAAGATCGGGGATTGGTAGCCTTCTCTCACCAATGTACCTAAAAATTTAACCACCTCTTCCCAAGATTTTATAGGTCTCCTTCTCTGCCCGATATTTTTTTCCTTAGCACTTGCTCCTAATTAGTTTGCTAATTATTTGACTTGCAATTTATACTTGTATAGCATCTGTCTCCCTCTCTGGGTTGTATGCCCTCTGAAGGCAGAGATTTTATTTCTTTCATTTACTTTTTTGTTCATCCCCTGCCCCTAGAACAGTGCCCATCAATTAGTAATTAAGTATTTGTTGGATTATTTAAAGAATGAATAAACAACAAACACAAAATCTGGCAGAATTGTATTTGTTACAACACTTGTTCTAATAAGGTTAGAAGTCAGGAATTAATGAAGCACAATCAAATGCCAACGACTTTGAGAATGCTACTTGATTTAACTTTCCCCAACAATATGACGGAATTAATATATATAATGTCACTGCTGGTCACACAGCTTTTGTTAGAGGTTGAGCTAAAATTTGGACCCTGGTCTGCACATTGCTAAAGTCCATGCTTTTTCTATTGTATTATACTGACCCTCATATAATCTCAACCCCTCTAGAAGATGTGTAACACATATTTTAAAGGATGGGCTTAAGTTACAAAGGCTAATTGTGTCAACATACTCATACCCAGGACGCTCTGGAGACCTGGAAGAAGCAGGTGGATATTTATGAATGGCAGTAAGTATCTCCTTGATACTTGAAAAGCATAGAGTCCCAAAACTCCTCAATTACTCACACCAAGTCTCAGGTGATCAGGGAAAAAGAAGATGATGAAAAGTCACATAGTTCCTTCATGAATGATGGGAGAGGACAACTAACTGCACCAACACACAGATTAAGGGACTATTTGATTAGGGATCTGAAACACTTAATCTCATGCAGTACGTAATCACCATGATTGCAGAATCATAGAATCTCCTAAGCTGATAACTTCACAAAGAAAGCTAGCTCACCGACTCTTACTGATTTTTCATGAGGCTCTGTTTCAGGAATAACCATATGCAGGTTCACGCTCCCTTAGCCAACAGTCCTACCCTATGCTGTCTGCAAGGATACACTTCAGATTCAAAGACCAAATAGGTTGAAAGTAAAAGGATGAAAATTATATATATATATATACATATATATATATATATCCAAACAGTAATCAAAAGAGAGCTGGAGTGGCTATGACAGTGATTGTTACCACAATATCAAACAAAAACAGACTTTAAGATGAAAACTACTACTACAGATGAAGGACATTTTGTCATGATAAAATGGTCAGTCTCTCAAGAAGGTATAACACTCATAAACATATTTGCTTCTAATAACAGAGCCCTAAAATACAAAAAGCAAAAACTGACAGAATTGAAGAGGGAAACAGGCAGTCCAATAATAGTTGGAGATTTCAATACCCCACTTTGAACTAGAGAGAATATCAACAGAAAATAGAAGCCTTGAACAACACTATCAATCAACTACACCAAGCAGACATTTATAGAACCCACCATGCCACAACAGCAGAATACACGTGCTTCTCAGAAATGCATGCAACAGTCTCTGGGACAAACCATATGTTAGGCCAAAATCCCTTACCCAAAATACCTTAGGCCATATATGTTTCAAATTTGAAATTGTCCAGATTTTTAAAATATGATATGGCGCATTTTCAACATAAATGGAACATTCCACATCCTCAGCAGGGTCTATCTAGGTCAACATCCTATTTTCTAATCACAGTATCTCTACAGCAAAACACATGGATATTGACCTTAACTGATCAATAACAACTATCAATAGCTTCAGGTCAATTCAGATGTTCTATCATCAAATGAATTACAAAAATGAAAATAAAATTTAAACACCTGCTGCTTCTACTTTCAAACATTTTTCTTTTTCTTTTTTTTTTTTTTTAATTTTTTTTTTCAACGTTTAATTATTTTGGGGACAGAGAGAGACAGAGCATGAATGGGGGAGGGGCAGAGAGAGAGGGAGACACAGAATCGGAAACAGGCTCCAGGCTCTGAGCCATCAGCCCAGAGCCCGACGCGGGGCTCGAACTCACGGACCGCGAGATTGTGACCTGGCTGAAGTCGGACGCTTAACCGACTGTGCCACCCAGGCGCCCCTCAAACATTTTTCAAGTGGATCCACTTTTTTTCACGTTTGCTGCCATCATGACCTACTGCTCTGTCCTTCCACCCATTCACCAAGGGAGCCTTCTAACAGCATTCTTGCCTCAGCCCAGCCTCTCTCCAACCCAGTCTCCACAAAGCAACAAAAGACATCACTCCACTGACTGAGACTTTCCAGAGCCTTCTGCCTGCCCTTAGAATGAAATGCAAATTGCTCATGAATGAGGAAATGCATGAATGAAATGCAAATGGCCTGTATGGTGAAGTGCACCCCTGCTTCCCTGAAGATATCATTTGCTCCTCCTCAGTCATGGTCCTCTTTTTACTCCCTGGAACATACCAGCTCTTTCCTACTCACAGTCTACAGTTTAGCTGCTCTCCCTTTCAACATGCTCTTTAGAGTTTTTCAAAGGTGGGATTATCATCAACCTTAATGTCTAAGCTCAGATGTCATTTCCTCAGGAAGACTTTCCCTATCCCTTCTATCTAGTTGGACTTAGGCTTCCCCATAATTTTTTTTAATAAACTGAATTTGGGAGCAGTTTTAGATTTACAGAACAGTTGCAAAGATAGTGTAAAGCGTTCCTTTGTACCCTGCACACAGTTTCCCTCACTGTTAACATCTTACATTACCCTGACACATTGGTCACAATTAATAGGCTAACAGTAGTATATCACTTATTAACTAAGCTCCACACTTCACTAGGATTTCACTAATTCTTCCCCGATGTCCGCCTTTTTCTGTTCCAGCATCCCATCCAGGACACCACCGCCTTACATTCAGTCCTTACATCTCTTTAGCTCCCTCTGGTCTGTGACAGTTTCTCGGGCTTTCCTTGTTTTTCCTTCGCAATGTGGAAGGGGCATTTGTAGACTATCCCCCAGTTTGGTTTGCGCTGATGGTTTTGTCATTATTAGACTAGGTTAGAGGTTTTTAAGAGGAAAACCATAAGAGGTCAAGTAGTCTCCTCACAACATAACAAGGGCATATGTTATGAATATGACTTATCATGCATAAGTTTAACATAAACCTAGATAAGGCAGAATTTGCCAGGCTTCTCCACTGGAAGGCTACTCCATTGGCTCCTCCCACCCTATAACCAATCTACTCTTGGGAAACAAGTCACTAAATACAGCCCACACTCAAGGGGTGCACAGAGATGCGCCTCACCTCCCGGAGGGGACAGTAAGCAAATAAATTATTCGGCATTCTTCAGTTAGGGAGATTTGTCTCTTTCCCCCCATTCACTTATTTATCACTTATTTATATCAGTATGCATTCATGGCTGTTCATATTGTAGTTTGAATTATAATCTTATACTATGTCATTTATTTCATTCCTCAAATTGTTCCAGATTTTGCCACTGGGGGCTCTTTCACGTTGGCCCTTGTGTCCCTCTGCTGTGCCTCCACCCTTTGGTTTCTGGGCACTTCTTGACTTTCCAGCACAAGCCACTCCAGACCCACCTTGTGTAAGAATAAGCATTTTGTATGTGACCCGTTCCTTTTATTGGAAAATGGTACTGGAAGCTAAGATCTGGCGCTAGGTGAGTTTGTTATTGCTGGAGTGTCACTACTATTAGGCCTTCTCAACAGACAGAGCTAGGCAATGGATAGGCATATACTAACCCATGCATAAGCACATAGCTATAAATAGTTGTATCTATCTTAAGCAAAACATGAATTTGTACTGACGTCTCCAACTCTAATCCAGCACCACATGGCTGAGTCTAGTTTGCCCTGTTTTAGTCACTCACTTTATTTCCATTAGAAGTATTCACATAATCTATAATTACCTAGTTCTTAAAATTTATTTGCTTATTTGTTTATGGTCTGTCCCTCACCATCAAGAATTTAAAATAAGAAGCAGAGGTTTGCCTGTTTTACCTTGCTCCTGGGCCTAAAACAGTGCCTGCTATATGATAGAGGTTAATATGTTGAACGCATGAAAAAATAATTGACAGGAAAGTATTAATTATATAATTCTTAGTAAGAAATAACAGAGATGAAATATTTTGAGGCTACCCCTTGACACAAGTGAAGTCATCTTCTAGACCAAAAATGCACATATTAATCCATTGCTATGCCCTGTTATATCAATAATCTCCACACATTCATCATCACTTAGCATTGAAATTTTCCCTACAAGCAACTCAAGAAATGGTTAGTTTTCCCCTCCTAACGTTTACTATAGTAGAGCTTAATCATGTGCAAAATGAAAGTAGCATGTTTCTATCTCAAATGCCCTTATCTGTAACAGACACTACCTTCAGTCTCAGTAGGGTGCAGGTCAGAGAGAAGAGGTGGGCAGGAGGTAGGGAGATTAGTCACCCATTGTTATGTGTTTCACCAAATTAGTCAAACAAGTTTCAGTATCCAAGAATCTTTCCCACCATATTCTAAGAACCACGTGTCATCCAAATGTACCCAACAAATCTTGACACAATTAGTTGTAATCTTGTTGGCTTAGCATTTTTTTTCATTTCTTTATACTACTTAAATTGCTGAGAAGTCTTATCTAGATTTGAAAATGACTTTAATAGAAGCCTTAGCAGCAGGACTGAGAGGCCCTCATGAAGGGTACAAGAAAGCAGTTTCAGAAGGATGAAAAGGTGGTTTTACATCCAAGATTTCCTTTCAACTTCCATGAGCGCCTGTGTGGTTCAGTCGGTTGAGTGTCTGACTCTTGATTTTGGCTCAGGTCATGATCCCAGGGCCATGGGATCGAGTCCCATGTTGGGCTCCGTGCTGAGCGTGGAGCCTGATTAAGATTTTCTCTCTCTCCCTCTGCCCTCCCCTGCTGTCATGTGCTCTTTCTGTAGATAAAATTAAATTAAATTAAATTAAATTAAATTAAATTAAATTAAATTAAATTTTAAAAAAAAGGATTTTCTTTCAACTTCCAGATTTGAGCTTGGGAATGCTTGATCCTAGGGGATACAACGTGGGTAAGAATAGATAACCCTTCCTCTCCAAAGGACTGGAGCTTCCGCTAAAAAAGTAAGGGGATAATGTTGTCAAGAAAATAAGAAAAAGATGGAATGAGCATGAAACAAATATTTACCGAATGTTCCATGTATTCCTAGTAAATCCTGTGCTCTTTTTCTATTCTACTATAAATATTTTATGTTCTTTATTTTTTCTTTAAATTAATAAGAGATTCCTTACATACATATTTATGTAAAAAAAAATTGCAAATGTAACATAGAAAAGAAGTTAATACTGGGGAGTGAGTGGGGGGGGGGGGGAGAAAAAAGAAAAAAGTACTCCCTTGTGGCTTCTAGAATATTCTTTCAACAAGAATATAAGTAAAATTCCCTGATACTTGTGAGAGAGGTTATCATTCTTAAAAATCTTTTTTGGAGGCGCCTGGGTGGTTCAGTCTGTTGAGCGTCCGACTTTGGCTCAGGTCATGATCTCACAACTCCTGAATTCGAGCCTTGAGTCGGGCTCTGTGCTGATGGCTCAGAGCCTGGAGCCTGCTTCGGATTCTGTGTCTCCCCTCTCTCTCTGCCCCTCCCCCACTTGCACTCTGTCTCTCTCTCTCTCTCTCTCTCTCTCTCTCTCCAAATAAATACATATTAAAAAAATAATAAAAACAAAATCTTTTTTTTAACAGGCTGAACAAACCAAGGAGAGCCTGTATAAATTTCTTCAAGAAATAGTTCCTTGTTTATCTGAACTATATTGTAACTCAGAGTCACGACACAAATGAGTATCATGGCACAAGATCAAGTCCATATATAACAAAGGAGCGCCCAGAGGGTTCCTGTAATAAGAGCTAGATGCATATGGGAGGGCCTCCTGTGCCCAAGTTAAGCTTTGGCCACTTGCACATAATTAGCATACCAAAATGAGAAAGGAAACCAAAGGGCACACGAAGGCAATGAAACTCTATTATTATGATAAGAACACACTGCCCAAGTTTTAGCAAAGAGAACTGATAGAAGAGATAAACACTGGAGAGAAAGCAGGTTTTCAGACGCTAGTCCCCAGAGCATACCACACCTAAGAGCAAGGACAGAAATCCTCAGTAAATTCTCTTCTGGGCTTTGCCTGTATAGAAATGCTTCCGGTTTGGGCCACGTCTTCCTACGTGAGCTGCTTCGTGCTGAGGCGCCATCCACCTCAACTTACACGGGACCTCATCGGGCTAAGTCATGTAGAACAGCTGTTGAATTATAAGTTACGCTCTGGCAGGGACCATGTGGTCAAATATCCAAGGATACAGAAAGCACCAGCCATAGCGCAGTTTTTCCTGGAGAGACCCCAGGGACTACCATCCATTTACGTGTAATTATAGGCGATTATCTCCTGCCGGTCCACTCCCTGCTGCTACGAACGGTCAGAAGCACACTCCCCCATCCTCAGTCGCACCATTCTACTCTTACAGGGTCCGAAAATAGAAGGGAACCTAGTTGGTCACATCACAGTAAAGCCACGTGCCAAGCAGGAAATGAGCAAGGAGAAAAGAGTCTGTTCTCTTCCTCCGTGTCTCTCTGTGTTGGAGTATTGTTCTCACCAGTAGAAAAGCACTTTTGGAGTTACATCACAACTGTACAAACCGTTTGTCAAAAAAAAAAAGAAAAATTCACCTTGTTTTTCGCCAGGTGACAGATTCCACGCCAAAAGAGTTGTACCACGTAGACGTTCTTAGCAGCTCATCTATACCCATGATCATACAGCAAAATTTCCGGCAGATTATTCAGATTCTCTGAACAAATGCTAGATGAAACCCTTCAACCAGTGACAACCTCAAGAAAGCAAGTGTGTCACACGTGGGTAATTTCACATTTACAGAGTCTTTTTTCATGACATTTTATTTTGTGCAAAGAGCAGACATGTCTCTCTGGAACCTTTTGTGGGTTTTTTTTTTTTTCCTTTCAATTTTAGGCTTTAAAAAACAGATCTCTGTATTACTCTCAAGGCTTTTTCCTGTGGTCGGAAGAACTGAACATACTTGCCCAAACAGCTTCAGAAGAGAATTATTAGAAAAGCAACTTAAGAACAAGCTGAAAACTCACAGCCAATAGATGGCTGACGTGCCAGCATCGAATGCACGTTCGATCATTTTCCTTGAGATGTATTCTCACTGCACAAATATGAACATGGCCCCCTGGTTCTGTTCATCCTACTAAGACACTCGTTCATTCATTCATTCACTCATTCGTACTACAAATAGCCACTGAATGACCACAGAGCGACCAAGAAAGAGAAGCTTTCCCAAACTCTGTTGAGCTGTGTTACAGAATTTGTTCCCAAACCCCTCCCACTCACTGATAAAGCTTGTCCTCCCAGAAGGCAGGCTTGGAAACCCCAATCAAACTCAACAACATTTTCAAACATTCAAAAGTGGGTGTTCTAAGCATACCTGTTGGGCTGCAGATAGCCTGGGAGGACCTGCATTAGGGATGGATCTGCGAACACTCTCCAAAATGCATTCTACAACTCAAAGGGACAAGAAGGTGGCCTACTCCAGGGACACTGAGGGCTTCTTCTGGGATGTCTCCGCCTTCTGCTTCTAACTTAACTGAAGCAGCTCCTGGAAATGGAGGCTTTGAGTTCAATACAACCAAGAAACTGTTCGGAAGAAACAATGGTTTTAATATTTAGTGTAAAGTTGATAGCATTTTGTTATGGAGACACAGTCCCACCATTTTCTGAATGATATAAGTGTATGATGATTTCACTCAAAATTACAAAGAAACATATAAAAATCTGGGGACACTTCACCCATCTCATTTTCTAAGAGGTCAGAAAATACCGAAGTCCATGTTGATACTTAATTTGTTTAAACTGGGGGTTGGCAAACTACTGTCAAACCCATGTGGGCTCAATCCAGCTGGCAATCCACCTCTTTCTGTGGTGCCCACAAGTGCTTACGTTTGAAATCGCTGCGGTGTGGGGTGGGGTGGGGGAGACAAAAGAAGGATCTTATTTCCTGACATGTTAAGATTATATGAAATTCAACTTCCAAGGTCTACAAGTGAAGATTCACTGGGACACAGACACGCTCGTTCCTTTACGCGATGGTTATGACTGCTTTCGTGCTAGGACAGTAACCATAATATTTTAGGCCCTCAGAGCCTAAAGTTTACTGTCTGGACCTTTACGGAACAGATTTGCTGACCTCTGGTTTACATACCAAGATTAATGTTACCAAGTGAAGACATTCTGGAGCCATTGCAAGGTTCCTCTACCCAACCACTACCCAATTTTCTTGCCACCGTAAGTTGCTTTAACCAAAAAGTCTGCCCAGTTCCACCCCAGGTTGGCAGCGGCGGTGGGGGGGGGGGGTTCCTCTTCCAAGGGCAACTGGGGAGGGGCCAAGAAAGTGAAGAAGAGAGAGGTGTCAAAATAGAAATACACTTAACCAGAGCTAGGAAGTGTAGAAAAGCAAATGGGTATAGAAGACAGTTCTGGAAAGTACCACCATCTGGGCAACATCATCCCAGTCCTCTTTTGGTAAAGGGTAAAGGTCAACACCAGCACAAGATGCCTCAGTGGACTCCATCTGTTTGACTGCCATCTCAGAACCATCCGGCCTTGAGACAAATTGTAACATCACTGTACACGTGGCCTATACAATAAATAAGATGGCTTATAAGTAGTACACAAAGTATAATTTACATATTTTATTCAGCAGAGAATCATTAATCTGTTCCAGTGAGTAAAATGAAGATTCATGTGTTTTGAGAATTAGTAAGCAAATGAAACAAAAATAATTTCAAAGGCGAGCAAATTGCCTCATGATGTGTTCTTTGTTTATTTTGACATTTTTAATTACCTATAAAATATGCCAACATATGCATTTAAATATTACATTTTAATGTTGTTTCTCAGTTGTTCAGGCATGGTAACGAAAAGCTTCTCCTCAGCTTGCCATTTGCTATTAAGCCCGCAGCGAATGTTAGTAAGAGAGCAGGGGTTAGAGAAAACCAGAGAAAGGGGGGTTCACCATGTCAGCCAGGTGGTATGTATGCAGACATTTTTAACCCATAAAAGGAAAATGCCTTGAAGTATTTTGAAGTATTTTGAAGTATGTTAAATGACAGCATGAAAAAGCGATACAGTTCATGCTCTGATGTCTTCTTACTACATGTTCAAAATCACACTTGATTTTCTATAATAACTTGTCAAGTTCTCCTGCTGTGTGTCAGTTGCATCACGAGAATGACTGCATCACTTCTGAAGGTAGACCACCCCTTCCGTGACACAGCCCCACTCGGGAAAATAATGACCACAGAGTCCTCGAGAAGTTAAGGTTCTATAAACGCTGTACAAATAAGGTCCGGAACATTAGCCAAGAGGGACCCACCTGGGGCCAACTTCCTCTCCTTTGAGGATATGGGTAGAAATGAAAACCGCTCTCAAGTCGTTCTCCCTCCTAGGAGACTTTGAGTCATTCTTACTGCTATGAGAAGACCTGTTGCTGACAGCACACTGAGTGTTGAAAGGCAAAGCAGTAAGGGGAATGCTGAGAAAAAATGTTACAGGCTAGTAAAAACGTCCAGGGGCCTAATATTCACAAAGGTATATGGCCCCCATGCAACTCTCAACACTGTCCGAGGCAAGTTCCTTCCTCGCCCTTTCCTTTGGTACTTGAAGTAAGGGGGGAGAAGGAAAGCTGATGGGTACCACCATTCACTCTGACTGACGCTCAGCCAACTGCCTGTGCCTCTTTGTGATTGCCCCCCGGGGATCTCTGGGGCTTCTCCAACCTCCTCTTGCTCACAGGCACACCCCACTCAGTAGGGGCATTTCCAAAGTGTAAACAAATGAGAAACTGAATCGCACTAGTCTGTGCCTGGCCACCTGTGGAAGCATCTCATAACTCCCGATTATGAGTAGACTCCAATAAGGACCCACGGGGAGGGATATTATCTCTGGAGCACATACGCCCTTGTGTGCTGAGATTGTTATATAGCATAACACCTGATTCTTAAAATGCTGTTTATTCATTGTGTACAAAAATAAATTTGTTCAGACACTGAGATGTGCTCTCGAAGAAAAAGTGGGGTGTCAACATCCAGGGATAAAGAGTGATATGGAAAGAGAAGTCATTAACTTCATTTTGGTGACAAGAGATTGAAGCAAACAACAGGGACCTGTGAGTGACTGAAGGTCCCCATCTGTTAGCTGAATGAACAAGTCATAATAATCAAAGCTAACATTAAAATGGTACCTACTATGTACTGGGCACTATTCTTTGCACTTTACATATATTTATGTATTTGGTCTTCCAAATAATGGATAAAATAGATGCCATTATGATCTATTAAAGATGACTTAACTGAGGGCACCTAGCTGGCTCAGTCATAAAGCCTATGACTCTTGATCTCAGGGTTGTGCGTTCTAGCCCACATTGGGTACAGAGATGACTTTTAAAAAAATGAGTTAACTGAGGCACAAAGAGGTAAGTAATTTGTCCAAGGTACCTTCCATTTCTAGTGTATTTTCCTATGTTTAAGGAGTGAGGTCTTTTATAACAAGTCTTAAGATTCTCCTACAATATGTTACCAAATAAATGTTATCTCTTCAACCATCTATATTCCTTGCAAAAAGCACTGAAAGAATTCAGAACCTTGAATATAGCTTAGTTAGTTAATGTCACCAGCATCTCAAGATAAAATCGATCTTATATGTCCTTAGATTCCACTAATTTTATACCATAGTATGAGATTCAAAACAATTAGCTTTTACTCTTAAAATATTATTAATGCGTCATCTTGAATATGCTAATCAATAAAATAGATTCTGCAAGTAGGTAGGAGGGTAAATGCATGTTAATTACTTGGAATGTCTTAATTAACTCCACTGCTAATGATACAGCAATTAAGGCTTAAATATGTTTAGAGGATACATCCATTTTCTACTGGGTCATGTTGCTGAGAATCGCTAAAACCCAATGGAATGGAGAGTTTTAGACCCAAATTCTCAAAGAATTCTAATCTCAATGAGAAAAACAAGTAAAACTAAAGTTCTAGACTCACTGCAACATGTTTCCCTCGCACATACACCTGCTTCTGGTTAGCTATTCTTTTCCCTTCTTGGTCCCCATATTCCTCTGAGCACCAGGAGGTACCTCATGGTCATAATCACTTCTGGAAGTGCTTGGGGGTCTGCATCGAGCACCACTGATGAGTCAACCTCCTATACATTTTTTCAAGCTTGTTTTTTTATTTCTGAGCCCTGGGAGGGGAGTTATGATGGTGCCTGTGGACCTATCTGGGCCTAGTGAGTACTTAATACAGAGACCAGGGTAGTTAGAGCCATTTTAGAAACTATCTTTTATTGTGGATTAAAGATAGCCACCTTCTTTAAAAGAAGGACAGGCTCCAAAGGCGGAGTCTATTTTCCCTCCTCTGAATGTGGGTTGGTCCTGTGACTTGCTTTAATCAAGAGAATACAACATACATGAAACTGTACTTAAGCAATCTGTAACTTCTGCTTTCATGCGCTTGGAACTCAACACCCTACTGTGAAAAATCCAAGTCACGTGGAAAGAGAACCGAGGTGCCAGGTGACAGCCCCTAATGCCAGCCAACAGCCAGCCCCTAATGCCCTAATGCCAGCCAACAGCCAGCACCAAGAACAAGTCACATAAGTGAGCCACCTTGGATGTTCCACTCCAGTCAAACCTCTGGATGACTACAGCTCCAGACTGACACCACATATGGAGAAGAACCTACGAGCTGACTTCGATCAACCCAGACTCTGAAGAGATAATAAGTGATTGTTGTTTAAACTATTAAGTATTTGAGGTGCTTTGTTAAGCAACAACAAATATGTCAAAGCCTTTCTACACCATGTTAGAGACCCAGGCTAAAAACCAGTTCCTGATTGACTCAGCATAACACAGGATAAGCCATGATAGGCCCAGAAATGGCCATGATGGAATTGAGAACACTTTCCAATATGCGACGTGGTGACGAAGACCATGGACCTTAGAGCCAGCCTGACTAAATCTGAATCCTGGCCTTTGATTAGATATGTACCTAGTAGAAGTTATATAACTTTTCCGTGTCTCAGTTTCCATTTGTGTAAAACAGAGATAATACTTTTCCCTACCTCGTAGGAAGATTAAATATCAGTATCAGCATATGTAAAGCACTTAGAACAGTGCCTGGCACAGAGTAAGTGTTCAGCAAATGTTCTCTATTAATATTATTATTTATTCTCTCTTCTGTTCTACATCCAAGGAACCACCCACTCACAGCTACAGAGGGCTCTATACTTAAGACATACGTAACCTTCCGTACTTAGACGGATGTGGAAAGAAGAGGAGTGCCACAGCATACTTCCTGTTTGATCCTACACCATGAAGAAATGGATTTCTGCCAGGTCATAAAAGCATGAATGTGATAAATGCTAAATCTGATCGGCCGCACACCAGCAAGGGAGAAAACCAAAAATCAGAGTAAATGCTCAGTTTGTAGGTCATCCGTAACAGAAATGTCAGACGATTAATAAAACTTTATCTGAGAATAACCTGCTCCTAGGTAGAAGAATCCACACTTTAGGAACTTTATAACTGATTTCCACTCATTAAGGCACTGAGCTTTATATGCATATGACATAGTTCTGGAGGGCTATTTCTCAGGCATGTTCTGCGCTATCATTATCAGACTTATAGCAACTTTGTTTCTAAATATTATTTGGTCGTTAACTCTACCAAACAGGTCAGGTTGCAGAGCACGGCAGTATCCGCGTGTGTCGTAATAAAATTAGTTCTAGTGTATTAGTAACACTGGGTTCATTTTGGTTTGGGGTTTTCGTTGGTTTTGTTGTTGTTGTTTTGATTTCATATCATATACACATTTTGAGGAACTGCTTTTGTCAAAATGACACTGAATGATTCCTTTTATGAATGAAACAAAACATAGTAGCAATCACTTCATTTTGCTATAGAATTAGTAAACAGTATTTTTTTGTCCTAGCCCTTTGTCTCTTCTGTATTTTAAAATTACATCAAGGACCTATTTCTATTTACTTCAAAATTAATCATCCCACGTGAATTAAGATATAGTAGCCATAAGTTCTTTAAATACTTAGCATTCTGTTTGAACTCTTGAACATCTGGCCATGGTACTTCTCATGGGACTTTTTCACTGGAGGCCCAAAGCTGCCCCTTTCCCATCTCCCCCATGTTTCTAGTCATAGAATTATTGTAGATCCAATTATACGACGCTTATCCTTGTATCTGGACACGGTTCCATGTGTTTTTCAAGACAGCTACGATATATCCATAAATTGATACCCAAGTAGTTCAATCAATTAGAGGTTCTGGGAAAATGTGTTAGGTTTGTGCCTATCTTCAGCACGATAACATCACTCCTCCACATTAGTTACTCTTCTTTCCAAATTATTTATAAGCCTTAGGTCAACTTGAAAATATTCATATTTTCATTTCATGCCTGCTAATCATGCTTTAAATGGTGACTATCAGAGATGCAAATTAATTGCAAACCATACGAAGGATGCACAAATTAAAATCTATGAAATTTAAATTATGAATGCAGTTGTATATCAGCTTCCAGGTCCCCCTGCGGTCACTAACAGTCTCACTTATTGTATATTATTCAATGCAAGCTGCATTTGTTGATGTAAGCAGAAATAGAGAGATTTTATGACTTTCTTCCCCTCCTAACTTTTCCTTTACCCTCTTCCTTCCATTTGTCTTCCTTCCTTTGTCCCTGTCTTGAATCTCCACTTTTATGTCTGCCTAACTTCAGCTCCAGGTTACTACCAGATCTCACCAGTCACACACTATTCTGCATTAATTTAATACATCATTTTTAATATTTTCAATTTTACATCCCACCGATCGATTCAAAGAACCTGAATCAGCCCCACCATAAAAAAATGAAAGCCTATTTTTCCAAGGGCATTTGTAGGGTTATGGCAATTGTGTTTTATGTGATTATACACAAAAAGTTTAAGAATATACACAATTTCAGTGGTATTATTGAGAGTAACTGTTGGGAATACCTCTGAATCCACTATGTACTTGAACACAACAAATGATTAAAGTAGCCAAAGCTTCTAAATGTAACATCATACAAAAAAGAACCTAGTTAAGTGAAGAGCCTAGTTTTCAGGTTAAAACTAAAAGACTCAACTGAAGTTTCCAGACTAGTAAGTTTTACTTTACATGCATGTGTTTTCCATCAATGCAGCCCATTCATGGCTTCAAAGCTTCAATTAACAAAATATGATAATTGACATGTCCAGTTAATAAAATCGATTTAACTGAAGTATTTCACAGTTTACCAACCTGTCCTTTTAGAAGCAAAGATGGGTATCATTTTATCGAAGAGCAACAAATTAATAATGGAAACCATTTGAATAAAATGTCTCTTGAGTTCCTCAGATTAAAAAGGGTCACAGATTTTTCAAAGCACAACTCAACAAATTCTTCATCTTGGTTTTATTTTGATTTGCATAAAATGTTTTTGAGTAGCATTATGTCGGTATCCTTCATAGTAACTAAACTCAAGTGCACACATGTTTAGCAAGATCATTTCAGGAAAAAGAAATGTCACCGATGTTTACCTGGCAAGGCTGTTTCATTTTAATGGCTATGACATGGTATCTGTAACAGCAGAGCTCACAGGTCCAGGAACCCCTCTCACTGATCCATTTCAGCAGGCACAGCTGATGTGTGTACCGAACAGATCCGTCACATCGGCAGGGATTTAACAACTCCCCCTGAAAAGATAACACCTCAGGTGAATATCTGTACTTGTGTCTCTGTTTAAAAAAACAAAACAAAACAAAACAAAACAAAACAAAAAACTAACACTTGCTTTCTTTTCTTTCAAAGCCATTTACGCAGATGGATACAAGCATCAATCTACATGAGAAAATTAAATTTTTATACTTCTGATGGGAATGAAACTACAGTCTTAAAACTATTTCAAAGATATTGCTTGATGTTATGACATAAATGTTCTACCAACACACAAAATGTCTGCAAGATATAGCTCCCAATGCCCTTGGGGGAAAGCTGTACTATTAAACCTCTTTAATAACTTTTAAGTGGATGGTCAGATGCATTTCCTCTGCAGTTATTCTTAATCATTGCTAAAGAAGAAATGCATGGCATCCCTGAAAGTAGCTTGCAATAGCGTTATGCTTTTATTTTTTCTAAATGTAGCATCATAAATATTGACTTAGGGCACTATATTCCTGAAAGCCTGCATATTCTTACGCAATTTCCTTACTTTTAAAAATACTAAACCTAATGTTTTCTCAGACCACACATTTTGTAAGAGGTATATTATCCTGCTGCCTCCATGATCACTCTCACAGAAGTTTGCATGTACCTCTAACGGAGTTTATAATGTTAGAATTATGTTTCTAACAAAATAAAAAAGAAGTTATTAGCTAAATACTCTTTCTTTCGCAAGGTCAGAGTACATTCCTATTTCTCTTGTAAACACTGTGACATGCTTTTCACATCAGTGAGTCAACATAATTTGCAATATGTAAAGCCCCTGCCCTTTTTGGTTTTGACGTGACTCACCCCCAGTTTGTATTCTAAGACTCTCTGCCTCTGTAGGCATGTGTGGAAAAAGGATTTGTTTCTATCTATAAACCAAAATCCATGTAGCAATTCACAAAGGAGATACTTATGACATTATCATTAAAGCACCTGAGGAATGTGTAACTGTAAAACCAGGTAGGAAAAATTAAGTGCAGACCCAATTAAACCCTGCGTTCGCCACCGGGACATTCTCATTTGCCTTGACAGAAAGGGAAAAGGGAACCCAGGTAGCTGCCGCTGAGTTGGCTGGACTGGACCAGCCGGGCTGGAGAGGAGCCGGGAGGCGAGCGCTGTCCGTGGTGCTGAAAGGTCGACCGTCCTGGGCAGGCGCCGGTCCAGCTCGGACCGGAGCCCCCCGCCGGCACCTCCGGGGTCCCGCAGGGCCTTCCTTACCTGCTCGGCGCCCTGGAAGCAGATCTTGCAGATGGGCTGGTGGTGCTGGTGCTGGTGCCCGGCGCGCTGGTCGCCACCGCCGCTGCTGCTGCTGCGGCTGCTACACACCGAGCGCGTCTCGGGCTGGTCGCTGGCGCCCCGCCGCTCGCCCTCCCCACCCGCGCCGGCCTCAGCCTCCCCGGGGACGCCCTTCCCCGCCGCCGCCTCGGGGACCGCCGCCTCGGGAAGGCGCCTCGGACCTTCCCCGGAGTCGCCAGCCGCCGACACCTCCTGGCCGGCGGGCGGCAGGGGCGCGGGAGGCGGCGGCAGCTCGTCCGAGCCCCGGCGCCGCGGGACCA